>NC_057761.1:40732304-41102304 GCF_010389155.1 Erigeron canadensis | reverse complement strand
AAAATAAGTCGCGGATTAGGTCCAAAAAATAATGAAGTGCAAACACTAACCATGAAAAATTAAATAACCACTTACAATTGTAGGGGAAGAGACCAAGACAATTAAAAAAATAAATAGTCAAAGATTAAAATTTAATACGAATATACAAATGACATAATTGGTTCGTAATTTCGTGAGTTATAAATTTTTTCTTATCCGTAGTAATACCTTCAACAATAATTTTAGAGTTAATGGTGATTTTATAACAATAGAGGTTTTAGGTAATTGTAGGTTTTTTTTTTATTAAGAGTAATCTCGGAATTTCATGGATAAGGTGTGTGGAGGTAGTTTAAATGTAGAAGGTATATTATGTAATTCAAAGGTAAAGAGTTGAATAGGAAATGAGATAATTTGTTTATATAGGTAGTATAGATTAGACATGAAATATATATATTAAAAATTTAAAAAAAAAATTAAAATAAGTAGACATGAAATAATGATTCAATAATACTCATATTCATTTGATACACAAACGTCACCTTTGTCGACCACTCGCTCTCACAAAATCTTATGGTTAGTGAAACAAATCAATTGTTGACCAAATGTTATTCTGCAAAAATAATTTTGATTATAAAAATACAAGTACTTTTAATTTAATAAAATGACAATAGTTTCGTTCTATATATAGATTTTATGTATTAACCTGAAATTAATTATACTTGTTATCATTATTTTTATCTAATTACACATGTGTAAACATACATCACCATGACAAATTGCCGTTTGTACTCACTTTACTATATACACTTTTTAAAAATGCATAAAAAGTTATTAAGTTGTTCACTTAGAAATGTGTACAAATAATATACATTAAAAGGTGAAAAAAAGTTATAAATTTCACATTTACAAATGTGAAGAATAATGTTATACACTAATAAATGTGTACCATATTATATTTGTACGCTCTTTTAAATGTAAAGATCTTTTTTTCATGAGTGATTTTTACGCACTGTAAAGATCATTTTTTTGTGAACTTTTAAATTTGTCCGCACTTTTTAATGTAGACGTACATTTTTTACACATTTATAATCAAGTGCGAACAATTCAATAAACTTTTATTTACTTTTAAAATAATATAAAATAAAATGTGTAGAGATGACTAATTTGTTGTAATGATATATGTGTTAACTTTACCAACTTTTAAGTGGCGGTTAGACGCTTATTGTTTGTTAAAAACTGTTAATTTCCTGACATGGTTGAGAGTCTTAAGACACATTGAAACTACACTAAAGTTTTTTGTCTGTTACGTTATACAGCTATCGTATTTCAAAAAGATAGATTTTATCAAAAACATGATGGCTAAATAAGACAAAAATAACAAATTTTTGTCACGTAAAGGACAAAATGAAAGGTACCTAGCTTGTTACATAAAAGAAAAAAACTTTATTGTGATTTTTATCACGTTACTCATTAACGGACTGTCACAAAATTAAGAGAGACAAATAATAGGAGTAAGTACGTTGTTTTAAAAAGATAATAGAAAGTATCTTATCACATACGTACGTACGCGAGGGATCATACGAGCAAAAGTAGCTTGTGCTCATAATTAGGCAATAAACCTTTTTTTATAAGATATCTAATGGAGGGGTTGGTTAATTTAACCGGCCATTTCCTCCAATACGGAAATGGATTATGGATATATTGATGAAACTAAAAATAAAAATATGGACTATAAGAAAATAAATGATTGTGGATATAAATATAACGAACAATAATCGACCCATATTGAAATCCCAAATTATTTTATATGAATATACAAAAAAATAAGACTGGACTACTTAAGTAAGATAATATAAAAAAAGATAGCTTGCAATCATGTCATCGATCCTTTCATCAACTAGCCTTAAGTCAAAATGTAAATAATAAGGCTATCTCTAATGAGATGTTCTTGGGTGTTCTTACGTACCTTTGGATATCTTTTGTTGTTGAAGGTTGTCAAAAACTAAAGATTTTTTGAAGGATATCCTTACCTAATTAGGGCATGCCCTTACTTGTCTTTACCTAATATATTTTTGTTTTTAGTGGAGGTAAAAAGATATGTAAGGATATTTGTATGGTTGGAGATAAAATTATAAGATTTGAAGGATTTGTAAAGATGTATAAGGATTTGTAAGAATGTATAAGGATTTGTAAGGATATGATGTGGCAGCTCAAGGACGCCTAAGGACGTCCTTAGCATTGGAGATAGCCTAATGCGTTACACATGCACGACCATGTCATAAATTACAACTATAAGTAGAAGTATGATTTGATATATATATATATATATATGTACATTATTTCATACAACTCTTTAAGTCGAATATATAAACAAGCTAGCTAGCTAGCTAGTTGTCGATCTCTTTGAGATATATGGCCGTAACAGGAAAGTTAGTTGGACATGTTGAGATCAGTGCAGGTCCGGATGTGTTGCACAATCTTTTGAGGTACAAACCACACGATATATCTTCTATTTCTGATTGTGTTCATGGTTGTGATCTGGTTAGCGGTCAGCAAGGAGTTGTCGGCTCCATCATTTGCTGGAACTATACCCATGGTACGTACGTCTTTTCGTTTACTTTATTTAAGCAAACTTACTTTCATCATTGGTTAATATTTGTGTTTAGTTTGGGATCGTCTAACAATTTTTGGTGATACTAAACAGGATAAATTTAAACTATAGAATTAAAATTATACCGGTCTGGGTTGTCAATTACTTTTGACTTAATAAATACATAAAATATTATACTAGATATACATAGTTATATATATATAGTTATTGTGGAGTTTTCATGATTACCATTAACTACCACACAACTATGCCAATGGATGCATCAATGTGGATCTAGCTAGCTCATTTAATTACCTTTTTCATGTAATTAAACATATTTTTGCTTTGAATAAATTAAGATGGAAAGAAGCAATTTGGTAAAGAGATAATCGAAGAAATCGATGAGACGAATCACAAAATCGTGTTCAAGTTGATTGAAGGAAATGTATTGGAGATATACAAGGCCTTCAAAATAACATTTCATGTTGAACCCAAGGATGGTAAACAATTGGCCACTTGGACGTTTGAGTTTGAGAAGCCACATCCAAGTGTACCCGATCCAACTTCTGTGATGGACCTTCTTTGCGGTATTGTTAAAGATATGGATGTTCATGCATGCAAGCCGTAAAGTAATAATTATAAACGGAGGAGTTTCAAGTTAAGTGACCAATATTATTGAAGACTTGTGTTGATTACAGTACGGTGTGCTTTCTAGCTTAAGAAATAAACAGGGGTGGAGATGACCATCTATTATGTACCCGTATATGTTATATATATGGCTTACATCTTTGTAGCATATATATTGTAGAATGGAATATCATTATTGTTTGCGTCTTTGTAAGATATATATGTGTGATAATAAGATTTCCTTTATTTTCTATAATACATGTTAAGAATCTATATATTCATATCCACAAGATCGAACAACAAGATTGAACAAGAAACTCGATTCTATTATATATAACCAACAAACCTTAGGTAACATTAATTGGAAAAGACACGCACAAAAACTGAATGCAAACACATATATTTATCAAACTGTCATGTTGCTTCAATCGTTGCTTCTTTTTATCAAGCATCGCGTCCCTCTGTTTGAAGGTTGGTGCAGCCCAAACACCGACCCCTTTTCTTTTAGAGCCCAAATGCACATTTACACATCCAGTCCCTAGACGGACTCAATTAAGTAATACAGTACAATTGTAGACTAAACATATCTTTAATTAGACCAAGACTTATACAATTATGTCCAACAATACATTAGCCGAATACAATTCATAATTTTTATTTATTGTTCTATACTCGTATAATATGCATCACTTCGGTTCATCTTTATAGCTCATCTTTCATCTCAAATACATGTCAGGCATGTATTTGACGTACACAATTACGAAAAGAAACAATTCGAATGACCACCATCATTTTCTATCTACTGTACGTACGTAAAATATTCGAATCCACTGCAGTGCATGAATACATATATAGTTAGATATACTAGTCTTGTTTAATATTTATAATTACTATCAAACTTTCAAAAATACAAACTTAAGTTTGATATTCAGTACTACTTATAAATACGTTTATGATATTTTTTGGATAATTGGTAACTTTTCCAAACGCTTTTCATTTGTAGAATATGATAGTCAACAAAATGTGTTGAAACATGTCGACAATAAAAAAAACTGCTCATTATCATATCTTACAGAAATAAGTTTTTTTAGTATTATTTGTATAGTTTCAAAAAAGGTGCTATTAGTTACATACAAAGTAAGGGAGGCTTAAAGGAGGACAAACTCGATTCCGGCACAATTTTAAACGGGGCATATATAATTGGCAACTTCCATCACCCAATTAATAGTCCAACACCATGCTGCAGGAAATGTTTTAAAAATCGGTATTTTAGTTATACCGACGTGGAAAAATTTTCCGGTATTATCGGTATTATCGATAATACCAGAAATACCGGTCGGTACGACTATTTTTAATTTATTATATTTTTTGTGTAAAAATCTTACAAAACTTGTTACAATTTAACAAAGATAGTCAAAATGCAATTATAATTTACTCAAAAATAATACCAAATATGTATTTCATAACAAAATATAGGTTTTAAAGTTCACAAATAACAAAAAATAACATTAAAGTATCATAAAAATAATTTTTTAAAAAAATCAAAATTTATTTTTTTAAAATACCGGAAATACCGGTATAGTAATACCAGAAAATAATGGGAATATATTGAATAGTGAAAATACTGGCAAAATACCGGACTTAAAATACCAGCGTGGTCTCCGGTACCGGTAATACCGGCTAGTATTTACCGGTATTTAAAACATTGGACAGAGCTAGTAGTGTTCTAGTTGGGTCATATATATGATTTCAGAACCCATAGAAACCAATTTTTTTAGTAACTTTATACAGTATAAACTACATATTTATATTTATGTGACTCCTATCATTTTTCAGGCTCGTGCTATGTATTTTGTACTCCAGTGAAACGATCGAATTAATACTGTAGAATATTTCTTCTAGGTCGATTCCTTGTACTTAATCCGTATCTCAAACTGACAATGTGAATCAAATTGAACTTTAGTGTATCCAAGGGATCTATCGATTCATGCATTTCATATTTCAATGAGAACGTATAATTAAGAGCATGCAACTTGATATGCACAAAGGGTAATTTCCTGAAGTCATGATAGTGTACAAACCAGCAACTAAATTACCTTGTTCGTTCATCTTGAAATCTTTCCATCTTTTAAAAAGTTAAATCTGTTCAACAAAAAAAAAAAAACCCTAATATGTAGTACAAGTGTATATATATCAAGTGATACCGAGAACGACATACAGTATATATGAACACTCACTTTCATCAAATCGTTCATCAGGTAATCTTATGATATATTATGGTATTTTTGGTAGCCTTTCTATATATTCACTTGATCAAATAAATGTTGAAAGTGAAAGTAACTCATCAAGCTAGAGAAAATATTTTTGAAAGCTATCGAATGCATGTAACCAATCAGAAGATAGAATCCTTTTCTTACCAAATCTTATGCTAAATAATCTGTGTGGATCGATTACTTGAATTAATCCTCCATTTTGCAATTAATAAAATATTACCTGGATGCACCTCGATCATTTTATCTTTCCGTGAATGACTAAAAATGGTTAATTAAGTTAATTACATAGCATCACTGATCACCACTATATATAAAAAGAGGGTTGTGGCGTTAGGTACGTACATTTTCCTAGCTCCCAACTCTTTCAAGAAAACAAGTGATCGATTTATTTGTCGAGAGAAATGGCTTTGGTAGGAAAAATAATCGGGTACACTGAGCTTCGTTCAGGCGGAAAGTTGATACTTGATATCTTGAGGTACCAACCGCATGACTTAGCTTCCATGCTTCCTGATAAGATTCATTCTTTTGATCTGCTAAGTGGCCGCCTAGGTGCCGTTGGATCAACAATCTTCTGGGAATTTACCCATGGTACGTATGTTATTTTGATATAATCCAATTAATGGATACATATTAATTAGCATTGTTCATAAAATTAATTGAACGTACTCTTTCGTCTACTACGTACTTATGTTTGTCGAATTAATGTAATGTAAAAAGAAGGAAAAAAGCTAACTTCAAAGGAGATAATAGAAGAAATCGACGAGAGCAACAACAAAATCGTATTCAAGATGGTAGGAGGGGAGATAGTGGAGATATACAAGGCCTTCACAACAACATTTCATTGTGAGACAATAGATGGCAAGGAAATGGGCGTTGTGACCCTAGAGTTTGAGAGGCCAAATACAAGTGTACCCTATCCAACTTCTTTAATGGACTATCTTTTCTCTCTTCTCAAAGATTTGGATGACCACAATACCCGGCCGTAAATAAATACATCTCCATCTCCATATATAATATTTGATGAAGGAATCGAATGTTTCTATATATATATGTGTGTGTGCGCGCGCGTATATTTAGCTAATAAAACCTGAACTTCTTCCATAAGAAGGGAGCTGATGACATATATCTCTACTTTGTGAAGATATATATGTAGTGTATATTCATCTTCTAGTTGCGAAATTGATGCAATAAAACGTTTTTGTTAAGTTTTTCCATTGCTTTTAATGTAACTCATGAAAACTAGCTTGAATAAAAATTTGGATTTATCATAAAAGATAGATGAATTTATCTAATAATTTTTTTTTAAAATAAAAATTTGGATTTATCATAGAAGATAGATGAAGCACATCGCCCTAACATGAGGGAGGAGAGATGGTCTGATAGATAAAACGAAATTGGTCATCAAGAAATGAGAGACCAAGAGGGCACTCCCTCCTCCCTGATGGGTAATTAATGGGCCAATGTCGACTTTGGAGGCTTTTCCTTCCAAAGGCGGGAAATAGTAGCCTCTTGGTTTTTCTTTAATCACCGCCGACCCACCTACCGCTGTTTGGTTGATCGCTAGAGCCAATCTTCTTTCTTTCAAGGGTTTGTATATATTTTTCTTAACCATTGTACACGGCGAAAATGCACAAAAATATATTTGAGGGTTTATGAAGACCTAAACAACGTTTAGGTCCCACGGATGGCGCCAAATGTTTGTGCACTAAACCGTGATTAGATTAAGAGTATAGGAAATGGATGTTTTGTGATTGTTCGTTGGCGATTCCCCGAAGGTAGGGTTCTAGCCTCTTTACGCCAATCGAACAAGATGAGTTTTCTCTCGTGAAATGATCGTGTGTTTTGTTGTAGTAGTATTGCGATGATTATGCCGTCGTGTTGTCCTCCTTTCGAGATCCTTTTCCCGCCCCTTATATAGGGGTTTTGCTTGGGAAGTAGTCTAGAGTTTTCCCTCATTTCGTGGACTTTTTATAACTTCCTAAATTTAGCCGTCCTTATTAATAGGAACAAATCTCCTATTTATAGGAAACTAATTTTATGGTTTTAATTCTTCCTGAGGTCATTGTTACGGACGATCCTCCGAGTCGCAGGGTGATATCGCTGGGCGGGTACACCATCAACCAGTTACCTAACCCTGCTGTGCTGGTGTTTAAAAGACCGGACTTACCTTTTCTCTATTAAAGCCGGTCTTCTAAATGCCGCTCTTCCTTTTTCTTTTCAAAATGCTAAATTATTTTTTGCTTTTTTCCACCGAATAGCTTTGTCACTTTTTTTTAAGTATGACACCCATTAGTTTTGATAGAAAAAATGGAACAAATAAGTTACCCCACACAATAAGTTATAAAAATGAAGTCATTGTAATCTGCATGAAAATGTTGATACAAAAGCTAGGAGGAGAAAGTTATTTACTAAAATTGTTCTATATAAAACAACTACATAGCCACGAAAAACATACAACCACGGTTTAATAAGGGTAATTTTTTTAGAAAATTGAACTTTAAAGAAGAGAGGTGTTTGAAACACCGGAGTTAACCAAAAAACACAAGTCTGGCTTCCAGAACGCCGCTCTTAAATTGCAACCACAAAAGTACAGCACGTAAGCAAGTCCGGCGTTTATAATGCCTCCCTTTCCTACAAATACACAAGTTCAGCGTTTGAAACGCCTCTCTTTCCAATAAATATGCAAGTCCGGGGTTTGAAAAGTCAGGCTTCCTACTTTTACAAATTTTTTTGTCAAAAACACTAAAAACACCACACGCCTCAAAATGATACCCATCCGTACAAATTTTTCAAATTAACCTGTTCGTTTATCTTGAAATCTTTCGATCTTTTAAAAAGTTAATTCTGTTCAACGGAAAAAAAAAAGCACTAGCTAGTACAAGTGTATATATATCAAGTGATACCGCAAACGACACATATATCAGAAACACTCACTTTCATCATGTTGTTCACGTAATCTTATGAAATCTTAATTATGGTAATTTTGGTAGCCTTTCCATATATTCACTTGATCAAATTAATGTTGAAAGCGAAAGTAGTAACTCATCAAGCTAGAGAAGATATATATTTTTGAACGCTCTCGATCGAATGTAATCAATAAGAAGAAATCATTTTTTGACCAAATCTTATGCTAATTAATATGCGTGGATTACTTATATTAATGCTTCATGTTTCAATTAAAAAACATTACTTGCAGCTGCACGTACCTCATGTGTTATCTTTCTGTGAATTATACGTATAAAATTTGCATGACTAAAAAATGTTAATTAAGTCACATAGCATCACCACTATAAAAAGAGGGTTATGGCGTTGGGTACAAACAAGTGATCGATTTATCTGTCATTAATATATATATCGAGGGAGATGGCTTTGGTAGGAAAAATAATCGGCTACACTGAGCTTCTTTCAAGCGGAAAGGTGATACATGATATCTTGAGGTACCAACCGCATGACATAGCTTCCATTTCCCCTGATAAGATTCATTCTTTTGATCTGCTAAGTGGTCGCCTAGGTGCCGTTGGATCAACCATCATCTGGCAATTTACCCATGGTATATTATTATTTTTTTTCGTAGAGATGTTTCGTTAATATATATAATCTATGTTTTTTGTATATTCTGATAAACCAATGGATATATATTAGCATTGTTCATAAAATTGAACTCTTTCAATTCGTCTGTATAACTTACGTTTTTCTTGATGTAAAAAGAAGGAAAAAAGCTAACTTCAAAGGAGATAATAGAAGAAATCGACGAGAGCAACCACAAAATCGTATTCAAGATGGTAGGAGGGGAGATAGTGGAGATATACAAGGCCTTCACAACAACATTTCATTGTGAAACAATAGATGGCAAGGAAATTGGCGTTGTGACCATAGAGTTTGAGAGGCCAAATACAATTGTACCCTATCCAACTTCTATAATGGACTATTTCTCCGCTCTTCTCAAAGAATTGGATGACCACAATACCCGGCCGTAAATATTTGATGAAGGAATCGAATGTTACTATGTATATATGCATGTGTATGTTTAGCTAATAAAACCTGAACTTCTTCCATAAGAAGGGAGCTGATGATATATGTATTCATCATCTAGTTGTGATATTGATGCAATAAAACGTGTTTGTTAAGTTTTTCCAGGGCTTTTAATGTAACTCATGAATTCTTGAATACAAATTTGGATTTATCATAAAAGATATATAGATGAATTTATCTAATTTTTTTTTTTTTTAAATAAAAGTTTGGATTTATCATAAAAGATAGATGAATTTATCTAATAATTTTTTTTTTAAAATAAAAATTTGGATTTATCATAAAAGATAGATGAAGCACATCGCCCTTAACATGAGGGAGGATATGGTGTGATAGATAAAACAAAATTGGTCATTGAGAAATGAGAGACCAAGAGGGCACTCCCTCCTCCCTGATGGGTAAATGGACCAATGTCTACTTTGGCCTAAGTGAATTAAGATGGCATGGTCTTAATTGGACAGACGCAGGCGAGTACCTGCAGGTCCTAATGGTATGATTTTGGATACTGGACTGGACTGAATGATCTGACCCATTCAACTGCAAACTGGGTCGACCATTTTTTAATACCGGTCTAAGTTCATCCGGAAGTAAATACCCTAAATATGAATGTGTACTTTACCAAATAAACTATGTATCTAAGTAAAATGTTAATCAAAAATCCTTCAGGCCCAAATTTTGAACTCAAAATCGAGTGGAGCGCTTCTCCCATGCATGGCATCTAATTAAGCAACTTTTGTATAATACTTTCACAAATAGTACATTATGTAAGCCTAGATACTGTGTTTTTTTATAAAATGATAAAAGAAAATGTCCGATTTTCTGGTTGAATCGTGAACTGCTCGCCTGATCGATGCAAGGTTCGGTTCAGTTCTGAAACATTGTTTATTGACGTCAAAAATGGTAAAAATGAAGTAACCAACAATATTTCTTGTTTTATGTACAATAGAATCATTATTGGAATAAAAAAAGAGTTATAACTAATGCTTAGTTTTCAAAAATTATTAGATTATCATACATAAAGTGACTTGTATACAAGATCGTTCAATTTGACGATCTTGTATGAACAAGTGTGTGTATATACCAATCAGGTGATACGCAAATGAGACGTATATCACAAACACTCACTTTCATCAAATCGTTCATGTAATCTTAACAAATCTTATGGCAATAATTTTGGTAACGTAGCTAGCTAGCTTCTTTCCACTTGACTAAACGTTGAAAGTAATAGTAACTTATCAAAAGAAAATATACTATGTTTGAAAGCTATCGAAGGCAATCCGTAGTAAAGAGAAAACATTTTTTTGGACCAAATCTTATGCTAAAATTGTGTGGATCATTTGAATTATTAATGCTCCATGTAGCAATTAAAAAAATTTACTTGGGTACGTGTACCTCGTTTAATTTATCTTTCTGTGAATTATATAAAATTTGCATGACTAATTAAAAACAGTTAAGTTACATGTATAGCATCACCACTATATATAAAAAGAGGGTTATGGCGTTGGTACATTTTCCACCCAACTCTTTCAAATAAACAAGTGATCGACTTACTTCTCATTAATCGAAAGAAATGGCTTTGGTAGGAAAGTTAATCGGGTACACTGAGCTTCGTTCGGGTGGAAAGGTGATACATGATCTGTTGAGGCACCAACCGCATGACCTAGCTTCCATTTGCCCTGGTAAGGTTCATTCTTGTGATCTGCTAAGCGGTCGCCTAGGTGCCGTTGGATCAACCATCATCTGGCAATTTACCCATGGTACATTACCCTAGCTATTTCATTTTGCTTAGATGTTTCATGCATTAATATATATAATCTTATGTAATTAGTTTATATATTCTCATAATTCAATGGTTATAATTCAACGGTAGTTAAGTAACATTATTTGGGTATAAAATTGAACTCTTTCTTGATTATAACTTAATTATGTTTTTCTTAATGTAAAAAAAGAGGGAAAAAAGCAAACTGCAAAAGAGATAATCCAAGAAATCGACGAGAGTAACCACAAAATCGTTTTCAAGATAGTAGGAGGGGAGATAGTGGAGGAGATATACAAGGCCTTCACAATATCATTTCATTCTGAAACAATAGATGGTAAGGAAATGGGGGTTTGGACCATGGAGTTTGAGAGGCCAAATACAAGTGTACCCTATCCAACTTCTTTAATGGACTATGCTTGCACCCTTTTGAAGGATATGGATGACCACAATACCCGTAAATAAATAGATCTCCCTAAAATCTATGATGAAGGAATAATTGAATGTTTCTATGTGTGTGTGTATGTACGTGTATCTAATAAAACCTGAACTATCTTCATATATAATTAAGAAGGGCGGAGCTGATGACAGCTACTAATTACCTGTGAAGAATTGAAGATATTCGGTGATGTATTAATCTTCGGGTTGTGATATTGATGCAATAAAGCGTGTGTATTCTGTTTTTGATGTAGTTCATGAAAATTTGAATACAAATTTGGATTACTAGCTTATAAAAGATAGTAGATCAATTTTAAGGTGGAGCACAACTAATTAAAACAAGAGGGCCGGAGAGACCATGAAGCACACCGCAAGCGATCATAAAAAACAAGATGGTGATAGATGAAAAACGAGACCCCGGTCTCCTAACACATGTCACTTTCATCACGTACACCATCTTTTTTTCTTCTTAAAATCAAAATTTTTTTTTTCAAATGGACCACCAATCCTATTGGTTGTTCTTGTTCAAGTTATTAGTACTACCGGTATATTTAAGCATCATTGGGACCAAATGGGGACCGTCGGGGGTTCGCTCGGTATCTCCAGGGACCCATCCCGCGAGCTCAGAAATATGTGGGTGCCGATACTGATCCTGATTGGGGCTCGGGACCACTTCAAGATACAGAATCGGGACGGTACCAAGACCAGATTGGCATTTCGGACTTCCTACTCATACTCAAAACAAAGTTGTAAGTAGTATGTGCTGAAGCTGGTAATCGATCCAATGTATAGTTTTGCATGCCCATTTCGTAAAGATTTCTCAGTTAAAACCTTGACATAAACATCATTGAGATTATAAACATATTTGAGATAGTTTTAAAATGTAATTATAAATTTAGTGTAATATTTAGCTATCAAAGAAAAAAACAATTACATTCCATACATCAATTGACAATACTGAGACAACCACCTATAATCAAGGTTGTGAAACTCGGGAATAGGAATCAAATCGGTGAGGGGGAGACAAGATTTTTTAAAAATCAGATGGTGAATAGTAAGTTTTTATGTATAAAATAATAATTTTGAAATTACATGTAAGAAAAAATAAAAATATATATAAACTTCAAACTTAAACATAACATGATTTTTCAACTTAAATATAATTGTCTAGAAACAATTACATGATTAATAAAATCTTTAAAAAAAAAGAAAAAAAAAAGTTTGACTTTGGTTGACCCGATCCGATATAGCCGAGTCTTGACCAAGTTGACCCGAGTCTGAAACCCGGGTCGATTTTCAGACCAAGTATGGCAAACTCGTATCGTCAGTCAGCCGATACACAATTTGACTCGGCTATATCGATCGAGTTTCACAACACTACTTACAATATATAGCCCATTCTGGCGTTTTGCCATTGCCATAAAACAAAACAAAACTCATTAACTATGCATTCAATTACAGATAGAGAATTACAAACTGGTAATGTTCTTTCACCAGATAAAATTATAGGATACGACTTTTTTTTCTTCTTTACGGAAAATATACTATAATAGTAGATTACACTAAATAATGCTAAACCATTATTAACTTTTGAATCTTGGTTTTTACTATTAGTAGATACCTGCGCAATGCGGCGGTGTTCGTGGCGGGGACAGTGCACTGGTGGGGGATCACTGTTGGTGGTAAAGGCGACATCTAGTGATAATAAATGATGTATAAGTAATTGATGTAAAAGTCTAATGAAGATATTTTAAAAAAATGTACTAATAGTGTAATATAATCATTACGAATATTTAAACATTTTCTATTATGTAACTTTCAACATAAAAGCTATTTTTTTTATAACATAGAGTAGCATATAGAAATATAGATAAAAGTAGAAGTATAGATAAAAGTTAAAAGCTTTTACCAAATATACTAACTCGACATAGATATAGATATTAAGATATATAATTTAACTAAATTGTCATGACAATGAGGGTGACAAGTTACCTCTTTTGAAATTTGAGGAGTATATCTAGAAAAGGAAAATAAAGGACAATCACAATCAACAGATGTTTACTTTATTAGTAGAAAAAGTTCTATGTAAAACTTATTTGAATTAAAAAAAACCATTAAAATAATTTGATATACATATGCAAATGTGATGAACGTCTAATCCGTACTACTTTAAGATACGAAAACGGACATGTTTTGTGAATGTTAATAGACGATTAGAGCGTTTTTATGTTTGTTTAAGTGTTTCAGGTCTTTGGTGATAAATTAAAGTTAAATGGATCATTAAGAAGTCAAGCAAAGTCAAAAATCAAGTCAAGAAGTGTCAAGAAAAAAATCTGGAAAACTGCCATTTCTGGAGGCCAGTTTAGAACGGCCAGGAGGCAGTCTGGGACGGCCAGAGCTACACTAAAAATCCGAAAATTAGGAATTTAATTACTTTTCAGTTTATAACACATTCATACACGACTTTGGGAGGTTACACTTCATAATTTCACATCCCTGGGCAGTTTCCTAACACACACAACACCCCAATTTCATCATCAATTCATATTTCCATGGAGATTCAAGCCCTAATTGAAGAATCAATGATGAAATCAATGATGAAGATTTTAGGCTAATTCTCTTTTGATCATTCTCATGTGAACAATTATGTAAGACAATTGTATTCAATTTTTCTTATGTTCATGTTGGATTAGATGTTTAATTTTCCATTAGTCTTTTAACATCTAATGTTGTTTGGATTGTTTGAATGATTACTAGTTTATAACTTTGAATGAATTCCATTTATCTTTTGATTTCAATTTCTTGTTAATCAATTATTATTGGAAGAATCTCTTGTGAACTTGTAATCTTGTTAATGAATAGATAATTTAGTTGTGTCAATTCCCCGGTTTTCATTATCGTGAATCATCACAACCTAATTGATTAGTTCTTAGCATTCATTCAATCCAAGCATATAACGAATCATGTCTATATGGTTTCCAACGAGCATAAGTTAGGTTATACTTTTGAAAACATAATTTGAAGCATGAGAATGATCCCTTTTATTTAATTGAAGTAATTGTTAAGTTTATGATCAAATTTAGTTTTTAATCAAATCAATCAATCAATCGGTTTTAAGTTTCATGTCTAGTTTAATTAATTTTGTAAAATTCTTCAACACTTTCTCTTGATTCCCTGTGGATACGATACTCTACTTGCCCTAGCTAATTAGTGGTATTTAGTTTTATTTTTGATCAGTTCAACGTCATTGATCAAAATGATATATATAAACATATTCGGTCACATATGAATTATCAAGTTGTACTTAAAATTAACTATTTTCATATGTGAATAGTTTTCCAATTGATTCACTATTAGACCCATCGTATTGATTCTCTATTTACTAATAATGTTGTATTATTTCACACTTTTATTTAGCGTGAACAAATTAAAAAATTTATCACTCTTTTATGTGTATAAAAATATGGAGAACTAAAAGTGTGTAGAAATTAATCCACACTTAAAATTGTATTATTCTAAAAGTTCATAATTTTTAATGTGAACTTTCTTATTTGATTTGTAGGTTTAATCACTGGATTACTAATGTACTTTTACTTTTATACATGGTTGCCTATTAAACTTTTTTTTATTGATCTGTATTACCAACAAACTCTTAAAATTTGTACATCTGAAAGGACTAGACTCGATAACCGAAAACACGACACATTTTTTTTATATCCCATTGTGCCGCAGTGGGTAGAGCACTCCCCACTGCGCCGCAGTGGGAAATCTCGGACTCGAGACTGGAAAAGCCCCACTGGGCCGCAGTGGTTTGACACACTCCCACTGCGCCGCAGTGGGAAGAAAACAATTTTTGGCTGTGGGTTGCCACTGCGCCGCAGTGGGCAAAACCACCCCCACTGCGCCGCAGTGAGCATCAGTTCAGCAACCCTAAAACCATTTCAACACATGATCAAACTTGTAACCTTCAAATTTCAAAACAAACATCTTAAAACACATTCCAGAGATTGACAACAACAACATAGTCACATTTTAACATAATTACAACATCAACTTGTCTCAAATCCCATGAACACCATCATATGGGTCATTTACCCATTTTGACGTTATTTTTGTCTAAAATGCAACTTCACAATTTGCTAAAAAAAACTTTACACCTAATCATCTACACAATTTTAACAAAAGTATGACCATTAAATCAAAATGTACCAAGAACCATGAGGAGAGGGATTTCTAAGCCGCTAAACCAAAATTTAGTCATTCATCTAAGAATGACCTAATACCTTCAAGTCTTGTAAAACCAACTTCAAGCTCAATTCAACCCTTTCAAATCAACCACACTAGTTACTTCTTCCGGAACTACCTATAAAATGGTAAACAACTAAAATATAAGCAAAGGCTTAGTGAATATACTTGCATACATTTACGAATACGAAGGAGGGCAAAGTGCAAGGACTTTCACATGTAACCTATGACACCGTCATGCCACATTTACATGCTCACCTTGCACACTAACAACACATATATGGATCCATATAAGCTAAACAATCATAACAATCACATCTATCGGGATTCTTAGGCCCCGGAGGTTCTTAGGCCTCTTATCATATCAACTATCGGGATTGTTAGGCCTCGGAGGTTCTTAGGCCTCATAATCACGTACAATGCCCCACATGGGCTTATGCCGCATCAATTACCACACATGGATAAATAAACTTTAACATGATGTGGTCAAATACCACACATGGACAAAAGGCTTCAACATGATGTGGTCAATTGATCCAACATATACATAAAGGTATGCAAATATACTCACTTCCTTCGCAACAAGGACAATAACGCTAAAACAATAATGCACAAACAAGCTTCAACCTATGATCTCAACATAAAAGTGCATAAGCTTATATTCACAATCTTGACTAGCTCAACCTAGCCATTCTCAATCACTAGCCTTCTCTAAACCCAAAACCCAACCCATTTGTCATTGAGTTACTTTCATCTTTAACAATAACATTAGGTAGTTCAACCTACCATTTTCATCCACATTTCAATAATTAGTAAAAATCCATCTTTTCTTGTTAACTAAAATTTTCACATGAACTTATCAATTTCATAATTAAACACATCACATAGCTCAATGACAGCTAGGTTAACTAAGGAATTGAGGAAAATTAACCATAATTCATATTTTAGCAAAACCCCCAATTTGGTTCACTCCATGAACCTAAATTTCAAAAGAAAGATGAAAACTAAATTAGGGGAATTCAATACCTCAACAAACAATAAGTGAAAGCTAGACTTAAGTTGGAAATTCTTCTTCCTTTCTTTTCTCTTTGAAATTCGGCCACCACCACAAAACCCACAAACCCTAGCTTTTCAATTCTTGAATGAAGATTAATTGATGGTGATGTTTATTATGGATGTTCTTATCCTTGAATTTAAAAGAATTTAACTTTGATTTTGAAAGAAATAGGAAGAAGATTGCATGGAGAAATGATGAAGAACAAAGTGGGAGTATGAGTCATAGAATGGGAAAATTGCTGGCACTTCCTATGAGTGCCACGCCCCTTCTCTTTTTGTGGGTATTTTTACCCGCTATCCGTTAAAGTTCCAACTAAATTAACCCCATATCTAAAAATAAAATACTAGGAAAAATTAATTTAATGTCAAAATTATGAAAAGGGGTTAATTTCTTTTACCTTAAAATCTTTGGGGTGTTGCAACATCGTTGACCCAAATCTTCAAAACTATTTCTCTCTCTAAAAAGAAAACCCAAAAATTTTAAATAAAACTCAGAAAATTCAAACATCTCGCCAGAAAAGTTAAAATCGACATTTTCTCTTTCGTTTCTTTGAACTGGAACTCGAAAGTTATACCAAAACACTCGAAATTAAAATCCGCACAAACCTTAACCAATGGAATTACGAATTACATTTCGCCGGAAAAACTTTGCTTCACCGGAAAACATATATAACCGTCACCAAAAGTTAACATTTTAGACTCTGAAACCTCTTTTTGTAACTTCGTTTGCATATTTGGCTACAATTATCATGAATAACAAGTAAATAATAGAATAACACGAGAAAAAATTTAAGTATACGCTCCAAATTCTAAAGTATGTAATTAATAGATGCTTATGGGGAAGATTTTTTAACTTTAATAACATCGAGTTGCCTCTCGACAAGTTTTTGGACCTCCAGAATTGACAAAATAAAAATTCTAATGTAAGTTTTTTAATATAGATCTAAGTTAAGCACCCCTTAAGAACCAGAAAGATATAAAAGATTGCAAAGAAAAGGTAGGTTCATTTCCATTATAAACTTACAACTATAAAAACATGGATTAATTTTCTACGTACACACTTTTAGGTTTTTATATTTTTACACACATAAAAACGTGATAAATTTTTAATTTGTTTACAATGTAATATTATTTGTGTAAACAAGCACCTAATGTTCTCCTACTCGATCTGTTCTAATTAATAAATTAAGTAGCATGCACTATAATTGTTATCTTTATTATGATAATCTATATTCGACATTGGGATTCACGAGTCGATGAAAGTGACAGTGACTTTTAAATATGTAACACATGATTCATGCATTAATTAATAGCATGTTCTAGTAGCTAAGTTTCATAGAATTTTGATATTATAATATATATATTAAAAACAAAGTTTCAAAAAACATGAAAAAAAAATGTATATATATATCTTTTTTTATTTTCACTACATAATTTTAATTTTTACATTTTTAGCACTAAATTATAATATTTTTTGATAAATTTTTGGTTCTATTTATTTTGTGAAGAATAGTAACAGGTCATTTTACTTGTTTAGGCCATTTTCATTTTTTTAATGGGCTAACTTCATTTTATTTTGAACTCATCTTATATTTTTAATTTTGGGTTTGACAAGTTATGTTTTGATCTTTTAAATTGCTTCGAATTTGTTTACAAAGATCACTTATTTTAATTGCATATTATTAATTTTTAAGTTTGTAAAATTTTTAAAATTATCTCATGTTATTACAAGTGAATTATTACATAGTATATATACAAATAACAGTAGGGTGTATGTTTTGAATATATACACCTAACCATTTTCGAAAAATTTGTTTGCAATACTTATTACTTTCAATGTTATTTCGGTTGATGTTTTATTATTATGGATTATTTTTGTTTCACTTTCTATTTTCAATGATTTGAGAAGTTAGCTTTAATTATGTTTGTATTATTATGTTTGTATTTTTATTTTAAAGATTCTACTTTTATACTTATTATCTTTTAGAATTTATATAATATATTAATCTGTAATAAAATTTTACTGTCAATTTTTTTTAATTTATAATTGCTTACTCATTAAAAAATCAATATCAACTCAGGTTTTAAGCTATATAATGTTTCTAAAAGCATATAATAATTTTTATACAGTACGGAACACAATAAATATAATGTCTCCACGGGCAACGCCCCGATAACGTATCTCGTTATATATATATATATATATATATATAGGTTTCAGATAAAATAAAACAACTAGTATTAAAGTAAACTAGTAAAACAATAATAGAATTATATTCACTGAAAATCATCATGCATCATAAAAATCATCGGGCATCAATTCAACCATGATCTAAGGGTCAAGATCTTGTCCTATTTGTTTTACTTTAATACTTATTTTACAATACCCAACCACTTTATATATAGGGGGATGAAAATATGTTGTTAGACACCTAAATTGGGTGAAAAAACCCTCTATATCTTTTTTAAACTATAAAAATCATGGAGCCCATACATTTGTTCAAAGAGATTTTTCACCTAAGGTGAGTGCATAACAGCCTAATACTCACTTTTCTCGTATATATATATATATGGTTTAGGTATCGTATCCTATTTTTAAATAATATCTAATAGTATATTTAATAATCCAAAATATTAATAATTTCATCTTATCAGATATACTAAAGTTTTATTCAACAGACTCGTGTTTTACGCCGAATCTAAATCTAACTATGTAACAAAAAAAAATATCCAAATTCATATGTTACTACCCCCATTCCATCATAATGTCTTAGTTTGACATTTTGTTTATGTTATTTAACATTTTATATATATATATATAGATAGATCTGAATAAATTGATCTTTTAAATATATTTTTCATTGATATTATTTTTATTAATTATAATATAGTATAAAAGATATAGTTATAGTTAAATGAAAAATAAGTTAACATAAAACATTTAAAATGGATGGAATAATTATTGAGTTAAACCTGAAACGTACGCCGTCTACTTTTTCCTACTCTTTCACTAATTACGCATCTCATATCATCTTATCAGACATATTTTTCTCTACTTCTTTTGTGAGCATGAATTTCCAACTTTACATGTGGTTTGATTTGAAATTTGAACTTTAGTTAATTATATGCATTATGCAATATGCCCAAGTTTTCAGTTGTCATCAGATCCAACTTTACATTCAAAGTTACAGTTAATCCAATCCATAATATACAAGATTATCATTATTCACGATTCATTGGAGTGCTTGCCGATTTGCTGTTATGGCGGCCGCATGTCGACGAAAAAAGATAGACCAAAACTGAAATAGGACAAAAGAAACTCGAACGTCTAGCTAGGCCGACGGTGACAATAAATGAATAGGACCGGGGTTGTTAGAGGTGACATGATTATAGAAAATTATTGATATTTACTGTTCAAAATTTTTTATTGAGGGCATGCTTGGTTAGTGGTATTAGGGGTAAGAAATGAGTTTGATTATCATTATTGATGCTTGATTTATTTTTTACCTAAGTAATCATTGGCCAATATTGGGTAATTTAATTGTTTTTATATACATTCACACTTCATATAAAGAATTACGTCGGTTTATATGTAATGCAATAATATACACATATAATTATAATTATTATTATTATTATTATTATTAATATTACCCCTATTATTATTCTTAATATCAAGATTATTATATTTATTATGCTTTATTATACTTGAATAAATTAATATGGATATATATATAACTAGGTTTGTTTCCCGCGCGTTGCGTGATTGTTAAAAAATCTTTTAATAAAATTCGATACAAACATTTTTAATTTATTTACTATTATATTTTAATTTTTTTTAACATGGAAAGAAATAAAACAAAGATAAAATATCAAATGCATTGAGCAATCTAATTACATTCATATGATGAAAAAAAATTAGTACTCCAATAAAGGGAGAAGCAACAACGTTGTTGAAGAAAAAGTCAGATTTTTATTATGTATGATTGATAATACAAACTTGCTAGTAAAACGAAGTATTATTCAGACTAATTAGTGAACATTATAAGTTTTATTGTGTTGGTTTAACATTTAAAAACATGTAAACGTACATACACATGGATAATTATATAAATCAACAAATTGTATGATATTGAATACATGTTTAATATGTCAAATGAATAAAAATAATGAAAATAAAATAAATTATAACACTAAAATTTTGCTAGAACACAATCATATTAATGGCATTGGGTATTGGGTGTTGTACGTAAATGTTTCATAGTTTTTAAAATTGTCATGTCATCTTTAATTCTGTATAATGGTTACATATAGAATAATTATGTACAAACATAAAAATAATCAATACTTTGTTTGTTAAAAAAAAGATGATACGATTAATTTAGTTAAAAGATTTGAATGTAAATATTATAAATTAATATTTGTTTTTTTATACGAAAGAATAACAAATCTATTTATAAATATTTTTTGCTTGTCGTGCAAATAATTTTTTTTAGATTACATGCCTAGTTACTTGTCATATATAATATGTCTAAAATATAGTTAATTATTTTAAAATAATTACTTTGATTACAAAACAAATTTCAATTTTCATATTGGATTTTAAAACAATTTTTATGTTTAAAAAGTTTTTCAATTTCCATATTAGATTTTGAAACAATCTTTTTGTTTAATTAGTTCACATACAGATATATCTAACTTGATAAATAAAAAATAAATATTGTAAAAAACATATGAAGATGACACATAGAATAAATATGTTTAAAGACAACTTTAAGTTGAAGTGGATAGCTTTAGAATATCAGAATTCCTACTGTTTTATTATGTATATAGATGTATATGTATATACTTGAACATCAAGCAATATCAATGAAAAATGGAATACTAAGTAATCCCTATTGTATTCTTGACTATTATCATTATCTTTCTCTTTCCCATTAATTGTTTTGAACCAAGCACCCCCGATATTTGTAAAACTAGACTTATGCCCGTACAATGCGACGACGGTGGAGGAAGTGAGGACGGAAGTGGTGGTGGTGACGGTGGTGGGTGCGGCAGTGGGGATGGTGATGAGGGAGACGATAGTGGTGAAGCTAAAAGTAATTGATGTTAAAAGTGGTATTGTAGTTAATTTAAGTGTTGTTGGGATCTATACTGTAAATTATTTCATTAAGAGTATTATAGGTATATTTGATAAATATGTTTAAATTAGTGAACAGAGGAGAATAGTAATTTTGATTTTTCAAAGGCAGAAGAAAAAAAAAAGTGGTTTGTTTTATTAGATAGTATAGATGTTTGATTTATACGTACTCTTTATTAAAAATAATATACCTCCTTTTGAAAGTTACACAGAGGGACATGTCAGAAATACCTTCTATTAAAACAACACACCCTAAATACAATACACCATCACCCTAAATAAAATAAATACACCATCAGTAATTCAACTTTAAAAATAACTATAATGATCGTTATATTAATCACAATTACATTAATAGCCTATATTGTTCGCCGTCACCACCATCAGTCACCATCGCCATCCGTCACCACCACATTGCCTCCTCCATCACCACATTGCACGGACACTACCATTAGTATACTTAAACTTTATACCTAAAAGTGTGCATAACTAAAAGAAATAGATATTGTGGTAAATATAATGATGACTATTAAAAACATTGAGAACCTATTTTTTTGTAAGAACCTTGAGAACTCTTAAACTATGTATTGGATCACATGTTTTTTTTTCTATTCACATGTGAAACGTTATAAAAATATATGTTGCAGAAATTCTTATTTTTTTCAAAACCTTATATATATAGCCGTTTATTTACATGTGAACGAAAACGTGAACAGATTCATTCACAAGTTCATAAAAGGCTATTTTGAAAGTTTTTTAAAAAGTTTCTTCTACAACATAATTTTTTATATCATTTCACATGTGAATAAACAAAAAACACATGCGATTTAAAACATAATTTAAAAGTTCTTATGAATCTTGAAAAAAAAAAAATAGTTTTCGAAATAAGAAAAACTTATATGTATCATTATTATTAATATTATTATGGTGAAATATGGTGTCATTCGAAATAGGTTGGTGTTAGTCCTCACACTATCACACCCCTTGAATATATGACACTATATATAAGTCGGATGTCACATATTAATATATAATGTATTTTATAAAATAATTATGTGATTTATTTTGTTTTAATATATTAATATTAATGATTTTTCTTTCTAACTTTTTTTTTTCAACTTACATGTATAATAACATTATAATCATTTTTCCTTTACTATGGTGCATTTTTTAAGTTTGTACTTATATATATCATATAATCTTAACTTTCTAGTTAACAAATAATTTAAATAAAGATTGGTGTTGAAGGGGTGAGCAAAAACCGAACCGTAAAACCACAAACCAAAAAAATCTAAGAAAACCGAACGGAAAAATTCGAAAACTGAACCAAACGGATTCGTTTGGTTTTCGTTTTCCAAAAACTGAATGGATCAGTTCGGGTTTTGGTTTCATATGTAAAAACCGATGGTTAAACCTGAACTGAACCGAAACTCTATATATTTTAATTTAATATATATTTTTATGCTTATGGTTAGTAAAAAACTAACCCAAACTGAACCGAAACTCTATATATTTTAATTTAATATATATTTTTATGCTTATGGTTAGTAAAAAACTAAAAATAAATATAGATTATTTGATAATTTAAAATATAAGTGACTACTTTTATTTCCAGAGAAACAATTCATTATATATGAGGGCCAAAATTGGAAGTTATCTATTTGTTGAGGCTAAAATGAAACTTGTTCAGGAAGAGGATATAACATGTAAAAGAAAATTAAATATAAGGGTTAGAATTGTATAAACTAAACAACTTTAGATCTGAACGTCTGATCGTCTTCTTCTTGTGTTTCCCCACTGCAACTCAATACCCACTGCAACTCAATATTTTTCATATATGAGCTTTAACCTTAATGTTTTATTACTTAACAAGTTCGTATAAGTATAGCTTTGTTTATCATTAAGTCGAACTAAAACCGAAACCGACCCAAAGCAAGATAAAAACTGAAAAACCAAACCGATAAAAAACCGAATCCAATGGTTTGACAAACTGAAAACCCGAACTAATCGGTTTGGGTTTTAATTTTGGGCTAAAACCGACCCAAACCGATCGTTGCTAAGCCCCTAGTGTTGATTAATTTGATTTTAACGTGTAAAATAAGGATTTTAATGATATAACGTATAAAACTTGGTTTAGGGATGTTTTTATAGGATTTTTATCATATAACGTTTTTATTAAATCAATGTTTTAAAATCCGGAGATGTCAAATCGGCCTTTTTAATAAAGAACTAAAAAATAAATATGGAGTTTATAGTAAGCTATCACACTTATATATCAGAAAAATAATTGTATGAAAATTGCAATGATATTATGCACAATTTTAAGTTAGATTAACATAACATGCGAGATATATATATTGCTTAGTAATTTTTGTGTAAAACTAAATTATTCGAGCAAAACGTTAAAGCACAAGTACAATGACAATACAGACATATCCGGATGAATGAAAGACATCTAAAAAAAACGAAAACCTTACTTAGGAGACCTCTAATAAATAATGTATTCATTTTTTAACTGCCTGGTCATTGTTAACCGAATTTTAAACGACCACTAATGTAACTTCATTTTTTTAGTGGTTTAATTCTTACCTGGTTAAATATTTGTCAAATTACGATATTATCAAAAATTAACATGTCCATTAATTACATATGTCTCACGCGTATTACGCGGATGATAATCTAGTTAACCAGAGTATAAGACAACAAATTCAAATAATTAAAGTTTTTCAAACATTAGTCCACAAACTCATTTTACAAATACGACTATACATGGTACGTAAACAACGATTATTCATATATAGTTTTTTTTTTGAACAATTATTCATATATAATATATAATATAATATAATATAATATATACTATACGTTGACAAAAACGACCTATAAATTAATAATTACCAAATCATCACTTATTCCATGAGACTTCATGTGTGATCACAACGCAAACTTCAGATGGACAATAATCCCAACACACACACATATATAGATACATATAGTGAAACACACGCAAATTAAACACAAACAACCCACCAACTTAATTAACGCCCGATCGATATATATGCGCAACTTTTGGCGCGCACTCTAGCTCGAGATTTAGATGGCATTAATTAATTGTTGATGTGATGGGTCTCGATATCTTTGGTGACGCTGAGGACGAACTCCATGAGACTATGTGGCTCTGGAATGTTCTCATTGAGCTTCTCGTAATGGAAAGTCCAAGTCACGATGTTCTCTTCTCCATGTGTGTCAACATGAACTGTGATCAAGAAGGTCTTGTATGCCTCCAATATATCGCCCCCAATTACCTTGAAGCACACCAACTTTTTCTCTTCATCAATTGCTTCTATCACTTCCTTGGCCACTTTCGGCTTCCCATCTAATATATAATTTAATTTAAATATATAAGTAGGATTTTGTTAAAATCAATGAGTTTGCTAAATACAGCCCTTAGGTATGTGTTTAAGGTGCATAAATTGTTTGTACATTTACCATAAAAATCAGGGTGCGGGCTTTTAATATGAAAGGTACAAGTTTTTTTATTGCACGTTATTTAGCATTTCCTTAAAATAAAACAGCTATTAAAGTAAAATAAATAAATTAATTTTTTTTCTTAGCTGAAAATTTGTGTTCATCATAAAAAAATTAATTTGTGGATCGGCTCTATGATGATCCAATTAATGATCAAAATTTTATCTTTATTTGTTTTATAAGTTTAATTTAATTGATCTACAAAAACTTAATCAACCCCTATATATAGATATGTATATTGTAAATACACACAACTTTCGTTTCTATCTAAAACTAAAATATCATTAATTTATGCAGATTAATAGTTGATGAAGAAATAAATATATATAAAACTTACCATGAAAGAAGTTCCAGTTAATAATTGATCCAACAGTACCCCATTCACCCTCATGCAAATCAACACCTTGTATGGATTGGGGGCTCATTTGGGCTATGTGGTGTGGCCTGTGTCTAAATATTTCGTGGAACACATCCCCATCTGACTTGATGGTAATTTCCTTAGTTAAGGTACCACTAAGATCAGCCATATATATCTATCTCTCTTTGATCTGTTTTGAAATAATTTTAAGCAAATAACAAGAAGTTATTTTATTTTTTTGTATATAGAATAGAACTAGAAATGTATAAATGCACGGTGTAATTAGCTAGGGCTCCTTTGGCTCAATTTATATACTAGTTTCTTGGATTCAATCAGTCCTCTTGGGGTGCTCCACCCATAATAAACTATTAGGATAATGTATACCCAGAGCCACTTCCTCAAGATTTGTGTTTGTCTCCATATAATCAATAATCTATATATGGTCTCCTCCTATTTTTAACTTTTATTATATTTTATTTATACAAAAATGAAAGATCTTACTTAAAAAATCTTGCCACATATGTCATGGGTTCGATCCTCATCCTATGCAAGGGTTAAATGGTCTTTTCTACCATTTAGATAAAAACTAGAAGTAGCCTTTCTACTTAGGTAGAGGTAAGGTCTGTCTACATCTTAACCTATGCATGGAAACTTAGAATATGAATTTCGTATATAAAAGTTTGGACCAAACCTGCAAAAAGTGTAATAACACAGGGACCAAAAATGCAATTAGTTCTTAAAATTACATCAATATCATTTTCGATTTTTTTACTTTATAGAATGACCTACATGATAACCTTGTGAAACAATCATCAAGGTGGTCTAACATAAGTAACATTAGTAGTTAGTATGTAGTCATGATTGTTGTTCAAAAAAAAAGTATGTAGTCATGATAATTTTAATTAATAGAGGTCCCAACTCCCAAATTCAAACCTCTATCAGATAACTATATATTTTAGAGATAGCTAAAATTAATTAAAGAAATCGATTCCGAATATTTTTTGTGATAACTTCAACTAAGAAATGTGCATCCATTACCCGTTTTCGATGACGTTGTAAAGCAGTAAGCTTCCTAAAAATAGAAGTTCAAAGAAAAAAAAGTCAAAAGTAACGAGAAAAAAACAAAAATAATAAAAGACAGTAAAATCTTCTAGTCTGAAAGAGATATCGATCACGGGGTCCATCACTAGCGGTGTGGGAGGGTAGGTTGGTAATTAAGGTACGGACGTGTATTCATGCCACACACATCCTTCTTTAAACAAATTAAAATTTATTGAGTAATTCTACCTTAGTTAATCTATCTTATTTACTTAAGCATGTTGTTATGTATATATCTCCACGATAAGCATGATGTAAATAGTTAAAAGGTGATAAATCTTATCTCATCTTATTTTTAACCGTATATCAAATATACATAAAGGTGTTTCAAATAATATAAAACACGTTTGATTTTATGGCTAAAAAAAATGATGAATGGATCACCGCTCTTTTTCAATATATGAAACATTGCAAATGAGAGATGTTTAAGCAAAGTTCTATGTAAAAGTATATCAATAAACTTTTAATATAATTCATTTAAAATTAGTTTAAAATCAAATCTAGTATATATCTTATCTATATTACTATATAAAAATTATCCATCCTTTTTAAAAAGTTAGATAATAAAGAGATGCGAAATGTAAATCTTACTCTTAATAAATTAATTTACACCATTAATCTCTAATATTCTAATTAATAGATCTTCACTACCCTTTTAAATCAATTACCTTTACTTCAATTACCACCACCACTCGCCGCCGCCCAACATAACCTCTCGCCGCCATCACCACCACATCACTGCATGTCTCATTGCGTGGGTACAATCATTCCATCTTCTAAAATATTTTCAAAATCACTTTTACATCAGTTACATTTACATCAACCACCATCACTCAACACCAGCCAACACCATCACCTATAGTCGCCGCCATCACCACTCGTCGTCGACACCACCAAACTATCGTCGCAGTTACCACCACTGCATTGCGTGGATACAATGTTATTCTTGATGTGTATATACGAAACCTGAATTAGTATATTTATAAACATTTTTGTTTATATACCCCAATAGAATTAAATGTAGTAACAACTTCCCTAGCTAATAATGCATCAGATCCGTATTAAATTCAAGATCAGATCTCAATATCACACCAAAGATAGCACGGAACCAGGAACTATGGTCTATGGCCAACTCAATTGAGTTTTTTTTTTCAAACTAGTGTAATGAAATAGTTATTTACCAAAACAGTATAGTTTCAAAAATATTTATCATTATAATGTAAAACCTAATTAAAATTATATTGATCAAATTCAATAATAGAAAAAGGATCCCGTAGTGTAGTGTATCAAATTTTAGTGTTAGTCTCCCATATATTGACTACACTGGGCGTCATCAAAACAACTTCAATGTTTGAAGTTTAAACATAACTAAATTACTCAAATGCTATATGTTGTTTCTTCACATAAAGTAAAACTTTTCTAATCCAAATCCAATGGACATTGCAGTAATCACAGCTGCCTACGCATTAGAATATGTGAAAGTTTTAGAAAATTAGTAAAAGAACACCAAAAGGAATACAAATAATCATGCTCGAGACAAAAACATTATATAAGAATAATGTTCTGAAGGAAATCCTCCAACCTGAAAGTGAAACACAGTTTTGGTTCATATTCTTTTTGAAACACATATATATTATGGCCAACTGTCGAATACTTTAATTGCATCACATACAATTTCTATTAGTACCTAATAAACATATTTAAAGATATAATGAACTTAGCATCAGTACATATGTGAGAATAACGAAACAACTATACATTTCAACAGAGGTTCTACAAAGAAAAGTCGGCCACAAATGCAAGTAATGAAAAAAGAAAACACAAACTTAAAAGGAAAATGAAATGCATATGTTAACACGAGACTCAATTTTTTGTTTTTAAATTTGATCAACATAATTTTAATTAGATTTTATACTATAATGGTAAATATTTTTGAAACTATACTATTTTGATAAATAAGTTTTCCATTACACTAGTTTGAAAAAAAAAAAACTCCAAACTCAATTACTAGTATCAATAAAGTTGAAGGAATCCTTTTCCTAAAATATATTAGTTATTAAATGATGAAGACTATCCATAAATAATGAAGACTAAATCATTGCTTTGGGGGTAATGTTTAGAAATTTCCAAATTAAGGGATTTCAAGGGCACTAATTATGGTGTTAATACATTTAATATGTATTAGTGAAGTGTGAAAGTTACCATATTTAGATAAAGATTTTCATATCCGAAGAAATATCAACTTTATTTAATGTTCTTAATTAATATGTGGCTAGTGGGCACGTATTAGAAGATCACATCTTATATAAGTTCTTAAGGTTTTTTAAAACATGAATGGTATGTTTTACATATCATAGAAGGTGTTCGTGCGTTGCAGCAACAAAAATAGACAACGTTTAAGGTGGGATGTGAAGCGGGGGAGGACGAATTATGAGTTACGGATTTTGCTATATGTTTGTGTGGGGGGAAAGAGAGAGCCTGAAATTTTTGTAAGGATATTTTAGTCATAACGTATAGAATAAAAATATGAATGTATTAAGCTGGAGGGTAAATTAAACATATCAACTTCTTAAATGTTTAAAGAGGGGGTGTCAGTTTCTTTTATAAAGGAGTATATATATATATATATATATATATATTTTGATAGGTAACTTTTATTGACATAGTCCAAACAAATCGTCAGCAACAAAGAATTACAGATACATATTTACAACAACTTGAAAGAAAGCCAGTCCCTTAAGGAAATAGACTTAAATTTAGGTATATTCTTGAACCACAAAAAATCATAAGAAATCTAAGGACTTAATATTAAAAACTATACTCGACCTGTTATGGATAACAATTATAGCTAGTATGCTTTATGAAGAAAAAAGTGGTTCAAGATACATTAAAGAACGAGGGAAACCAGTTCAGGTTAAATGTAGGCAACTTAAGGGGTAATGTATATGTCATATATGAGACTACGTATGAGAATATATGTATTATTAAGTATAACTTGATTTATTCATTTGTAAACAAATTTGTTCACTTATAAATTTATAATATATGGTGTATCAAGTTATATTTTAATTTTTTGCATGATTTTTTTTCACTTCAAATGTGTTAAAATCTTGTAGGAATCTTTTATATATGTACAATTTATATTATATAAAATTATAAAAAAAATATATATTATATATAAAAATTAAATAAAATAAAGAAAACATCCGGGAAGGTAGTTTAGTCAATTTCTGGAAAAAAGTTTATTGCAAAACAATCGATTGTTTTTGGATATATTATTTCTACTAATATTTTGATGAGGGGTAAAACGCACAAAGTAAAGCATACAAGTATTAGGTTTTTTTATTTTTAATTTTAAGCATAATAAATTAACTATTTTTTACAATAAGCATGAAGTTATCTTTTTTATTTTTTTCTGAATGGGGATCTATTTACACGAATGCTTATAATGTAACTTATAAAACTTTAACAAAATGCCACCAAATATGATATCATTTATAATGATCGTAGAGGAAAACTAGTTATTTTGTTTGTCGCATTTTAATCGTTTCTTTTGAATGTTAACCGTCTTAGATCAGGATGACATTTTTTCTTTAGATGATGTATTGATGTCGATCATAATAATAGTATTATATTATATACAAAATATTTTACTACTTTTAGTAAACGTTTATTTCATTTTTATGTCACTGTCATCTCATTTCTATTTGTATCTCTGTAACATTTTGTAATTGTACTTGGCTATAATGTGTCACTGTCTATGAACAATGACACATGATGTGAGGCTAGCAATCAACTTTACCCTCTCTCTCTCTCTCTCTCTATATATATATATATATATATATATAACAATCAAATAAAAACAGTTTTAAAATGAGAACACGGTGAGAACATTTAAAAATTACATTTTGATGCATTAAAAGTACATAAAACTAACATAGTGTATAACTAATTATCATTATTTAAGTGTTTAACAACACATTGGTATGTCAAAATCAAGAAAATCATGTTTTTTGTTTTGTGCATCCATCTTGGATGCATGTTTAACAAAAAGATGCATCCAACAAAAAACGTGATTTTTTCGATTTTGATGGATCAATGTGTTGTTAAACACTTAAATAATGATAATTAGTTATGCACTATGTCAGTTTTATGGACTTTTAATGCATAAAAATGATGATTTTAAGGTGTTCTCACCGTTCTTATTTTAAAATTAAATAAGAACGGTGAAAACACCTTAGAAACATCATTTTGATGCATTAAAAGTATATAAAACTGACATAGTGCATAACTAATTATCATTATTTAAGTGTTTAACAACACATTGATTTATCAAAATCGAAAAAATCACATTTTTTGTTGGATGCATCATTTTGATGAATATGCATCCAAGATGGATGCACAAATTAAAAAACATGATTATTTCGATTTTGACGGATGAATTTGTTGTTAAACACTTAAATAAAGATATTTAGTTATGCACTATATTAGTTTTATGGACTTTTAATGCATCAAAATGATGTTTTTAAGGTGTTCTCGCCGTTCTTATTTTAAGAGTGTTTTCACCGGAGTAATACCCTATATATATATATATATATATATATATGTATATATATTGTTGTTCTAAAATAGAATAATGAGCATCCAAAAGTCGATAAATTAAAGAAAATAATCTCAAAGTCTATTTGAGTAAAAAAATATATAATTTTATTAAAATTCAAAACATATTGTAACAAATCTGTAAGACATACGAGTATATCGGATGACTCGTATATCGGATGATGATGATGATGATGATGTTATAGCTAGTTACTTTATAATAAATTCGGCCCCATCAATAATGACTGTTTTTCACCTAATACTTGATTTTGATTTTAATGAACAGATAGTCATTTTATTTAATTATTATGTATTCCAATGATTTGAATGATGATCTTTAATAATTGAGACTAAGGGGTCGGTGAAAGTAACATTTGAAAGATGAACGTCTAACACATGAATTATGCATCATTGATTTCACGGAAGGTTTTCGCATAGGGAAGGGATTCCCTCAAGTTGGCCCTAGTCATGTTAGGGTGATCTTCCCTCAAGTTGGCCCTAGTCATGTTAGGGTGATCTTGACCCTTAAATGAAAATCATCTTTGAATCTTGGTCATTGACTTTCATTCAATGGTCAAAATCTCCCCAACTTAATTCAAGTTGGGGGCTCAACTAGACTCAAGCTGATCTTCAATACAATCTCTTTAAATACACTACTACAATAAAATGATTTCTAAATATTAAGAATTGAGGGCCCTGGTTCTGTACTATTTGTCGATACGTTGATCATCTGGGATACATAAGTTTGTAGAAAGCTTGATTTTAGTTTCTAGCCTACGAGCTATCAAGCTAGTAATGATATGTGGGCCTAATCCTATACGCCTCAACATGTCTGATGCATTCAATTATTGGCCCATGATATAAAAATACTCTCATTCATCATTTCTCTGTTGATTTTGACATGAGTTTCTCCTTGTTAGGCAATATTTGGTGAGCACATAAAATGATTTCTAAATATTTGATTAAGCTATATTCCAAGTACATATCACTAAACTATGTTAGATGTATGTTAACTGATATATATCTGGCAAGAATGACTTCTTTAGCAGTTCAGTGACATCTTTTCCGGTGCTAATTGGAACAGAAGAAGCAGAAAGCCCTTTCTGCGTATCTGAAGCAAGCGGTATATCCTTTTCATTCGTTGAACGGTCAGATGAAGTGGGAGATGAAGCCCCAACAATCTGTACGGTTAAACTTCCACCTGCAGTGACCAAACATCCATTTTCAGTTTTAAGCGAAGCCTCTATTGTGATACTATTATATATACAACATTAGTTGCTAACATTCCAAATTATAATGCTAATGCGTATAATTTTCTCTTTCTTTTGTACTAACGTACCTAGAAAATGATATACCTTTACAAGCACCCAAAAAATGATTATTACAATGTTAGTTATAAGAGTGATGGGAAAAATTGATTAAAATGGATATGCCAACCTAGAACAAGAGCAGCACCGAACCATCCTGAGACACCCCACCTTTCACCAAGGAGAAACCATGCAAAGCCAGCACCCCATACTGGCTCCAATCCATAGATTATTGCAGCTTCTGTCGCCGATACATCACGCATTGCTGCAATCTGTTTCGATCGGTTTGTATTATATTAGCTTGAGATATAAGAGGGGAGAAAAATAAAAAGGTATGAAGTACGTTGATTTCTTCGAGAAGAAAGGCGCCAACAAATCATGATCAAGGTATGCAAGTATATGTGGCAAAATTGGCAGGTTAGCAGGTCAAAATAGGTAATCCTAATATCTGGGTCAGCTAGAATTGACCTTTGATCTGAAACACATTTGTTCCAATATAAAGCTAAATCTTTTTTACAATTTGAACAACTTTGAACCATTTAAACATTTCTTCGCACAAAGTTCTTTATTTTTCTCTGTTTCACTCATTACAAATACAGCATAACCCAAAACTAGATAACAAGAAACTCCCATAAAGGAGAACAAAGACTACTGACAGATTTGTGATTACAGATCTCCTATAGATGATGAGAGTGGTTAATCAAAAAGCAGAATGATATCGAGATACAGAGTCACCTATAACAGTAAGCCACATAGATTGCTACATAAATAGAGTTCTCATTTTGAACTAATGTAATCTTTATGTAGCATTAAATCATGCCACATCATAACTAAAACTCAAGGCTCTTCTTCAATTATGAAATCTATACAGAAGTCTTAGTCTCTCACATCTCATTGCAATTGCAACAACTTACATGTTGGATATGCCATTTCAATGACACGGTTTCTTTTTTCAGGAAACTTCTAAGACATTTAGGAAAACCTTGATTGGACTGGTTAAACTAATTATCTTATCTGATGCACAAGTACTATCCGTTTCTTTTTTACTTTAAAGGGCATTTCCACTCGATCACCTATTACCAAAATCTTATCTTGCAAAAAATGAAAATTGATATATCTTACCTCGATCCACAAGCATAGGCCCGTTGTAAACACACCTGTATATAAAGCCGGTATCCAAGGGAATTCCACAATCCACTCCAAGAACATTTTCCATGTCCATGATAAAGGATGATGATCCGGGATACTATTAATTGCGCTTCCAATCAAATACCATAGAAGAGATGACAAAGCAACAACGCATACCTATGGATTAGAAGATTGAAATAGCATGCTTATATTAAAACAGAAAGATAAACCTATCTGTCAAATGTTGCCCATGATTCCAAAACAAAGAGATATATAACATAGAAGTCCAAAACAATGTAATTACAAGTAAAACAAAGCTATTAAAAGCTCATCCTTTGATTTCTTTTAAGTTGTGGAAGCATGGGCAATGGATTTATGTTAATGAATTAACTCACCTCGTACCCAAGTTCTGCCAAGAAGTCCTTTTTGTCTGTTTTCCTTGATATACGTTCAGTTCTTAGCATGTGTATACCAAAGAATAAAGCGCTTAAAAAGCTCAACAAATCACCAACCTGACAAAACTTCATTCACTGGTCAATAAAAACAATGTATGCTTGAAAACGGTCTGCATATATCTATTTATTAGTGATTCATATGCCTAATATGACAAGACTACCAAATGTATATAATAAAAAAAATTTCTTATAGATAATGCTTACACATGGAGGTGAGCCACTGCATTCCAGCAATCCAACCCCAATAATTGACACAAAAGCTCCAAACCAAGTACGAGCAGGAATAAGCGCTCCTAGCATACCATCAATTAGGGGAACAACAATTACCTGGTTTTATCATATCATCATATCTGTAAACACAACACATTAAAAAAGAACGATGATTTAACTCAAAGCTGTTATCAAAGCTTTCTTACCGTAAACATAGCAATAAAGGATGCACGCCCAGCATCAGAAGTCAGCAGTCCAAGAGCCTGCATGAGATAGCCTAAACTAGCCCATAAGCCCAACTCAGCACCCGATTTGAAGGTTGGAAAGTCACCCCGAGCTCTCCAAACAGATGGGAGAAATGGAATGGCTGCAACAGCAAATCTCACAACAGTGAATGCTGCAGGGTCGACAACCGCCTCAACCTCTTTCAGTACTGGTATGTTACTAGCTACAACAATTAAAACAAATACTTTGAAAGGATGGACGATTTTCAACTGTGCGTTGCTTTTAATCAAGACGGGTTAAAAACATGGTATATGAATCAATATAAAGTAAAATTCAACTTTTGTTGATAATCACTAAAACTGTAAAATATCACTCGTATTAACTAGAGAAAATCATCTATACATGTGGCACTTGCACCTGTTTTATGCATACGTGCTATAGATGGTTCTGTAAAAATTGAGAAGGTTGGGTGGGAATTCTAGGGACTTTGCTAGCTATCAGCATGTTCAAGTAACTGAAAGATTTGCTAAAATCCTACGAATGATCAGTTATTGAGCAGAGGGTTGCAGAAACCCTATCAAGAAAGGTCTATGCTCATGTTGGCCTGAGAGAGAAAACTGAATATAAAAAGAGCATTTACAAGTGAAATGTGCTTCTCTCGGGCAATCCTACCAACAGAGGTCCAATAAGGTTCGCAAGCTTAAATTCTTACATAATACTATGACAGCACACCTGTCACACCGTCAATGGGCTTAAAGACAATGCCATTTAACAAATATTGCCAAGGATATATAGAATGTTCAAGAAGCTGTTTTTAGTCCCATACTGTGAAAATTTCAATAAGCATATCATTTACCTACTTGATCACACAGTTGAAAACTTAGCTAAGATACCATCACATAGAACTCATTTTTTGCTTGCAGTTGTCACTATAAAAGCATCACACTTATTTGTTTTTTTAATGATATGCTAAAACTTGGAAGTTACCCTAATCTTAGCATCAACCTCTTGGTGACTGTGGTCGCCACACCATAACAGTCGGTGGACATCCTGAAATTGCTAAATTTCTCATCCTATCCACTTTGGTTACCACACCATAACAATTGGTTGACATCACTAGTTCTTTTTCTTGGTCCTTTGGATAACCTCTTATAGCATGACAGTTTTTCCTTGGTCTACAGTCATGGATTTTGGAGATGACGTTGAAGAAGAAGCCATTGTGTAGAAGACAAAGAAATGAATGGTGCTAATGAATTTGAAATTGTTTTCATATATATAGATATATTGCCCGTTTGATAAATACAGCAAAATCTTATGTTAGACAAATATCCAGTTTTTGTAAACATAAAATTAAAAATGTCAGTTCCTTGGTTATTAGTTAGAACCTCTATAAGGGGGGTCCAAACTGCTTGGACTTGAGTCGGATGAGGTAAGTGCCCACACCACCACCGTGTGAGAGACTTTGTGGACCATATGTGACTATCACACTATAACCAAAGACCAATTTAAGTGCACATCACCGCGTGACACACCCCGTCACACCGGCAACCCAAGACCACAATTCTATACCCCATACTTTAAACTTGTCAATTTATAATCAAATTAAAAAACCAAAAAACAAACATATATATCCTCACTACTTTCTAATTTAGCATTCTCTAAGGCAATACTCTATAGTTCTCTCAATACATTCGATTAAAAACATATCAATTGACAACCAACATAAACTTAAAAACAGACAATAAATATAGATATATGCATACCGTAAAGTAAAGTAATGAGATTAACCAAAAAAATGCTCATAACTTTCTTGGATGGATATATTATCCATTTCCATAAATACTTCAAATTCGGTTTCTTCTTTTTCGAATTCGTCTTATTCGTCTCCGTTTGACTTTCTTTTACCGAAACTTATACTAAAATAACTTCTTTATCAGATTTCCTCACTCTACAACACAATGGCCGCGACAAACTGTCACGAAATGAATATGTAAATAGTTTTCTGTCAGTATATATAATTAATGGATAAAAGGGTGTTAAAGTTTTGTTCTGGATTGGCCATTTCCATGGCGATGAGTGCGAGTTGTAGTAAAATGACAGCATAGTTCTTGCTCGACTGAATTTTTTATTTTTTTTTTTGGGTGCAGGTTATAAGTGTTACATTTTTATATTTCTGTGATAACCTTTAGATTGGTTTTCGGATTACATGATATGTTTACTATGAGTACAACTTTTCTAGAACTACGAGAATGGTACTCGCGTAATACGCCGGCAATAGTGGGGAAGACGGTCTGCTTTATTAGAAATTTTGGGTAATTACTTAAAAAAAAGAGAAAAAAGTCCAAGAGCAAATATGGTATTTCAAAGACAGAAGTATTTAATAGGGTGCTTTATTATGGAGTAAAGGTATATGTTCCAAAAACGCAAACTAAGTAATAGTTGAGGGATCACTGATGTAACAACAAGGAAACTTGCTATTGATTGGCGTAATGAAATTAAAATTTAAAAAAAAAAAAATGTACACGCCAGTTGGGATTCGAACCGGACGACCGATCCGGACGTTTATAACCTAGTAAAGTAATACAGAGTTATTTATTTACTAAAACATTTTCCATATATGTTACAGTAATTTTTTTAAACGGCCTAATATGAGCCATTTCCCCCCCTTTTTTTCATATAAAATTTAAATAGATGACATCTTTATTAGTGAAGATTATTGGCTTCCTTTATGTTAAAAAATAATTTAAAAAAAAAACTAATTCTTGTTTAAAAAAGTTAAAATTAAAACTAAAAGTATCATCAGTTGCTTTTTTTAACAAGCTAAAATGCAAAGTTAGGCACAATATTTTCGTATTGTTGTTTCCAAAGTTGAAATTGCTGTATAAACTGCTTTCACTATAATTAAAATTGAAAATCATAATAATCATAACTACATATTATTATTATTATTATTATTATTATTATTATTATTATTATTATTATTATTATTATTATTATTTTAAAGTTAGTTTCAATTCAAACGTGCTAGAGACAATTTTAACCAGCGATTCTCTAACCCCATCCTCATGAAAAATACCTTGAGATGAGAAACCCAATACTCAAACCCAAGGCCTTGGGAAAAACTCACTTTCAGGGCCTACATAGTGGATTAGAAGATACCATTGGTCAAGCCACCTAAATTGAGTTGGTTATCATAACCACAAATTAAACAAGAAAAAAAGAAGAATTAACTTTATTACATTTATATATATTGCCAAGATACATTTACATGTATAACTCGATCATATCACATTTCTATGTACATTTACATAAAATAATAGGGGAAGTGAGTATGGGGTTGTCACCCATCTAAGCTTAGATGTGGAACCCCTCACATTTTGTTTTTTTAACCATAAAAATCATAGGGGCCCATGATTTTATTTAAAATACAAAAAAACATTAAAATATTTGAATGTGAGAGGTTCCCAATATAAGCTTAGATGGGGAACAACCCCATATTCACTTTTCCCAAATAATAATTATCATTGTGGAATTAAAAAAATTACCCGTTATACTAATTTCTATATATTGGTTAAGCTATACTTATCTCTAGACTCTGATTACACTTACTACACATGTACATATATAAATTGGTTAATCTATAAGATGTAGCTAATTACATGTATACTCCTTTGCCTATATATGTGGGTGGTGGAATTTTTACTTCTTTAACAAATCAGAGGCATCTTTTCTAGAGGTAACATGAACTGGAGAAGCAGAAAGCCCGGTTTGCCTATCTGAAAGAAGTGTGACGTCTTTTTTGTTGCTAGAACCGTCACGTGTTACAGATGAACTGGCAGATGTTGCACCCATTATCTGCACCATTAAACTTCCACCTGCAAAGATTGTGTCACCATTTTTTAAGTTTACAGCTTTTTCACATCAATAATGTATATGACTGTATCTTAAATCTTATATCAGTTTTAGTTAACAGCAGGAGCATGAATGAGAACAAGAGGAATTAAGCACCTAGAATAAGTGCAGCACCAAACCATCCTGAGACGCCCCACCTTTCACCAAGAAGAAACCATGCAAAACCAGCACCCCAAACGGGCTCCAACCCATATATAATTGCGGTTTCTGTGGCTGATATATCACGCATTGCTGTCATCTGTTTAGATGAGATAATAATATATTAGCTCCAAATATAAGGAGATTTATGAAACTTGGAAAGTATAGTTTTAGTATATTACCTCTATCCACAAGCATAAGCCAGTTGATAATACTCCAGTATATAAGGCTGGTATCCAAGGGAATTCCAAAAACCACTTCAAGAACGTCGCCCAAGTCAAAGATGATGGATTATACTCTAGGCTACCATCAATCATGCCTCCAATCACATACCAGATGATAGATGCGACGGCAACAACACACACCTATGAATTAGAAGGTTGAAATTATGTTACTAATAAAAAAAACAGAACGGATAACAGGGCTTTTGTTCATGCTTCTGCAGCACACACCTACATAAATTAGGAGGTCAAAGTAGTGTGAAAATAGACCTCATATGCAAGGACTGGCAAGAAATTCTTTTTGTCGGTTTTCCTTGATATATGCTCGGTTCTTAGCATGTGTATGCCAAAGAATAAGGCGCTTAGAAAGTTAAACAAATCACCAGCCTAAAACGGATTAAGCAAAAGCTTCAATTACTGATATAACCCTAAAGTTATGTGCACACAAGAATAGCAAATAAAAAGTTACGAGTATTAGAAAATGCTTACACATGGAGGTGAACCACTGCATTCCAGCATTCCAACACCAATAATGGACATAAGAGCTCCAAACCAAGTACGAGCAGGAATTACTGCCCCTAGCATACCATCAATTATGGGAACTACTATTACCTGATTTGATCATATTACCATGTCATTTACTACACCATGTTTACAAAGGATAATGGTTTAAATAATAATTCTTGCAAGAGCTTCTTACGGTAAACATGGAAATGAAGGAAGCGCGTCCAGCATCAGAAGTCAGCAGTCCGAGAGCCTGAGTGAGATAGCCTAAGCTGACCCAAAATCCCAACTCGGTTCCTGAGTTGCGAGTTTGAACATCATCCCAAGATCTCCAGACAAAAGGGAGAAATGGAATGGCAGAAACGGTAAATCTCACAACAGTGAAAGTTGCAGGGTCCATGATTGCTTCAACCTCTTTCAACACCGGTATGTCACTAGCTATAACAATTAAACAAACAATTTGCTTGAATATATTCTGCAGAAAGTGTATTTAACTACAAACATGAAGAATATATGTATGTATGAGCATAGCCAGCTATTAAACACATGTGTTTATAATTTAGACTGATTTCTAATGTTCATCAGCCATACTTTCTATTAATTTTATTTTCTAACAACCTTAGGCCCATGGCGACCATCCAGACCCATCACATGAGAGGTAAATAAATCTCAAAAAGCACGTTTTGATGGTGGCCCAACCAACTAATCTAGTTTTACCAACATATTTTTTGGATAAATCAGTTTCCTCCTTGGCTCCGGTGGGAATTGAAAGCAGGATTACTTTCCGATGCCCCTGTAACTAGGCTACACACTTGAGGCCATCAACCATATTTTAAAGTTCTTATGAAAATCATGCTACGCCTGTCATACCTAATTGAGTAACTGATAATGCAAGTCAAAAGATATTATCAGCACAAAACTAAGAGCACAAGAGGCCATTCCTAGTCCAATATCTAATGAAGCTGATAATGCATTAACTTATGTCAGATTCCACAATTTCTGAAAGGTTTGAACTTCCACCAAGCTCACCTAGCCGGTCAGAATGTCACATGATTGCCCAACCAACTTATTTACCATTGAATTTGGGGATCGAGTGTGTGATACGCCCCAAATGCTACCATCTCCTAAATCATATATGTCGAGGGCACAAAACTAAGGAAAGGAGCAACAACGATACCAGAGCAACCAAACTAAATACTTCATTATTTAATCATAAGGATAGATAATGTGAGATACGTTCCATATGCCCCCATTTCCAGAGTCATATATGCGGGAGGCCCAAAACTAAATAATATAATCTTAGGGACAATTAATGTTACTTAGATCACAGTGGTATGTGATTTACCATCCTTTGTGTTTGTGTGAAGATGAAAGATCGGTTATCTATTCGTCAAAGAGTGGACAAATATGATTATGATCAGTATTTAATTACTCCAAACATACTAAAAAAAAAAACAGAATTTAGAATTTACCATAAACTAATGTAATAACATTAAGCAAAATAATGCTCTGTAGTTTCTTGGATGCAAAGAAAATCCTTCTCCATAACGCTCGTCTTCCAAACAATGATTTATAACTCAGATTCAGTTTCTTCTTTTTCTTCTTATTCTTTTTCTCTGTTGACTGCTCATGTTGACTTTCACTGACCAAGTGTTGATCAGTTTTGTGTAATCTTGTTTCTGCATTATTGGGTCTAGAACTACTACTACAACATAATGATGGCAATGATAGATGGCTGCCATAATTATTATGACCAAATAAAAATTTATTTTTATTATATGGGTATGATGTGAATATATAAGGATATACAGGAATTAAAGATGTTGGTTTGAATAATAAGTTTTTTGGCAATGGTGATTGATGATGATGAGAAACCATGATCAAAGTTTGAGGTGGTCGTTTCACTGGTTATAGTAGTTTCATGTCTTTTTGAGATTCAATTTTGAGTTTATTTAAAAAGAAGATAAAAAAAAAAAATTTAGATTCATTTGAGTGTGAATGTGGATTGTCTGTTTTGTCCTCTGTGGGCCGGTGTTGTTTTGTTGATTTTTTATTATTGATTGTTTTATTTTCTGTGACACACTCACACACGTTTATTTTGTTTTCAAAACATGAGTTCGAAGACGCAGAAGTCAAATAGATTGTGTTTGTTATTTGAGTTGTGATATAAATGTTTGAGCGTGTTAAAAAAACGAAAAATGAGTATTTTTTGTGAGTAGAAAATTTGGGCAAATTTGCCTATTTTTGTTTGGGATACTTGGTATTTTTTTAGTTTAGCCGGTTTAAGTTTGTAACGAAGTCCTGTATTGATTTGTTTTTTTTTTCTTTTCATATATGTTAATTATTTATGTACAGAAAATATCTATTAAAAATCCTATTGGTTTTAATCTTCTCTCCCTCTTTTCTTTTTTATTATACTTTTTCCTTCGTATATCTATACTTCATCTCCAATTGTTATGCTACTAATGCAAACGAACTTCAAATGTTTTTGCGATCTTTAACACGAAAGTTCCATAGAATAAATTACATACTATCATGAAGATCTGAACATCAATTCATTTTCATTGAAGATTTTTGATATGGATTAAATTTGAGTGGCCAATATTTATTGTAACGTTTAATTTGGTGAATGAGAAAGGGGGACAAAGCCAATATATATCCAAGACACGTTTAAGTTGTATGAAAAACGACATAATTTGTTTTTTTTTTTTAATTATACTTGGAGTTATATGGATCAAAGTTTCAAACGCCTGGGGTATTCACATACAAACCAAGTACCCTTAATAAATATTATACCCCGTCTCATTTTAATTATTGTAGTTTGATCTTCAAAATCATTTTTCTTTTAACTTTAATCGTAAATATTTTGTATGTATTTTATTATAATTGATGAAACATATATCATTGAAAAGTACATTAAAAAACTCAATCCATTCATATAATTTATATCTATATTTATATCAAGTGTTATATATCCATATTTCATGAATTGATACTCCAATATACATCACAATTATCTTAGTAAAAGATCACAAATCATATAATCCTTACCAAATTATCAATTATCAAAGAGAAATAGAGTGGGTAAGGTCCCTTATGTTTCATTCTTGAGTTTTTATTAAAAGAAAAGAGAGGGGAAGATTGGATAAGAGAATAAAGGATAAAAAGTTATATTAGAAAAATGTATTCTTGAGTTTTATCATTAAAAGAAAGGAAAGTGAATAAAATGATTTTGAATGTATTCTTGAGTTAATAGGGAATGAAAAGAAAGGATAAAAAGATATAATTTTACATTTATACCCTTATAATTATTAAAACCCATTATATATCTTTAAAGGGTAGATTAGACTTTTTCACACAAATTCTTCCATTTCTGGAAAATGGGAAGAAAGAATTTGGCTCCAAAATCCCTCTTTTTTCCTTTCTATCACTTTCCTTTCTTTTAGTAAAAAAACTCAAGAATGTCAAAACATATATTTTCCTCCTCATTCCTTTCTTATCCCTTAAAAAGAAAACTCAAGAATGAAGCATTACTAGGGATCAATTGAGCAAAGCATGGGGAAAATAAGTAATACCACATTACCATCAGTCCACCACCAACAATCATATTGGGCTCATATCAAAAGCAATAAGTTACAGTTTTGGGCTTTTACAACTAAGGTTTGTTGTCTTTTAAGAATCCAAAGGGTTCCTTATGAATTTCTAAGAGGATTCATCAGATTTTTATGCGGGCTTTAGTAATTAATTTCGGCAAAACGGTTCAATAATTTATTCAAGAGACGTGAAGGTATGTGGTGAGATTTTGGAATATGAATATATGTATTTTTTTTTTTTTGGTTTTAGTGTTAGATGTGAAAAAGAAAGACAAGAAGACAAAAATGGTTTTATAGAAAGAGAACATGATGAAATGATGTATTTGCCCTTCATTTAACGGTCCAAATAGATGACGCTTGGTTGCAGTGTTAAAAATGAAAAAGCTTGATAACTTTACGGATAAATCCTGTAATTGTTTACTTTAGGGTAATATCATCAAAAATTACCAAACGAAACATGTAATTTTCTTTATTTTAAAAAATTGTGTATCTCTTTCCACCCACATTTTTAAATTATAAGATAAATCATATGCATAATTTACTCTATATACTAAAGAGTAGTATTTGAGTGTAAATATAATTAATTATAAGATAAATCATATGCATAATTTACTCTATATACTAAAGAGTAGTATTTGAGTGTAAATATGATTTATGGTGGAAACCAAAGGACTCATGTGAGCCTTTGTTTTAGGTGTGAGCACAAGTCAAAACTTGACCGGACCAGAATCATGTAAACTCGAAACACGACAATGCAACAAAATGCAACCGTTTCCCGACCTTTCTTTATTTTAAAAAAATGTGTATCTTTTTCCACACACATTTTTTATATTATAAGATAAATCATATGCATAGTTTACTCTATATACTAAAGAGTCGTATTTGAGTGTAAATATGATTTTTGGTGGAAACCAAAGGACGCATGTGAGCCTTTGGTTTTAGGTGTGAGCAGTGTTGAAACCAGAATCGAACATGACCCGTAGCACAAAAAAAACTCTTTTAGCCTCGTATCACTGCAAAGTAACGATAACATTCAGACTGTTACAACTTTTAGCATTTTATTAAGGATTTTTGTCTTTTTTGATTGGTTTTTAAGAGTTTTTGGCACTTTCAGAGTATTCTTTTTCATATATATTAGCACAAATACACATTTATAAGTTATATTGATAGGAAAATCTTTCAAAAACTTAAAATTAGTTACATGACCAGTATCTCATATTTATTTGACCATAGCACCAATAAAAAATACATCAATTTTCATAAAAATTATACTACAAAAAGTTTAACGGACCCGTATCCCAAGCTACCCCTTGTCTAAAGGTAGTTCCGCCAGTGGATGTGAGCACAAGTCAAAACTCGACCCAACAGAAGCGTGCAAACTCGAAACCCGACAATGCAACAAAATCCAACCGTTACCCGACCAATTACCATATCGAGCGGGGTCTTTTTGATTCGAGTTTGACTGGGTTCGGTTTGGTTTTTGGGTTTAAGGAATATTTCTTCATAACGTGTCAAAACCCGGCCTAAAACTTGGCAGTGAAAAAAATCAAACTCGTGATCTAGCCTGTTACTCTATCATGCGGTTGGTTCGGGTTGAGTTTGGGCGAGCTTAGACCATGTCTCGAGTTTTTGGGTTATATATATGCTCATCTCTACTTGGCTTAAAAAAGATATATAGCATTGTTAGCTAAAAAATAGTCGTGGTTCTTATGAGTGGACTAAACTTACACTTAAAGTGTCTCATAATTACTATGATAGTGTTTACGATTATACAATGTTTGATGAGAAAATGCAAGATAGAAATTGTTACTAAAGCTAACTAATTACATGTTACGAGTATCAGATTTTTTTTTTCCATTACCACTTTCACATATACTATTCATTGATGATTCTATAAATTTAAAATGATAATACACGTTATGTCAATGAATGACATTCATAATTTGAAATACAATCACCCTTAAAAGCTATATTTATACTTATTGCAAATGAAAGAAATGGTCCATCCATTATAACTTATGCATTGAAGTCTTTCATATACTTTTCTATGATACCATGCATTTTTGATAAGAGAACTCCATTACATCTGAAAAAACATTCTTCAAAGAGGAACCATATCAAATATTTCTTTCAAAGGCAAATGAACCCAAATCAAATGTTTCAAAATCAACCCCTCTATCAATTAATGTTGCAATGTTTGTCTTTATAAAGCTCAACCACCTTCTTGTGTATATATAGTATATTGTATATACATATCTACAAAGATTAAGAAAAGGCATGTGAAAATGTGAAATGTGGCCTTTGAGGATTTACATATCATGACTGTTATTTTCAAGTTCTAGGTGTCATATCTTGTGGGTATCTTTTTATTCTCATGACTAGGCAATGACTATTATCAAACTCTTTTATCAAAATATAAATTATCATTTTATTCGCATTCAATTCATTTTTACATATAACGAGTTTAACTATATAAAAAAAATCAGGATATTAGGGTGTCATGTCTTAGGACTTGATGTTTTCTTGAGCAACAAATGGTAGTTGATAGCTTTTTCATTCAATTAATAAATAAATCTTAAGTCATGTTTTGTTCACAGAATTTGATGGAATTTGATGAAATTAGAATTGAATTTTATTTTTTTAGTGCGTTTGATTGTTCAAAGATAGAGGAATTTCATTCCGTCATTTCATCATTTGATGGAATCTTCATTCCTTGGGGATGGGAGAAAGAATTTTATTCCTTCCTTTACTTGAATTCTCAAAATATAAAAAAAACATTCCGTGAAATTTCATTCTTTCATATTCTAATTCATTTGATAGATTTTATTTCATTAAAAACATTATGTGAACTAAACACGCCCTTAGCATTCAATGTTCATGTTTGAACACTGTACCTTTAAAAACACAAAACCATCCATTTCTTTTTTATTTTGAAAAATGATAGTGACAGCTCTAGGGGCTGTCACTAACAACTTATTACATGCTTAAAAACTTGTACATTATATATTAAAAATTGCCCCCTGATTTTCTTAACAGCAATATACAAAATTAATTTTTACTCAATTAATTTTATTAACAAAACCCTTTTACTTTTAGTTTAAATATTAAACCACTAGTCATTAACTCAGGGACGACATTATTACTATACTGACGTGGATGGATGAAACGAAATGAAGAAGAAATCATGATTTGCATATAATTGTGCCATTTGATTAACATATGATAAAGACTAGTGATGAGATAGCTAGCCAAATAGAGGGGGTAGTTGCAGCATCATAAACACCCTATTTTAAAACAAGTCCTACACAATAATGTCTCCTTTCAATAGCATCACCAGGCAAATATTCATTACATTGGAAAGCCCAATATTTTTCCATGCACAAAATAAGATATTCTTGCTTCAAAATACACACCGGCCCTTCACCTATTTTAATTTATTTCTTTTGAAACTCAAAGATGAAAAATTCACTCGATATTGAAGTCCATACACATCGCAATGAAACATATATCGGTCGCCTACACAAAATTAAGTTATTTTTACCAAAGATCGAGCCTAGGACAACTCTTATCTATATACGTCAAAACTCTTATCCTTATCTGCCGTACAATCCTATAAATAAGTTATCGTTTTTCTACAGATTCTCCACAAGAAATTAAGCTATTCTTTTTCCCGGCCTATTCATAAACTAACCATAGACAAATGGAGAGTTTCCTAGCTATTCGGCGCGCTGAGCTTGTCATACATACACATGAATAGTTTTTGCCAATGAAAATTTATATTATTTGATATTTGCTATATATATGGTTGCTATTTTTCTTGATCATCACTTTTTTAGATCGTACAATTGCCGGCTTGTATTATTAATTTGCAATCCCTATAGTAGTAACTCAATGATTGCCCATAGTTATCTATACTCTTTTATAAAAAATTGTAGTATATTTGTCGAAAAATATATTTACTTTTTTAGGATGTAAAATGATCATCATACACATAAATATTTATTTCATATATCTATCAAATTTTCATTTTCCACAGTTAACATATTTCGTTCACTTTTAACATATATATGTAGTGGGAGTATATAATACTCATATATTATCTATTCATGATCATGATACTTGACAAATTTTTACTCATAAAGAATCTTTTGAATTGTTCAATCTTCTGGTGTAAGAGATTGTTTTTTCCCGAGTTTTCTAATCTTTTTTAAATGGAGGTTCATGTGGTTGTCGAATCTAACTCAATCCAAGGAAGTTTCTATAGCATTTTTAATTTTTTTTTTTTTTTAAGGTGTGGATCATTTGATCGCAACAGAAATCTAGCTTACGTTGTTTTAACCGGGTCCGCGCTAGAGAGCTCCCTCGCCCTCAATACCTATTAGAAGGAGAAACCCCTAACTAAACCGCCCGAAAGCACAACATCTAATTGGGGTAATACCTGCCCAATATCATTTTTAAATTTCTAATATAACTCGTCTTGATCACATGGCTACATCAAATTTATCAAATAAGGTTATCGATTTCATAGTGTTTCCGTAATTGGTTATTTTCCTCTCAACTTCAACAAACAAAACACACTTCAAGGGGAGTTATATATATATATATATATGCCAATGTTTTAAATACCGGTATTTTAATCGTATCAGTCGGGTACCCGGTACTGGTATTACTGGTATACCGGCCAGTATGTACCGGCACGGTAATTTAGCTTTTGTATTTTTATTTTTATAAAAATTCTACAAAACTTGTTACAATTTAACGGGAATAGTCAAAATACAAGTACAATCCACTTAAAAATTATACCAAATAGATCTTCCATAACAAAATATAAGTTTTAAAGTTTACAAATAACAAAACATAACGTTAAAGTATCAAAACATAATTTAAAAAAATTCAAAACAAATAATCAAAGTACCGGTATTACCATTCCGGTAATACCGGAAAATACCGCCCCGATATTGAATAGTGAAAATATCGGACATAATACCAAGATAGTTGTACCAGGGTACCACCCGGTATCCGGTATTCCGGGTAATACCGGCCAGTATGTACCGGTATTTAAAATACTGATATATGCTCTTCGCTCGTACTCGTAAGTAACATGGTTGGATCGTGGTTAACACCCGTACATGGGAGAACAAATGTCAAAAGGTCGATCCTCACCCATGCAAAAAGAGGGGTTCTTTTCTTATCATGTAGATAAAATTACCTGATGAAGTAAAAATAAGGCTATTTACATCTTAATCTCTCTCATACACCGTCGAGGTATTAAGACCCAAAACCATAAAAGACGACATTGGTGGTCATACTACATATATACTCTTTGCTCGTATTCGTATTCGTAACCGTGATACTATGATTATTAGAACGGAAAAGAATTTCCAGCTGGCTAGTGGCTCAAAGTGTAAAACAATATTTCAAAGCGTTTATTTTTCGAGTAAGCTGGAATATTACGTGTATAGCAATAAATTATACCCCGTACGTGGTATCGGTGCTATATTTGTGCATTTCCTATTAACTACTCGATGGTTCGGTTTTACTGAAATATAAATAGTTAATAAACACAAATAATGAATTTGTAATTGTAAGATGTATTATATTAATTCGTATTATATTGATCTAGAATTATAATAATGATCGAGTAGAATGTATCTAGCTTTCTAACATGAGATGACATTGACAAATTTATAATCAGACGAACTAATTATAGTACAATCTAAACACAATAGATTCAAAATAATGAGGAATACTTCAAGACTTATTATTCGCTGATGACATATGTTAATTAGACATCCAATCCTTTGACAGTTTGACTAACGCTATTATTTAAAGACAAAGCGAAAGTATTCTTATGTATACGAAGTATATTCAAAAGTCAAAACAGAAACAAGTTGTCCCTCAGTCATACATGCAGTGCCCATTTATTTTGTACCAATTGATGAGTAGCTAGCTAGTAAAATTAGTATACTGAAATATTGAATACTGTATTTATATGTATCACTCTTTTGTCACTTTGTGTAAGTATTATTTTGCCTTTGTTTTGTAAGGGTGAAGCCTTGAGAAAATGTGCAGATTAATTAGGGAGACAGGCATCCCCTTTGAGAAAGGTCCGGAGCATTGAAGCCGAGGTAAAAGAAGGAAACGAAAAAAAAAAAAAAAAGTCGGGTATTCCTAGGAATATTTAAATAGTAATTAAATAGTACTCGTAGTATATCAAAATCGTTGATGTACACTACATATATTATGTTTTTTATTCCTTGATCCATACATGCAAACAAATGAGTTAGTTCATTCAGCTTATCTATACTGTATTATAATTATAAAGTAAATAAGGTTTTCAGCTTTCAATTTCAATAATGTACACATGATAATGCATGATGTACCATACATCAATGCCCCACAATTTTCAACTTTTATTTTTATATCTCTTCAAATCTCAACCACTTATTTTTTTTCTCTTCTCCGTAAATTAATCATTTTATTTCTCTAATTCATTCAAAAAAAATTATCTCAAAAAACGTACATCGAACAATCATAAAAAATATATGGGTGTTCTTAAAATTTCATGTTATTTCATTAGAGATGTCATTCGATATACTTTCGACTAATTTTTAAATCTGAGGGCAGAGCCGACCCGTACGGCTAAGACATTTGGCTATTACCTTCAATTTTATGACCTATCACACTCTATGCTTTATCAGTCACATCATCTCACCGCCGCAACGCGCAGGTAACATTCTCGTCTAATAAAAAAGGGATATGACGATTTTTTTAAGCTTATATCTGTACGCTTAATCGGAGTTTATTCTGTTTCAATTATTGTGATGTTCATGAAAATATTTATCTAAGAAGGTACTTAAATAACATGAAACATTTTTTAAAGAAAGACGACGCCTACTCCACCAACCCATCTTAGTGATGATTAGATTGTTCATTATATGTTTTAAAAATAATTCAATAAACAAAATATGTTTGTAAAAAATGCAGCATTAGCTTATCGATGAAAGTTTCATTATTACAGAAATTTTACATGGTGTATATGTTAGCTAGAATAAATAGCATCCGGCTTGTTCATAGCCTATTTTCGGTTTATTGAGTTTGATACTTTGATATAAACAGAAATAACACTGATTTAAAGAGCAATCAATTATTATAAGTAAATAAGTAACGATATACTCGTATAGCATAGCATTTATGTAAAAGCATATATCTTAAACACGGTAATCATTATCTTATTATTTTCCTTAGCTAACATATTTGACTATTTCTTGGTTTTCTTGACTACAAGTAATTTTGTACATATCTCATTCCCCTAAACAAAAAAGAAACCCCTACACCCAACACCCTAATCTTCATTTGATAAGTGGCTTTAGGATTTTGCTACATTTGACTTGAATCCATGTTCCCTTTTTAGGCCTAAAAAGCACCTGCTGAATTAAATGGCAGTGTAGAGATTTGAGACTGTGTTGGTTTTAGCAACCAAAAAGTGTGCTTTTCCTTTGACAGGAGCCAAAAGTATACCAAAACTCTAAATAGTATATAACCAACAAACTTGTCATTGAAATTCCAAATTTGCCCCTAAATCAGATCACTACATCATACAACCACACGATCATGTAGAGGATTAGAGTGTCTTTACACACACTAATCACAAGTCAAAGCTATTTTTGGCTAAAAAGACTGAGCCACATAAAGTAGAAAGCAGTAAATGAGAAGCAATGTAATGTAACAAACATTGAATTTAATGCACAACACAATAAATTCTATGCCAGAAAGGATTCAGAGGGAACAAGAAGTTAAAAAAAAATATGTAAATCCTTCAAATCACTTGTACACTATGCATTACAAGTTGGAACTTAGATTATGACATTTCAATTTAAAAAAAGGCCTCTAAGGAAATAAGAACAGAAAATTCCCTCTCTGTCCCTCTTCACCATTTCTAGACTGTATGCTCATTGCTGAAAAAGCTAAAAGCTTTGCTACCATTAATTCTAATTCAGAATGACAAAAATATAGTAACAATTAATAATAACAAAACAAACAAAAATAATGTTAAAAAAAAAAAAAAAAACAACAAATAAGAATCAATTATAGCAAAGCTCTTTAAGGGACTAGTAACTTAATCTAGCTAGCTAATCAACTTAGCTTAATTAATTCTTTATTAATTATGAAGAGGGTTTGGACCTGTGTGAATTATTCTTTTATCTTCATCAAACACATTGTCACCTTCTGATCTAGCTGCACCTAGAGTACTATTTGGTGCTACATGAAAATCATGTAGTTGTTGTGCTGCCTTGAACAACATAGCTTTTCGGTGTGATGATACCGAAGTACTTCTGTGGTGATGATGGCCACAAGATGGTGGCAAATGAGTAAGAATAATTAAGATGACCCAAATCAAAAAAAGTTGAAATCTTGGATTACAAACACTTCTTCTTCTTCTTCTAGATGAGGATGATCTTGTTTTTGATGATGATGTTTTCTTTGAAGAAACTTGAGTCATATTGTAAAAATGGTACAAGAAATACTAGCTAGTATGTAAGTCTCGTTTAACTTGAAATCCTGGTTCTCTCACTGATAAGAAATTAAGCAAAGAATGAGATCTTTGACTTATTGCACAAAGTAAAGGAAATGTGTGTGTCTTATTATTAAGTTAGAAGACAAAATTTTTTTTGAGAGAGTGAGGGGGAGTGTGGGGATAGATAGATAAAAGGGAGAGTGTTCAGTGTAAACTAGCTCTAAAGATATGTAATGTTTCTATCTATCTATATCTTTCTTTTTTCTTTGTTGTTGTTTTTTCTTCCTTATCTTATGGGTCTAAGTCACATGATCGTGACCCTTGATTCCTGGAACCTTCTTATATATATCTTATTTCTGGTTCTGAATCTTTGGATTTTGCACCTTTTTAATTTGACTTGGTTTAACATATTAAATACTCCACCTAAACTTACTATACAACTATATGTTTCAGCATCTTAATTTAACTAAAATTGAATGTCACTAAATTATTACTTTATTAGATTAGATGCAAATGGTGCATTTATTTATGATATGAAGCTCATTAATTTGGTCGTATATCATAAATTATTATCTTCTTTTGAGGTAGTTTTGCAATATTGTAATTTTAGTAGAGATGGTTCGGTTTGAAGTTTGTATTGGATATTTGGATGCATCATCGAAGTTAAATGTATTATCTCCTACATGTAAGATTTCTTGTTCATAAAAAAGTAAATAATATTCGATAGTTGTTAATAACAATTTATTACTTTTACTATAATTAAGACTCATGCGTAATTATTTATACTATATTATAAAAAAATAGCCCCATGTTGAGAGTTACATGGGGAAAATGTCTAAAATACCTTTAAATATATATTACAATATTAGTCCTTAATCTTTTAAAATCTCTCAATTAACTCTTCTATACTATATTATAAAAAGAATAGCCCCCATGTTGAAAGTTACATGGGGAAATGTCTAAAATTCCTTTAAATATATATTACACTATTAGTCCTTAATCTTTTAAAATCTCTCAATTAACTCTTCTATACTATATTAGTATATTATAAAAAGAATAGCCCCATGTTGAAAGTTACATAGAAAAATGTCTAAAATACCCTTAAATATATATTACACTATTAGTCTTTAATCTTTTAAAATCTCTCAATTAACTCTATACATTAAAAACTTCTACATCAATTATTTATACCACTCGACGCCGCCTATACCACGAACAGTAGTCACCCACTAACACCGTCACCACCACAAATACCGCCGCATAGCGCGGGTACCGTGCTAGTGTATCATAAACATAGACACATTAATTATATTTAAAAAATACTTTTAATCACTACTACACAGATGTAATTAATAGCTAGAACCCACAAAATAAACCCACTATTTTTATTGACCGGGATATATATTGTTTTGAACGGTAGAATTATATTAATATTAAAATGCAACTAGCAAGATGCTAGCAACCAACGAGTACAATTACATATCAAAATAATAAAACGAAACAATAATACATTATCTCACAAAAACACAACAACATTCAATAGACCTACTGCTGCAAAGATGGGATGTGTGAAACAATAGCTTCAAAGGAACCAAATTGAAAAACACCTTATCAAATTCACCATTACAAATGACCCGTTTTTTTTATTAGAAGGATATATTAAGTCCACCTATATAAAATCTTCAAATGAAATCCGGCAACCCGTTTTTTTTATTAGCAGGGACATATCAAGGTATAAGTTTTTAGTAATCATAGTTGTGCCTAGCAAAAACCCCGTATAGATATATTTTCTCAAAATGAATGTGGGACTATCCAAAATTAATAGCTCCCGGTCCCCATGTAATGTTAAAAAAACCAGTAAAATATTATATATACTGGACAGGTTTTGGCTATTATTTTATGAAGTTTCTAAATAATAGTATATACTACACATTTTTCGAATCTCTAAACGACTTTCAATACATGGATATCAGTTATTACTAAACTATTACAATTTTTAAAATTGAAGTTGGAAATTATTGGCTTGAAAAGGTTTTACTAGTTGTTGATAAAGTTAATCATTGACCATAATAAAATTATAAAAGGACATGATATTGGTACATCGTATAAATGTCCATATAATAGTTTCTAGAGAAACTCCGGTCAAATGTATATAGCCTTTCAATATATATAGTCGTCAGAATCAGCTCTCAACAAAGTTCTAGAGGCTCATTCCGGGTTTGGGAAAAACTTTTTAAGGTTGTAAGTGTATAATTTTTGTGACAACATTCGCACCTAACTGAATTATTACAAGAATATGAAAAGTTCATATATACTTTTTTAAGTAAGAACACTAGCCCAAAGATGCTAAACTTACTAGAGCCTCGTTTTACATGTTCTATATATATATATATATATATATATACAGAGCGGTACCAGGAAAAAATTTCAAAGGGGGCAAACTTAGAAAACTTATGAAAAATAAATCTAAAAGGGGGCAAAATGTTAAAAACCTATAAAAAAAATTTAAAATTTTATGAAAAAATTAAAAATACATGACAAAATTTAAATTTGGAGGGGGGCATTGGACCCCCTTGCCCCCCCTTTAGTACCGCCCATGTATATATATATATATAGTAAAAAGATAATTTGAGAACCAAAGAACTGTGAGAACCTTTTCTGATAGGGGTAATATCTTTAATAAGCATATGAATATAAATACTAATTTAATTAAATAAGTCCCTTAAATATCTCCATAAATAATGTTTGACCCATTATTCAAATTTTTCAAGATTATTCATTCTTTTCCTACGTAAGACTTAATCAGCATCTTGCAAAACTTTTCTTTTTACATATTTTTTCTTAATTTAATAAAGTATACTTCAAAAAGATTTAGTTTGATTAAAATGTGATATTTATGATAATAAAAAGAATTATTACGTTTCTTCTTATAAATGGGACATAATGCCATCCTAAAAAATAAAATTGAAAATTTGACACTTTATTTACCCATCATTATAATTTTAATAGATTAAGAAGTTAGCCAATCGTTTATTAAATCTTCATAAATTTATAATATAAAGTTTTAAACATAAACCACAATATTAATTTATTATATTGTGTTTTTACATTTCGTTCACATATTAAGCCTCAATTTATTAAAAAAATTTAAATGTGAACATCATCATACACACGTATAAATAAAAGTTGTATACATGTGAACATCACCGTTCACATGTGTATATAAAAGTTGTTTGATTTGAACATCATCATACATGTGTTCTAAAAGTTTTTTAACATGTGAACATCATCATCCACATATGTATATAAATGTTGTTTAGATTTGAACATCATCATATATGTGTTTTAAGAGTTATTTCCCTGTGAACATCATCGTCTACATTTGTATATAAAAGTTGTTTAGACATAAAGATCATCATACACATGTGTTAATAAAAGTTATTTACATGTGAATGCAATTCATATATGATTGTTTTTAAGTACACTCGTAAATTTTTCAAAAAAAGTATGTATCTATATGTTTGTATTAATTATGTTAATATTTAAAAAACTAGAATTATGTATTGATAAAAATCGTAATCTTCTGAAATATTATATAGAATTTTGAAATCAAATAACCATTTGAATTGTCAATTTGTAGATGCCGAATTTAATGGAGTACGTGTGGAATTGACATTACGGTTTTAGAACATTTTTTAATTCCTTGTTTACCCTTTGTATTTTATAATCATTTATTTATTATTTTAAATACATATTGTTTATTAGCCATTGATTAATCTCATCTAGTGGTTTAAAATAGTTCTCGCAGTTCTCAACAAATATTTAGTTCTCGTAATAACTTAAATATATATATATATATATATATATATATATATATATATATATATATGAACTGTATTCTTATTCACCGGCCCAACAGCCTCACTAGCTCGAGTAGGTTACTTTCATCAAATGTTAAATTATTCTTTTCGTTCTTTTGGCATTACATTATAAAAAACAAAATTAAATTGAAAAATACCCTTTAGCAACGAAATTATGTATATTTGACTTTCAAAGTCAAAAAACAAGTTTATTTTGTCGTTTCTTGACTCTTTCAAGTAGAGTTATAGTTTTTCTTGTAGTGTTATATGTAACTTCCATATATATGCATTTCATATATTGGAGGTGCTCTAATACACTTGATGATGAGTATGAGGCTTTCGTTATACACTTGATGACACAGAGTTTTAGAAAAATTGAATAGATATATATGCTCTAATTAAAATTATTATTACTGGAAATTTGTGACATGCATTGGATACAAACCACTGGTACAAATTTCGCACATAAAGACCTATTAAATGGATAATAGAAACTGTTTAAACAATTGGTCTCTATGGCTACTGGTCTCTGCCATAAAGACCGGTTGACAACCGGTCTCTATTCTTACAATAAAGACAATGGTCTTTATTCTTCTTTCCCGCTTGTATAATTTGTTTCCCGCCATCAACATAAATGGTCTCTATTCTATTTTAGATATATCTGTTTATTTTTAATAAAATGGTCTCTATTCAATTTTATTTTTAAAAAAAAAACTGATCCCACTGCAAAACCTGTTGCTATTTACAATTCAGCTAGCCATTCATTTTCATAAACCTGCTGTTTCCAATTCATCTTTACAATACCAAACCAAATACAAAATACATATATGTTGCTCAACATGTCTGCCGCTATGCAATACAAAATCAAAACCATATACAAACTTGTTGCTCAACATTTAAATCCCAAAACCAAGCTTCTTGCTCAATTATCAAATACCAAAACCAAACTTCATACTGGATAACCAAATTCAATTCCAAACTACTTGCTACTCAAAACATCAAATTCAAACCACTAGTACCTAATGCTTAATCCAACTACTACACTTTATCAAATACTACATAGCATATAGCTTACTAAACATATTACAAAAGCTAAAGAAAGTTAGAGTTCCTACCAAGTCATGAAATTCTAAGAATAAACAGTCCATACTTTAGTCTTCATTAGGAACCGGAAATGCATTTGTCCAAAAGAGAACCATATCATCTAACTCCGAGTGCTCATACGGTCTTGTATTATTCCAAGGTATCTACAAATATATGTGTATATAAATAAGTTTAACATTATTACTTATATATAAGAAAACTAAATGGAAGAACCAACTTGAATGATAAAATACATATGAAATTACTTACAATAGACGGAAATGCATATTGTTGAAATTTCACAAAATCATAAATCCACCACATCACGTAGTAACCGCATTCCCAATTTAACTCTTGTTGTGGGACCTAAATACTAATAACAATTATATACTCGTATATAATAAACATCCAACATACAAATGTGTGCACATTATCCTATACTAAAAACTAACTCATAATTTACAAGTAAACATGCACATTATCCCATACCAAGGTAATTATAAACTTCCAGCACATTGTTTTCTCATACCAAAGGTCATAAACTTCCAGCAAATTGTTGAATATCATACTCCCATGTCATGTAATTAACTCAAAAAAAAATAATAGCAGAATAGGGTATTTGACCGCATGTCTTAATCAAAACTCACACATGGATTTATAAGATGATATGGATTCACATAAGTCTCCATTTATTTTGTTTGAAACTTTAATTTAACTAGCCTATGAATGTGTTACCAGTTTCAAGTTCAACTTTTACCAGCAGCAAAACGCGGGACAACATTGTAGTGTATTTCTAAAACCCAACCATCTATACCTAATACTACTATATAAAAGATAAAAATTTACCTTGGGAGAGTTCCAACGAAAACCGGGAAGAATCCTAAAATAATATTAAAAAATAATGTCTAGTTAATACTTTGTCAAACAAAACAATTCTAAGCTATATAAAAATGTAACACAAAATCTTACGATTCCACAAGACTTGATAAATGGTAGTCATCCTTGGTCTTTTTGATACACATGGAGTCTAATATATACCCCGTTAAATCATTGGGACGCAATATGAAAAACGACCAATGTCTCCTAATAATGTAATTATGTGTTAATTAGTATACACAAAAATAACATTATGCATATACAAAATGGAGTATAATATAATACATACCCTTGATGATATGGCAGTAAATAATTTTGTACGTTAGGTTTGGAAAACACTTCTCTTAAATGATTTTGAACCCTTCTTGGCTGCTTTTGACACATTAAGCCATTCACCGCAAACGGGTTCAAAAAAACACATCCACTTAGATCCAACTCTGTATCAACAGTGTTATGTAAACCCCTGAATAAAACAAGACAATGTATTATAATGCAAACTAATATCGACAAAATATAATCATATTGATAGTAATAAGCTAAGACATATTATTGTACTTACAATACAAAGAGTGCTAAAATTGTCATTTCAAGTTCCTGTTTCGTGAGCAACGCCATAACCTCCATAGGATTGACATTTATGGACAAAGAGGTATCTGATGAAAAAGTCTCGGGTGATATCGCAAGTTCAGGACAACTTCTGTTCATCCACTTGGAATGGTAATCTTGAATAAATGGTGGTCTGCTCATGATTCTTGTACTGTAGTTGTCTAACTGACTTTCTTGATCAAGATTATACGTTGTCGATGGACCAGATGATGGCTATTAACAAGTATTATTAGTTATAAATTACTACTATATAATTTCATACATAATATATAAAGTATAAGGTTACTGTATTTACCGATGCATCACAAGCAGTCCTCTTTGTTGGTATTCTTGAAGTGGATTGTTTGGAGGAAGAAGGTCGAACGTCTCCTTGGTTAGATGCCTATTTACAAGAACCATTGGTTACATAATTAGGTAAAATATTAATACAATGTGACATAAGTAGTACCTGAAATATAGAAATACGATTTTTGGGCCACTGAATGAAGTTGCCAATCATAGGCGGATGCAAGTAACTAGAGGGGGGGGGGGGAGTATGAACCCAACGAACTAAAGCCCATCTTTACTAAATTTCTTAAAATTTTAGTTATGACCCCAGTCCAAAATAATAAAAGAACCCAGCCCATAACAAAAAAAAAAAAAAATTTAGGCTTTGAGAGAAAAAAAAAAGAACGTACAGGAGTCAGGGGGAAAAACGTGTTTGGAAGCTTCACAAAGCTTTTGGTGGAAGTTTGCAATTTTGCTAATAATTGCTAGATAAATCAAGGACAACAATTTTGCACTTATAGCTATTGATATTCCACCTAAAATCTTTGATCATTCTATGGTTCCACCTTATTGAACAGGTATTTCATTTTCTAAATCCTATTTCAATTTTTAAATCCCCAATTTTATTAGGGTTTATCATTAGGTCATAATTTTAATTAGTAATGTTATAAACTTATAATGACTTTTGTTTTTTGGTTTTTGTAAAATGTTTTATAATTCTATTAGTTATTTTTGTTTTATTAGGAGACATGGAAAAATTCTTGAAAAGAAAGTTACCATCTTCAAGAGATGATGTTATTGGTAGCGAATCATCAACTAGAAATATGACTCATAATATTTCTTGACCAGCCTCTACCTCTACTCCTACAATGCCTGTATTAGTTGATTTAGATAATCTTCCATGGGATCCCGCCGATAGGAAAAGGATTCTTGAATATCACCCTAATCAAAGAGATGAGATAAGACGAAAGTATTGGCTTAGGGGACCTTGTCAACCACGTGGTCATAAGTTCCCAAAAAGGGTAATAGGGAATCAAGAAAGGGCTTTTAGCCCGAATTGGTTTAACAAGTATGGGAATTGGTTAGAATATAGTATCAAATTGGATAAAGTCTTTTGCTTGTGTTGTTATTTATGTAGAGATTATATTGTCAATCAAAGTGGTAGTGATGCTTATGTGACACAAGGCTTTAATAGTTGGAATAAGATGGAGAGACTTAAGAGTCATGTTGGTGATATTAATAGTTTTCACAATAGAGCACTTAAAAATTGTGAAGATCTAATGAAACCAAATCAATCTATTGGTATTGCCCTTCATAAGCAAGATGATATTGTTAAGAATGCGAATCGAATTAGATTAAATGCTACAATTGATGCTTGTAGATATTGCTTAAAATGTGCATTAGCATTCCGTGGACATGATGAGAAGAAAACGTCTCTTTTTAAAGGTAACTTCTTGGAGTTAATGGACTTAATTTTAAGTCAAAACGAAGAGCTTCGTAAGTTGCCAAAAGCGGCGGGGAATAATCAATATTTGGCTCCAAGTATTCAAAAAGATATTGCTACTTGCTTTGAAGTGTAAGTACTTAAATCTATTTTTAAAGATATTGGTGATGATGTTTTTGCATTATTAGTTGATGAGTCTAGTGATGTATCAAAAAAAGAGCAAATGGCGATAGTTTTAAGATATGTTGATACTCATGGACTTGTTAAAGAGATATTTGTGGGTCTTGTTCATGTAATGGAAACTTCTTCTTCGTCTCTTAAAGCTTCCATTTATGCATTTTTTGCTAAACATAAGTTGAGTTTGATGCAGTTAAGGGGTCAAGGTTATGATGGCGCAAGTAATATGCGTGGTGAGTTTAATGGTTTGAAAGCAAAAATCTTAGAAGAAAATAATTCGGCATATTATGTACATTGTTTTGCTCACCAACTTCAACTGGTGGTTGTAGCGGTTGCAAGCAATCATTTGGGCGTAGTGAATTTCTTTGACAAGTTATCTACTTTGATGAATGTGGTTTTGGCTTCATGTAAACGAACAAACATTTTGAGGGAAAAGGAGAAAGAGAGAGTGGCAAATGATATTCGTTGTGGTTTACTTACAACAGGAAGTGGCTTAAACCAAGAGCTTTCTCTAACACGGCCCGGAGATACAAGATGGAACTCTCATTACAGAACACTTTTGCGTTTGGAAGTTTTGTTTCCATCCGTTCTTAGCGTACTTGATTATGTTAAAAAGGAAGGAACAAATGGTTCTACACAGAATAAGGCAATTGGTCTCAAACGGTATTTAAATTCATTTGATTGTGTGTTTCTTTTGCATTTGATGTCACACATTTTAAGGATCACGGATGTATTGTCACGGGCACTTCAAAGAAAAGATCAAGACATTTTGGAAGCGGTTTCAATGGTGAATTCTACAAAAAGAAAACTTCAAGAGTATAGGCTTAATGGGTTTGAGCGACTTTTAGAGAAAGTCTCTTTGTTTTGTGTGAAACATGGCATCAAGTTGTTGAAAATGGATGAAATTTGTGCTAATAAAAGATGCCAAAGGGACAACATTACCAATCAACATTATTATGAGTTTGAATCTTTCAATACCATATTGGATTTGATCATCATTGAATTTGGCGATCGTTTTAGTGAGGCTAGCACCAAATTACTTGACAATATGGCCGCTTTGAATCCATGTGCTTCATTCTCTAACTTTGATGTATCAAAGTTAGTGAAGTTAAGTGAAATGTATCCTTATGATTTTGATGACAATGAAAGGAAGACTCTTTTGCATGAACTTGAGTTGTACCATGATAATGTGCAACATGATGTAAGATTTGTTAACTTGAATAGTATCACCGCTCTTGCAATGTTAATGGTGGAAACAAGGAAGCATCTTTCATACCCTTTGGTATATCGTCTATTAAAGCTAGCATTGGTTTTGCCCGTTGCAACCGCCACAGTCGAGAGATGTTTTTCGTCAATGAAGCTTGTAACGACGGATTTGCGAAATCGAATTGGTGATATGTTCTTTAACTCATGTTTGATTTGTTCGATAGAAAGAGAAGCACTTGCCAATGTCACGAATGAACAAATCATAGAGCGCTTTCTAAATATGGGTACTCGCAAAGGACAATTGTAATTTGTAATTTGGTTACCTTAGTTTGATGAAACTTACTTTTGTTAGTACCTTTATGATGATTTTATACTATCTTTAGCTTGTTTTGGGCACTTAAAGTGCTGTTTTTTGGTGATGTTTTACTGTTGTTCTTACAACAGTTTTTACTGTCATTTGTATGTTGTTTTTATCCTCTTTTAAGCATTTTTAGTGTTGTTTTTGGTGCTGTTTCTATGCTGAATTTAAGCTGTTGTTAGTGTTGTTTGTATGCTGAAAAATATGTTGTTTATATGCTGAATTTTGTGCTGTTTTGGTGCTGTTTTCTTGCTGATTTAAGGCTGTTCAGGTGAGATTTAGGTGCTGTTTGTAGCTGATTTAAGGCTGCTGGAATGTTGAATTTGGTGTTGATTTTGCAGCTGATTTGAGGCTACTTAGATGAAGCTATTCGACTAAGGTAAATTTTTTTTGCCCCCACCACCTCAATTTTCTGGATCCGCCTCTGCTGCCAATGGCGTCCTGAAGCTTGAAAAGTTCATTAGTAGGCACCGGTAAAATAAAGGATTGATAGTCCTGATCAACATGGTCAACCTGCACCTTCACATACCCGTCCAATATCTGTGAACCATGTAATATATCTGAATGCCATGCTACATTGTTTCATAATTTTCGTTATCTTTTCAGGATCATCAGAAAGGTTATAGTCCCGTCTAATTTCATGCCACAATCGATCTTTGTCCTCTTTTGTTACAGTGCGCCAATCTTTGTACTTGATGTTAATATGGTTTCGTGTAGATATGCCAACTTGAGTTGAAAAAGTCGGGAATGACTTTCCAGAAGGTAGTGAAAACTCGTTAAACTCAATATTCCTTGGGGCATCCTCCTTGAGCTTCGTATTGATGCCTCTGGTTTTCCTAGGTGGTGATGATGGTTCTTCTTCTTCTTCCATTTCTTCATCAAATTCTTCTCCGGAAGAAGTCTACAACAGGGACAAATTTCCATAAGCATAAATGAAAAGTTAAGTCTAAAATTAAATTATTAAAAGTCTAAAACTACATATTAATAATCATGTACTATAGATATATATTACATTTGATATATATTGCATCTGATGTCTTCCTTCTTACCAAATTCTCCATCGCCATTTTTATTTTTATTTTTTAAATCAAAGTTTTGTTTTTATTATGTATCAAATTTAAGATGAAAGAGTGTTGCTGTTGTATTATTGATTGTTATTATTATAGAATTAAAATTAAGCAGAAAAGGAACAGCTAAAATGATATACAAAACATTATTATTGCTTTTTTATTTCATTGTAGCAGCTAAAATGAAAGTGTGTTGCTGCTGTATTATTGCTTTTTTATTTCATTGTAGCAGATAGTAAGAATTAAAGAAAGCTATTTGATTGTATTTATATCTATAAGCATACATATAAAAAAGCCCTAACTGTAGCACATAAAGAATCAGCAATAATAATAAAGAAAACAATATTAACAATATTTACCATTTTTGCGACGGGTTAACTTTGATGTGGCCGGCGGTGGTTTACTCTGATGTGGCGGCGGTGGTAGACTCTGATGTGGCCAACGGTGGTTCACTCTGATGTGGCGGCGGTGGTACACTCTGATGCAGCGGCGGTGGTTTAGTCTGATTGGGCGGTAGTGGTGGTTAGCTTTGGTGTTAGGCTGCTAGGATGAATGTAGGTGGTGGTGGAGGAATTGATTGTGTTAGGGTTTTGGTGGAGAGTGTAACTGGTATCAATTTTTTGGAAAAAATCAATGTGTTTTGGGTAGGTAGAGGGAATGGAGCTGTCTAATGAAATTTTAGGGAAATCTGAATTTTTTTAGCGACCGAATAAAATTTTTGCAACGGTATGTTGTTTCAGGCAACTTATTGTCTTCAGGGAGCAAGTCATGCATGAACTCCAAAAGCTTTGTAAAACCTGTATCACTCCATCCATAATTTGATTTTAAGTTTAACAATTCCGTCACAGCAGAAAGCTTGGAATATTTACAACCACTATACAATTTTGTTTTTGAATCGGCTAACAGTTGTTGGAATTCATCATGATCATGTTCATCAATATCACCCTCCACATCATGAAACATATTATCTATATTTTCACCATTGTCATTATTACCATTGTCATTATCGTACAAATCATTGTTTTCATCACTATTAGCCCGATTAAATAAAGAAACACTAGAACTTTCGCCAACAATTTTTTCTCCATGCATATACCAACAAACATAGTCTCTCATAAACCCATTACCTATTATATGTGCACTAACTTGCATAGGATCATGAGACCACATTGAATTTTGACAAATTTTACAAGGACAACAAATTTTTTCTCTATCATTGTTCTTTCGATTTTCCTCAGCAACTTTCATAAATTCAGCCAATCCGTCATCAAATTCTTCAGAATACCTTGTTATCTCGTACATCCATCTACGCCTACGCTCCATCTGAATAAATATAGAGTACATGTTTTAATAAAATGCATGTATGATATGATACGTAGAACGTAAGGTTTGGTTATTGTAGGTGGTCAATCCTAACCCGCTTTTTGAATACCTTGTCTCATATGTGAATGACCTGTTAATGAATTGAGTGTTAAAGGAAAAATCGGCAGCATTTCCCCTTAACTCCTCAAGTAAGTGTATAAACACAAACCGTAGGAGTAAAGGGAAATGGTGTCGATTTTTCCTTAAACACACAATTCGCTAACACATCATTCACATCCTAAATGAGACAAAGTATTCAAAAGGCAGTCCCAAACGGGGACTATCCGAAGTTAACCTCTAGTAGGTTAATTTCGGACGGGTATAAACCTAGAGGCATATGGTTTGGACCCTATACTACATGAATGCATGCCGTGACACATAAACTAATTATTGTGAATAAGTTAATCGAAAGTTCTATATATAAATGTGAAAATATACCTCCTTCGTATATGTTACCGAATCCACAAGTTAAATACCGCAACAATCCTTAGATTAGCCTATATATACACAAAAACAACATAATAATAAATTGATCTAATATATATATACATACATACATATATATATTTATATAAAATGATTGTTCAAAATTTAAATACAAAATTGATAAAACAAAAACCTATATAAATTAAATGCAAAGATATTTAATGTGAAATAGACATACCTCTCATTCATTTGTCAACCAATTTATAAGATTTATATAAATTTGTTTATGATTGAAATTTGATAATGATGATATGCTTGATTAGTATTAAATGTGAAAGTTTGAAATTTTTTGAGAGAATGTTGCAACAGATCGTGTGGAAGAAAGGCTCTGCCTTCAGTAGTATATTAGACGAATAGAGACCACTTAGTTATAAATATACAGGTCTGTAACCATTTTTTCCCACAAATAGAAAAAAAGACGTTGCCGAGCTAGACTAGGGGTTGGTGGTTGCATTTAATTCCATGAATAGAAACCATTTATTTAAAAAAGAGATGATCTGTAAACTTTCAAACTTTAGAGACCACTTTTATTATATTGAACCAATCAATTTAAAAATTGGGCCGTTAACTCAACCGGTCTTTATAATCTGATCTGTTTGGGTTCATGTATATAGACCAGTTACACAAGTTTAAAGACCACATATGTAGAAAATAACTGGTCTCTAAATAATTATCCGGTCTCTATTCCTAAAAATTTTTAGTAGTGAACTTACAATGAAATATAACTTGGAATCTTGGATAATAATTCGGAATGATGGAAATATGCGTTCATATCGTAGTACTAGTACTAGTACTAGCTAGAACCATATATACGTTGCACATAAATTACGAGTAATATACAAACTGGATAATCCAAAGTGAACTCAGGTTTCTTAACTAAAATCGAGAGCATAAACACATACTTAACTCTTGAAGGTCCAAAACTGCATGACCAAATCACATTTTAATTAAATATGCAATAATAAGAAGTTAAAAGAAAAACTATTAATCCGGATGAATGTAACTCCTATGGGTGTCGCAAAAGGCCCGGCCTCTTAATCCAGTAACTAATTCTTCACGCTCATTTTAGTTTTTTGTTGTTTTTTTTGTTTTGTCAATTATATATGATCGAGTGTGAAGATTATTCAATTAATTGAATTTCTTCTCAATTATAAGTTTCCTTAATTTTAAAAGTTTAAGTACATAAATATCACCAATTTACCTTTAAGTATATATACAAGTTAAATAAAAATAGATCAAAAAATAAGGTAGAAACTACTTCTAACAATGCAAGGACAATAAACCCACATATATCACAGATTTTCCATTCATATTTGAATTTTGTTCAATCAATTATTCATATGAGAAAATGATGAGTGGTTCACTTAAAACTTAAGTGCTTACATATGTAAATAAAACATTATATATATGTATTTAAAGCAATTGTACATGACTGAAAATATAAAAAGAATAATTTGGAACGAACCTCACGGACTTATTACACAAGAGTCAAACTCAAGACATAATTATTAGCCGCTAAAAGTATATACGTATATCACAATATGATCTCACGATATAAAAAGAAAGAATAATAGTAGCTCATTTTTCCCCATTGTTTAGCTGGCGAGATGTTGGACCCCATAAGTAATCCCAAGTTGTCGACATACAACTCTGTCCATACAATAGATCTATAGTCAAAACTTAAACACTCAATTTTGTTATCTTTTACTTTCATCAAATGCTCTTCTTTTTTCTAGTGAAGTCATCATATTTTCCATGAGACTGATTTACCACAATGAAATTTAACAAATGCATGAATTTAGCTTAACGGATCAATGATATATTTTCAGTAAAATAAATTATCAGATGATCAATCAAATATTATCAAACAATTCTCTCTCTCTCTCTCTCTCTCTTTTTCATTACGTGTAAGCAAACATGTAGTTTTTACATACACGACCATGATAGAAATAAGTGAGAGTATTCTTTCTCTTGTTGTAGTTCGCAGACGTTGGCGCGCTTGGTGTGATCCCTACTTTTTTTTTTTTTCCGTAGCGTGTTGGATAGGTACGTGGTAGGCTAAATGTGAATTGTCTCACATAGGCTAAAATTGAAAGGTTAATAATACTTCATATGGTTTTAGATAAAATAAAACTTTATTAAAGTAAAACAAATAAAACAACAAAATTTCCTTCATTGAAAATCACCGTGCATCATGAAAATCGTCGTCCATCAAAATATATACTTGTGTTTCGTGAATCATCGTGCATTAACTTTATCATGATTTAAGGGTCAAGATCTTATCTTATTTATTTTATTCTATTACTTGCTTTACAATAACCGACCCTTATTTATATACACGATACAAATAATCGACAAAATATGAAAAAACAATGTTAGTGATGTATGAAAAATGCTTGTGATGTAAATGGGCCAAAATATGGTCCATTATAGTACATTTAACAAGGCCCAAGACATTAAAAAAAACCAATATTTTAATGATATTTAAAATCTGGGCCAAATGGAAATGGACAGAAAAGACAAGTAATAACTACCCTACTAGAAAAGCAAGCAAATCAGAAGCAGCTCATCAAATTAGAAGTGCCACGAATATGCTCATATCAAATTCCTTGTTCATTCATTTTGGAAGAAGATTCGTGTTTTAATTCGCATCTAATTTTTACATCGTCTTCAATTCTACTTAAGCTTTCTTCATTCATAATTTCATAACCATTTGACAATTTTCAGGTACAATCACATGGTCCATTTTCTTTATATCTATATAAATATATATATGTATGCATTTACATCTAATTTTCTTTCCAACATATAACATGGAAATATCTTTATCAGCAAGAAAAAGTTTTTTTTTCCTCTCCTGATAATGCTGTTTATGTTTTTATGTCAAAAATTATTATTGGAATAGGATTTTAGTTCCAAGATTACAATTGGGCTTAAGTTTTAGGAATTTGGCTTTTTTTTTTTTTATGGGATTAAGGTGTCAAGTATGATTAGCTTAAAAGATGAATAATTTCAAGCTAAAATTACATATTTGTTCATACCCACAAAGATGTTGATTTTGTATCGCAAAAAGTTCTGAACTTTATGGTAATTAGTTGAAGTCATGAATTAATGAATTATTATGAAAAGACCTACTTTTATGGATAATGTTGCCTCACTTTCTTGACAAAAATTGTATCTAGGATGGTCTTGGAATAAAGTTTATATTTAGCAACTTTGGATTAAGTTGTTAATTGTGATTAGCTTAAATCTTGTCGAATTTCAAGCTAAACTTATATATTTGTCCATAACCACAACTCCACAAGAGTCTTGATCTTGTTTTGCTAAAAGTTCTCAGCTGAATGGGAATTAGTTTAAGTTGTGAATTGTTATTAACTTTCTATATAGTTAGCTTAAAGTTTGTAACTTTTTTGTTTTTCAGCAGGGTCATCGTGAGTTATTTGTTTTTCGGCAATCAGTCTGAGTATTGACTGATTGCCAATTTTTTATGATGGGTCCAGAGAGTCAAGGGAGAACCCTAGAACATATTCATGGAGTTCACGTGGTTCAACGTTCACCATTTGAGTTAGAAGAAATCTCTCAAACTGGGAACTTTCAACAGTCGACACTGCCGACACATGGAAGGTTGACCCTAGGTGTTAATCAGCTCTTAAAAGTGCATACTGTCCAGTGAGTACAAGTACCTTCAAATAATAGTTACTAATGTAATTAATAATTGTATATATAATTTTCATTTTTTCGATCTTCTTTGTTGAAAATAGGAAAGTATGGGAGCAGAGACCATTGTGTTTGAGACCCATTCATGGATGTTTACATGGTATATACTATATACTAAACACACCATTTGCTTTTTTTAAGTTACTTGTCTATTGATTATATGCTCTAACTTTTTTGTTAAACATTATGGTAGGTGATAGACATCTTGGCGAGAGAATTGCAAATGTGCTTACTTCAATTCCTTTCATTGCTGTCGGGATTCAAGCTCCAAGGCATGTTATCTTCTCTTGGTTTTTTCTTAATGATGATTAGTATGTTGGACTTGGATATGGACGTAGGTGGCAAAATGGATAGGTTAGGTGGGTTGGGTAATGGTATAAATTGGATGTGGTTAAACAGGTGTTTTTGCGTAGGTGAATTGGGTTGACCCATAACACCTTTTATCCATCTTCTTTGGTGTATTTTAAATTAAATAATTAGGACTTGAGTTAAAAATATTACAATAATGATATTCTTTAGATTGATTTATGAGGTTTTATCCATTAAGTGTATACTTCAGATGACTATAGGCCCATTTGACTCGTTTACTTAAAAGGCTCTCTCTTATCTTACTTGTTTGACCCGTTAATAATAAGACATAAACTGAAGCATTGAAGGGACCAAATCATAAGTAAATGGACTGAATTTGCCACCTCTAGATATGGAGCTTGATTCAAACTATATGAAGAACACTTAAACATTGCTCCACATTTTTAGCAATTAGATCATGTCCTTTTCCTAACTAAGAATCCTTGAAATAACAGGAGATATAAGCAAATTGTTGAACCACTTAACTAATGACCCGTTAGTATTTTTGATATCCAGAAAGAATCTGAACTCGAAGCTTTATGCAAATTCGTTAATCGGGGTAGGTATTGCCTCAAGTGTGTACCATTCTTCTAAAGGGAAATGGAGAAAGTATTTAAGATGGGCCGACTACACTATGATAGCTACAGCTACAGTGGTTAGTAATAACATTATCTATTTCTATTATTCGTGAGTTCGTGACATATTCAGTGGTTAAAATAACATGTTAATTATCTGTTTCTACTATGTGTGACATATTTCATCATTGTTATATAAGATGAACATTTTTTTAAAGACTGGTTCAATATTTTCAGTGCTTATCAAGGGCTCTTAGGGAAGAAAACCCAAAACTGCTGATGGCCGTGTCTGCCTTGTGTCTTCCTATTCAGCCACTCATGGTTTCAGCTGTTCATACTGGAATGATGGAGGTATATTGAGATTTGGGTAACCATAGAGGATTTAAAGCTTGAAAATGGAGTTGAATCCGGTTAAATATGAAAGATGGCAAAATGGAAAGGTCGGGAGGATTTGGTAATGGGTTAAAACTTGCAGATTTTATATGGGTTATCTGGATCAGGTTGACCCAAAACACTTGTTCCGAACTTTCTTTTTTTTCTTCTAAAGAGCTAGTGTGCTGATATTACCAAACTTATACTATTTCACCTATCTGAAATATGAATTGATATAGGAAATTTTGAAGAAAAAAAAATACTTTAGGCCTTTCCACGCATTTGACGCATTTTCTTTCAAGCTAGTATTTTTTTTAGCAGATTCAATAGTTTTATTGATTTACTGTTCGTATTTTTAGGTTGCATTTGCACGACGAGCAGTCAAAGATCCCGAACTTAAACTTGTGCACAACGTTCACAAGTTGTCAGCACTTTTAGGTGGAGCGTTCTTTGTGGCTGATGATCTCTTTCCTGAGATCCCATATCTTCATGCCGGTTGGCATCTAGCTGCTGCTATTGGCGTTGGGGCTTGTAACAAGCTTCTTGAGTAGCATAATCCTAATTTGTCGAAATGGCCTTTTAGTTTCATTATTAGGGGTGTTTCCACGTATCCGTGGATCATAGAACCCATCATTGAGACATTGATTAAAGATTTAGTATAGACAAGAGCTCTTGTCAATTTGTTACTCGGGTTAAATTATTATGTAAGTAAATGAAAGTTTATTAGTGTAATTATATTGTTCAATGGCAATGTCGTATAGTTTGGAAGGAGATTAATTTCTGATATATATGATTTGGTTAGACACTTCTTGGTCTTTCTCTTTGAAAGCATTCTTATTACTGAACAAAGTCAACAAACTACAGTTAAAATATTGAAGTCTACAAAAGTCCCACCTATCGGGGAAAAAAATACCATAAATATAGACTTTTCAAACATGGTTCAGAGCATAGTGGAAAACATTTGACTGATTTTAATACATCTTGTAAACATATATTACATATATATATTCTTAGAATTATATTGTCAATATGTCATCTAACAGGTCGTTTCAGACGGACATATATAGATGCAAGATTCTACTTAAGAATCTGCTACTCTGAATGATCCTGCCTTCACAGACATTCCAGATGCTACCTCTTGGTTTGTAAATTTCAGCACCCAAAAAGAACAAGACGACATTACTTGCGGCCAAATAACAAAAGTGCATTTTTACAAAAGAATGTTCATTTACTCGACAAAACAGAGTGTATCTATAACAAAATCTATCACACTATGATATCTGACAATGAACCAATGGTGTTTACAAATACACATTCCTATGATTTCAGATGTAATCAAATCAATCAACCCCAATGTACAAACTACCAACAAATGAAACTCAGCTTCATTGCAACTTGTTAGATACAGCAGATGCATGAAGATGACATTGTATAGAACTCCATCTAAAAAAACAGCTTTCTTCTTGAATAATGTACAACCTATGATTGTTCTTTGAAGGAATACTTTGCTCTGTTCTATGTCCTAACCAGTAAATCGTTTTAAATCCCAAATGATAATCATGTAAGCCCTCTTTAACAAAAAGAGGATCAAAAAACAAAATAATTTTTAATCAAAGGTTAGCCCACAAATGTGCACACACAACCGTTTAGAATCTGGTTAAGTTGAAGATCATGGTGGTGATGTTTTTAAATCTTCTGTTCTATTTGTATGGCACATGCAGTTTGGACAAGGAAAAGAATATACAGAATCATTTGGCCTTTTCAATTCAATTCCCTTTGAATCACTATGAGCTCTCATTCCTAACATGTGCCTTTTAAATGTTCTCCATCTGAAAAATTCACAAATTAATATAATCACAAAAGATGCTTCTAATGAAATAATAGAATCCAAATTCAAAACCAAGTTTACATACCCGATACTAGGATTATCAAAATACAATGCTAACTTGCGTTTGTCCGGTCTGATTGTCTTGGCATGCCCATTGAACAAATACCTTCTATGACCAAGCAGAAAATGTGGGAAGTTTCCTCCTTGAGTTGTAACAAACACTTCACTATGGAGACAAACAGTGTAGTCTATTGCAGCCATTCTTGAAGAGAAGTTCTATTAAAAGGAAAGAATTGAATAGGCTAAATTAATCGAATACACATATAGAACTTTATAGAAGTTAAATAAAGTAAATAATAAAACATCGGAAAAAAACCTTGAATGGTGCAAGTTCTTCAGCAGATGCTAGCATCTCTTTTGTCTGTAGAAGAGGAAACATTTCTAGCAGCGGAGCCATATATCTCTCTGGATCATATATCTGACCAGATGCTAAATAAATAGATGTATTTCTATCAAATCCCATTCCTCTAAGCATCAATCCAACCTGAGTAATTTCCAAACGAATAAGCAAAAGAGTAGGGGGATTAATTGGATGCTCCATATGAAGTGATTATGTGATGATACTATGATAGATAATCAATTTTAACAAAAAGGTGGTAGGTAATAGCTGTGGGTCTACTCCTACAATTTAAAGTTGTAGGAATCTGTCTGAATATTTCCGGCAAATTCTGTTATATTTATAAACTTATTAGATATAATGGCATTTTTGTGAAAAAAAAAATGTAGACAGTTTGTGAAATGGAAGCAAAGTCCCACAGATTAGGTTAAAGAAAAATAATTAAGTAAATCTGATTTACACTTAAAAAATCAGAAAATCGTAAGTTAAGTGTCTTTATCAAAACACCCGAAGAAAAGGGAATAGCTGAATAACTGAGCAGATTGTATAAGTAATTAAATAAACACAAGCTCATCCATTACTTCTATCAAAAAAGATTATATAGATAACTTAGACCTCTAAATGGATGCTAATTAAAGCATGTCAGCCATGTCTTAATACAATAAAATTGCAGCTAGATTAGCAAAATCTGATACGAATCCGAATGAGAGATTTTTTAAGAAACGTAAATAAATGGATGACTTTTTTGGAGCTTGATTACCTCTAAAGGTGTGAGGGGACATTTTCCATTGACCCTATTGACTCCCGGCTGAAGGACTCTACCAGGCTTTGTAAATTTACCTTTCCACCCCCTTTCTCTTGCAGCTATCATGTCTTCAAGCTCTCTTCTTCCACCGTCATATACACAGCAAGAAAAAGCAACCATGTCCTGTGAAACAATATTTGCCTCAAATGTTGGAACCTCTTAATTTCCATATGCAAACGACACTGTAACATAACTTGACCTTGTTTAATGTTCATTTAAGAGTTTTTAAGTTAATTTGAAAAATGAGAAACAGATAATAGTTATTTGTAAGAAATAGTGTTTGGATTTGCATTGATGGTTGAGGTATGATTTTTTTTTTGAAAAAAAGGATATTCTTGTGAAGGGGCAGATATATCTTGAGAAATGTCTTCCAAACACTACAACATGAAGATTATGACTACAAGTCACAATAACCAACTAATCAATTTCAAACCGCAAACCCAAACAATCCATGAGAAGAGATATAAACTAACACATTTCATCAAGTAGAACAGACCTCCTCGAACCTTAGATGCACAGAAATGTACTTGCCATCATTATTTGCACTTCTCTCTTTCATTCTAGCAACTAAAGTTTCACCCATTGTCAATATAGGGTTTGAAAATCGTAAAGCTTCATAATTAGTCAAGCAACGAAGCCTTTGAACCGCAGGTGGGGCATCAAAAGACAATCGGTTTGCAAATGGAGATATCCTTATGACCCTGAATACAAATTACTAAATTTTTTATGAACTAAATCACTAATAAGTAATAACAAACAAGTAAGGAATGAAAAGCTGGACTCACTTTTCTTCTAGTAGCCTTGGAAGAACTGTATCCCTGTAGTACCGGATAGGCGCCCAAGCTTTTATTTTGAAGTTGAAAACATTCGACATATTGCGATCAAACCGTTCCATTAAATATCCAGGTATAGTGTTGACCACTCGTACATCGTTTTCCAAAGTTTTGACGAAAAAATCTTCATCGTATATGTCATCGAATTTGCTGCAACAATAGAGAACGATAGTTACATTGGGCTTATTGGGACTAAATTGCAATTCAAAGTCAAATGACTAATTTTGGATTTAAAGCACTGTAAAATATAATGTTGACAAACCTAGGATCTCTCCAGACGCTATGAAAATGAAAATTAGGAATGACTAGCGTTGCATTCAGATATCCTGCCACAGCAACTGCATTGCAGATCTATAGTAGCAACATATGTTTATTTGATACTTGAATATATTATGTTAAAATAGGAAGTACAAATCTCATTGAGAATATTTAATTACCGAGGTCCTCTGTTGATTTAATCCACCATTTGCCTCAACATATATGTACCCATTAGACTCTGGTAAACCTACAATACAGATAAATTCATAAAAATGAAGTTATACAACAAAAGGATCCAAAAATTAATGTTTTTCTTACAAGATTGCATACCTCCTGACAACTTATTTATACAGGGCTTCCAATCTGCACCTTTAGCACGTTTCCATACGGTTGACATCTACATTAAACTTAATACTATAAATCAACAGTACAACAAATATTTCATTACAAGCTTATTATAATCAGCTTATTGAAAACAGCCATAAACTGTCAACTTTGATACTACCAAAAACAATTGGATTGAAATGAACAATCTCAAACTGCTTTTTGGAAGTAACTTAGTTCACCCTAAAAAAAGCAGAAAAGCATAAGCAGTATCCATCATCCAAAGACTCAAAACTGCTATTTCTGCTTCTAAAAACACGATAAGCATAAACGGATTAACCGAGCAATCCTGCGCTCCAAAGACCCACTTACCACCCCTCATCACTCAAAGGCTCAAAACCTATAAAAAATACATGTGCCCCACTCCCTCACTACCTCTCAGCCATGTTACTAGCCTCACCATGCCTCTCAACCCATGCAACTCACACTTCCTCATGGACAGTTCGCCCCTCTCTCTTGTATGTGGGATTGTGGGGCGCTTGTCACAGGCTTTTCTCGGCCTCGATACCACTTACTCTTATAATCCTATGTGTGCCAAACTTTTAAAGTTCTACATTTTAGCATATCCAACCTCTTAAAACTTGGTAACTAGTAATATGGCAACTAATATGTCTGCCATGTTGAATATATAACCAGATACACACAATGGACTTGTACTAAAAAGTTTAGTACACACAATAGATGGTCAGAAGTTACCTACCCAAAATAATAAAATGTATACATTTTGGCGCACTTATCCCTTTTATTCTATTTGTTAATCAAACATTTCTAAACTAACAATGGGCCAGTATTTATACTACTATACTAGTGAGCCTACAATATATATATATATATATAAGCTACTAAATGCAATGCCTAAAATTAACTACATTTTTAATTTAAAAATCAAAACAAACTAACCGCATCAGCAGTTGAATTATCAGCATCCATATCACGCCGAACTTTAGCGTAAAGCTCAGGACTCCGATACACCGATCCAACGGTCAATTCGCGTCGAATTCCATCTCGTCCGACGCCGAATTGTACTCTATCGATATAAAACACCATAAAACACAGATACAACAGCGGCGCACACAGCAACACGCCTTGACGGCGAAGAAGAACGGAGATAACGATCCAAGCGAAACGGTGAAAGAAGGAACGGTGAGTTAACGGAGATTTAACGGAACGGTTGTGACGGAGACGAGGTGAACGGTTGCGAGGGGAAGAAGGTGGTGACGGCGTGTTGTGACGGAGGATTTTAGTGTGCATTATTGTTGTTTACATGTTAATGTTAGGGTTTGGATTTAACGGCGTTCCCCTAAATCGCCGGAGATTGATTGTATTAATTTTAATTTGTCTGTATAAATGATGTATTTTGTATATTTGTTATGTATAAAATGAATTAATTATATATTTGTGTATGTATATATGTATGTATAGGTGTGTGTATACAGAGAGGGTGAAATGTGTGAGGTATAAATATGTGAAGTGTGTGTTGGAATTCACGTGCGGGACAAGGAAGAAGATGTCGACGATGATGATGGTGTGAAGGAACTTGGCTGGAAATAACACCCCGATATTTCTTTTTTTATTTTTTTTTATGATATCCATTTAAATAAAATTTTTGGACAAAATGAAAATAATTAAGAAATGGATATGGTTCGGGTCTAAAAGCGGGTTGGATTATATAAATGGATTGGATTTTCCGATGTGTTTGCGTAGCGTTAACGAAGGGTTGAGTATTAGAGGATTCTTCTTCCTTTTTTTTTTTCTTTTAATATTCTTTATGTGCAGGAAAATATGAGTATTTGCATATGATTTATTACTGGTAATGGAGGTGATATATGATAGGGTTAGAGTAAACAATGCCCACTTGCCCAGTGTATATTTTTAAGTTAATGTATATCTTTCGTGTCCAATTGTTAATTTTGATTTAGCTTATTCGATTCTTGATTGTTTTAAAACCATAATTTTTTTATTTTAACATTATCTATAACACATGATTATGTATAGCATATTAAAATTTAAAAATTTAAGGAAATACTGTATATAGGATAACTCCCAAATACATAAAATAGTTATGTTTAAAATGTTTAAAATACAAATCATTTATGCATGTAATGAAGTGTGAAACATAAACCTCAAGGCTAATCGATTCTTATATCATTCTTTAATTAGCTTTGTTTCATCAAATCATTTTCATTTGTAAATTTTGTCACCCAACAAAAATCATAATTTCTATATATGCGTATGTGATAAATCTAAAACCAACGACCAGCGAAAGCGTCTATCTGCCATTGTCACCATTTGAAAGTAATAGTCTCGTAGAAAACATTATCATCTTATCCCAAAAACCTTGAAAGGAATAAGATTAAGTTACAGAAGTATACACGAACAAAGACTAGGGGTAAAAGCAAGATGGGGAAGATGACGTTAATAGGTATTATCATGACAAGTTGTGGGTGTATTTAGAAGGCGAGAAGCGAAAAAATATTTGCTAACACCAACGTGATCGTTATAGGGATCATCCACAACATCAAAACACACTCAGATAAATGTTGTTTTAGAATAGAACAAAGAATAGGGGTCTAACTTGGAATGCTTGGTGTAATTTCAATTTAATGTAAATAGTTGTAAATATGTGCCACTGGCAATTTTGCTGGGGTGAGTGTGAATAAAGGGATTAGTTTCCTGGAATGTAACTATCTTTGACCGAATGTCTATAGTAGGAAAAACTAAAGTTATGTGTATTGTATGTAAGCAACTTGAAAAAATGTTTATTGTATGTAAGAAAACATACGTGGCAACCATATACAGGTGCCACTTGTCAGATTTTAATTGGTTGAAACGAAATTGTTACATATAATAAACATTATTTCAAAGTTGTTTACATACAATACACACAACTTTAGTTATTTCATACTATAGACATTCGTTTAAAATTTCTTACATTTGAGGAAACTAATCCCTATTTAAAAAAAAAAAAGATAAAAAAAAAAAAGGTTAGGAAAATATATCCCATGGTTCTATATTTCAACTCCAAGTCAAGTCCAGTGGCTTTTGCTGTATAGTACTCCAATAATAACAGTATTGTTAGATTTTTGTGACCATTGTATAATTGATTTGAGTCCTTGTTAAAATGATGATTTTGTGAACGGGACAATATAAAAATGATAATAACACCAAGTGATAATAATGCTAATATACGTCCATCTGATACGACATCTCAACAAGTATTTATATTTAAGTTGAACTCAAAAATTATATGTAACATATATTCATCGAATAAAACGCTGTCTTTATTTTGTCATTATGATGATATGTATTTGTAATTTGTACGCAAAGAGCCATTTGATTATATTTAAGACGCTGTCATTAAAGTGTCGACATATATAATAGCGACACACACATCATTATTGGAGTTAGTTAATTTTATAACCCGTATCTTGATTTCCATGAAATCATCTTTTTTTGTTATATAAATAAATAACATATTTGTAAATTCTATTGTAATTACAATGTACAATATTACTTGTTCATATTTAGACCAAAAGGTTTTATGTTAATGTGATGCGATATCAATTTACGTAATCATTTATGATAATAGTGAAACAAAATTTGAAAGTAAGTTATATACGAATATACGATATTGATAGTTTTTAAAGCATGTTTTGGATACATTATTGAAAAAAACGTGACAACGTTGCATAATCTTGATATTTTATGAAATACGTGGTATACATTGTCGTATACATAGAAACAAAAGATTAAAATACATGGCATGTAGCCTTATGTGTTTTTTTTTTTTCAATGATATCTTTTAATACCAGCCATTAATTAATTAAATAATAACATAAAACGAATTGGCAGAGAACCATGTTAGAACCAAGATGGGCGACGGACCACCTAGAGTTTGTTTTTGCTAGTCTATCTAGGATGCAAGGAAATAATGTATATAGTTTGGTCGAATAGACGTCTTTGGCCCACGCTAATCTCAAAGCAATTATATCATTTATATTAATAGTGACTCGATTAGATTAATTAATATACTATATATTATAGCGAACGAAGATACATCATCTAATAACATTAACGTCACGAATTAGTTGGGAGTTTCTTTTCCTGATCGTTAAAAAAATTACATCATCCTAACACATCAATATATCTACTCAAATTGGTGGCATTTTCTACAATTCTTTCTTATTTGGTGTAATCTTTTCATTCGGTTATCTGTTTAAAATCCAATTGTCTATTAAATGAACCTATTTAGTTTTGTAAATATGTTTAATAATATAGTTCCTACGTTGTTAATTAATGATATACAATTTGTCATTTATATGTAGTTTGAAGGATTTAAGCTAAAGAATTGTGATATATTTCTATTTTGTCTCAATATAATAACGAAACCTAAAATAATACGAGTAGGGTTTCAACTTTCAATTCAACATTTACTTTTCCAAAATGCTTCTTCTATCAATTATATATTACCAAACACCATTTATCTCTCATCAAATCTCAACCAATCATCTTTTTTCTCTCTTATCCATAAATCATTTATTCCTCCAATTCGTTCAAAATCTTTTATCTCACAAACCGTACATCGATAAATTATAAAAATTATATGGGTGTTTTTAAATTTTCATGCTCTTTCATTAGAGATGTTATTCGATATACTTTCGACGAATTTTTAAATTCGAGGGCGGAGCCCGTATGGCTAAGACATTTGGCTATTACACTCTATGACCTATCACCCTATCATCTCACCGCCGCAACGCGCAGATACTTGCTCTCGTAACCATTAAAATTTCAAATTTTGTTCTGGCAAAGTTGTATAAGTTGAATGTTTAATTAAAATTTATTTTTAAGTAGTTATTATACTTTCATATTAATATTCTAAAACATCATATTTTGATCGTTCGTTTCAAAGTAGACAGTACATACCTCACGAATTAGACAAGTGTTTTATTTTTTTACTATATTATAACTTTATAAGTAGGTAATTAAATAAATTGGGACAACCCAATATAATATAGGGAAAATGATCCGTACTGCAAACTTTACATAAGCTTAGGTACTATCACTTTAAAAAAAGTTACAAATTAAACATTTGAATTTTATAAACATACATAGCCCCCTTTAATTTTACATACATCCTCCTGAATTTTACATAATTCTCATGCTTTACCTAACCTTTCTCCTATAAGTCTTGGCTAGTAGCCTAGTACCTGAGAATAACCATTATGTTTTCTTTTCTTTCTTTCTTTTTCTTTTTTTTTTTTTTTAAATCGGGTGTCCAACTTCTAACCAATTTAATCATCTTCAAGCTTGAATGGTTTTGTAGATACATTAGCCCAAGTTTTAAAATGCCTTGTAGAAACAACTATTATTAAAAACCACGAGTATTATTAAACGAGAAGTCTGTCTCTAAATAAGGCATGAGGAAAAGCCCAAATAACAGGTCCAAATCGCTGCCAATTACAAGTTATACTGACCGAACTCTCTTTGTACCAACATTGGTTCAGGTGATCGTACGGATTACAAAACTGATGCTCTTTTAGCTCAGCACTGGGAATACAGAAAATTGTTCGATGGCGATAGAAGAATGAATTGATGGTTATCTAGTTTAAGATAACATATCCGTAATACTATTAAATTGTGCGATACACGAAATGGAGAGCATACCACACATAAAAGCATCATCTATCACACCATTTAAATTATAAGAAATTGGTAGATATAATAAAATCCCAAAAAAATATTTATATTTATATTTAAATAAAATAAATTAGTAAGCATAATAGAATCCAAAAATTTTCCAATTAAAAGAAATTGGTAGATATAAATATATAATAGAATCCTTAGTAAAAGGCTACCCAATTTCTTCCTCAGTTTTGCCCAGGAATGAGAATTAAACCTCAAGGGCTCGACCTTTGGCACCAAATAAATGAGTAGTTTATACAATTTGAAAATGACAAAAAAAAAAAAACAAATTAACTGCAGCAACTAACACATTGGAAGGTTTAACAGTTTCTGCTCATATAGTCCTGATTCATGAAAATAAAAGATTGAAATACATACTAGCTCAACTAACATAGAACATCAATTGATTGCAGCTAGACGTCAACGTTATCTATGTGCCACAAACACTCTAGATGTAATCTACCAAAAACAATGCCACAATGTGTTGAAAAATCCGAATCAAAATGGCAAGTATAACAGTTTAAGCTAAGTTGCCTAATCAAAATCAAAAGATGTAAAGCTTGAAACGATCATTTTTAACCATCGATAGCATCACCATCGGCATATAAACAACAATCACCAAGACATAAAGTAAGCATTTCAACAAATGTTCTTGCATTGCATATGAGCATTTTTATGACCTAATAATAACATCATTTAGCGAACAAAATCTTGCAACTCATCAACCAATCAGTCTACTATCTCAAATATAACATTAGGACAACCAAACTAGATCACGTCAAAGACTTCCTTGTCGTGAAGAATTAGTCGTGCAAAGTTCCCAAAATATCTTCATCCCTAAATAGATGATACCTGCACGAAACAAGACAATCGCTTCCCTCAATATGTTTTCAAATCGCAGACATGATTTACAAGAAAATGACTAATCGGCAATCAACATTGCGAACAACGAAACTTCAGTTGAATAAAAATGTAATGACGTTTGGAGGCGGGAATGAGAAAGGTATTTGAAACTGAATTTGAATAAGAATCACAACAAAAGAGTTGCAAGTTCTTAAAGAATCCATATTTCAAAAAAGCACAAAACCCGTACTATGATGCCATCGTTTACGTTCATTCCGCAGAAAAAAACTGCGGAATGAAACAGTAATATTGATGTAAAGGGCAAATGAATGAAAGAGCACCCTACAGAAAACCTGTAAGTATTCCAGGGCCATTGATTAAGACCCTCCCCTGTTTTTAACATTCATGCCCAAGTCATATAACAATATTTTTGTAGTCAAGTAAACATCTTTTCAAACCAATTTATGACCAATGGATTTATGGACATCTTAAAGCATTAGTTCATAATAAAGAATATAAACTACTAACTCAGATTGTAGTAACAATGCTATGATAAAATATGGACAATGTTACATATAATTTATTCAACTATTATTTAACAGTTTGTGTGTGTGTGTGTATAAACATGTTTTAGAGCATACAAGGCAGACATGTAATATAAAAGAGGTCTCAGAAAATGTATTAAAATGTATATTACCCAAAAAAAGCTTTTGTTTAGCCAAAAAAACAACATGTTGGGAAATTATTGACACAATCAAAATGCACCAACAAAAATCAGCAAAACATAATATATAGATTAATTAAAAAAAGGGAATAAAAAGAAAAAGAAAAAAAAAAACTTACTGTTTATCACCAAGCTTAACTTCAGTACCACCATATTCAGGCAACAAAACAGTATCACCTTCTTTAACACCAACAGGAACTTTATTTCCAGATTTATCCACTAATCCTGGCCCCACCGCAACCACTTTACCAGAGTTCAACTGTAAAAAAATAAGATAAATAATTACACTAATCAAATCAGAATAAACACAAACCCCAGATCCAAAAAAGTTGGGAAAAATAATAAATAAATAAAAAGTTACCTTGGATGATGTCTCAGGGAGAAGGATACCGGCGGTGGTTTTGGAAGGGGGAATAATCTTCTCAACCAATACTCTGTTCAGACATGGGATTAGCCGCCTTGCCATTGATATTTGATATATAGATTAGATATCCGGATATATAGATATACAAGAAGATTTGATTTTGATGAAAATGTGAGAGGGGTTTTATGGGATTTAAGGAGAGTGAAAATATGGTGGTGGAAGGTTCTAGGTTCTTTTTCTTTTCTGGAGTAAAGGGTTTAGGGTTTTTCGATGGCCCATACTTTTCTTATCATTGTGAGGCCCATTATATGTTCCTCGACCCAATTATTATGTTTTGAGATGGAAAAAGAATCAATAACAAAAAAAATCCATATTTTTTAAGGTGACAAAAGAATATAAATATAGAGAAAGGATCAAGTAAGAAAACAGTGAGAACTAACAAAAAAATATATATATATTTCAAAATATTTCTTAGGGTTGCGTCTGGTGCCTCTCTAAAATGGATGAGGGCAACGCCCGTACCGTATTCATACGTTTTTCAACACGTAATTTATATGATTTTTTTTTTTTAAAGAACTTATTTTTTTGCAATGGATTTTTGTTGAAAGAAAATAAAAAACAAATTCAAAAATTAAAACTTAAAAAATTAACAAACCATACCAAAAAAGAGAAAGAGGAAGAGAAACTAGTAGTTCTTACAATTTTCTCTTATATTAGGTTCTCACATTAACTTTACCCTATACATACAAATATGGTTTTCAACCAGCTAATCGAAAAATATAGCAAAAGTATATGATTGTTATATAGTTAAATTGCTATGGTTGATATATAATGTGTTTTGTTATACATATCTTCAAGAGTTACAACAAGGTTAGCTATGAACCAACCAAAATCTTTCTTAATATATGAAAAGTTTCCACCTCACCATTTTTTAGTTACAAAAGAAATATACTTATAAAAAAATAAAAATATCCTTAATGAACCCTATATGGAAAAAGTTAGTTGGAAATGAAAATTCGACTCTTAATTAATTAATTTATATTATAGGTTTCTTTGTTTTTAAAATAATGTCTGTTGACCATTTAGATTAATTACATTTATATCAATTACCGATACAACACTACTTGCTGTTGCTGTTGTTACCACCACCGGTTATCGCCACCTCCACATCATTGTATATCACGTAGTAATGTGTTCGTATGCATGGATGTACATGTAAAAGAATTTATAGACATATTTGTAGTAGAATATTGATAAAATTGATCTAAGTTTCAATGCAAAATGACAACATATTATTTTTAAGGAAAATGGAAAAAATAACTTTTAGGGTTGTACTTAACATTAACATGTAGAAAAAATTTATATCTTTCATATTAAAAATTCACCTCTAAATTTTATGGTAAAGAGACAACTATTTAATGTACATTAACTACAACCATAATATCCGCGTTTAACAAAACCTATTTTTTTTATAAAATAAAATCCAGAACTCCCACAATTTGTGCTAGTTGACACATGTACACTTGGACACAAGAAGATTCATATATATTAGGAAAAATGTGAAAGACACATAAAAGTAGAAAAAAAGTATTACTCAATTTTTTTTATGAATATTAAGTTTTAATATCTCGATAGTAATATACGAAAAAGGTTGAGATGTAGACATAAGTAGAAAAACCTCTTTCAATATCTATCTAAATAAATTTTACGAGTTCTTTATTTTTTATTTTTTTTTTTAAAAAAGTATATTTACGAGTTATTTTTATTTAATGTTTTATCATCTTGTGTATATTCAATGATGTTGTCTAAAATTTATGACCAATCCATTAAATATTTTTTGAAACATTGTTGATAGTAAATAAGATTTTAATAACTTTTATTAACACATCTTTTTAACACATTATATATTTTAAATATATTATATATTAAAAATTTATGTCCCTCAAAATTTATGCCCCGACCTAGAATCGAGTTTACATATCCTCTAAGCCTCCCCTGTGTATATTCTGATAATCAATATTGGATTATGTTTATCTTTTCGTTAGAGTATTTTATTAGGTTTCAAAGCCTTTTAATGCTAACGACTTTTAGTTGGTAACAATTAATATTTATGAGTTCTTTATTTTTTATTTAAAAAAAAAGAAAGTATATTTACGACTTTTAATTAGACTTTTAAGATTAAAAATAAGAAAAAGTAAGGTCATGGGATAATGAAGATATAAAGCAACTATGTACTACAAATCAGTGATTGGTATGGTATTTTTAGCCTTAAAACTTAATTGCGTACTAATATAATTTAAATTTAAAAAAGCAGGTTTAATTAATTTGTTATACATTGCACTCTACTAAAACAAGATTCTCTATAACGATAATATTGTAATATATAAAATATAAATATAAATATACATTGTAGATAAATATTTATTTTATATATGGAATTTATCATAAAAAACTCAACAATTTTAATCATGTACGATTGTACGGTTATATTACTTGGAGGTGAGGCAATATGATGCAAATGGTATTTGAGTGTAACTAGAAGACTTATCATATATGAATATTATATCAACTCTACGTGTAAATAAATGTATATAAGGCTAATGATATATAATTAAAAGCATGCACATGAAAAACAACCACCCTCGATCACAAATAACGTCGTAAAGATAAACCCTCGCTCAAAAAGTCGATCGTAAACATAAGATCGATCGAATGGAGAATTATCCACGTTCGGGGGAATACAATCTAGATCCATCAATAATTATGGCTATGATTATGAGTCATTATTCGAACAAGAATAAGAAGATCAAGTTCCACTACAGTTATGGAGGCAAAATCATCTTCGATGCCCCCACTGTGCGATACGCTGGTGGCACTCATGGGATTCTGTCGGTTGACCGAAGTATCACGTACACCGAGTTGATCATGAAGCTATGGGACACGAGTGCGCCATCTATGAGGCTGTGGTGTAAGTTGCCAAGGGATGATGTTTTCCATATCGTTCCCATAAGTTGCGATAAGGATCTTGCTTGTGTGATTCAATTATATGATCGATGCGGTAAAGATAATTTGAAGATAAGATTGATTCTTGACGACTTCCCTGAAACGCTCGTCATCAAATTGATAGCCGATGCACCGTGTGATGGTTTCTTGGGAAGGAAGGCTACACAATGTGTGTATTAATTAACGTACGTACGGTGCATGGTTCAAAGAATTTATCATTGATCTAATTAATTGTAGTTCAATTCTCACGTACGATCGATATTTGAGTCTAATTAATATTAGTTTCTAGCTTAATTAATTAGGGGTTTAACGTTGAAGAATTGATCGAGCATGTGATGTCTTCGTTTATCGATGTTACATGTTACTATGACTTAATTACGATCGAGTTATTATTCACTTTTGTTTAATTAATATTCATATATATTGTCTCTCTAGTTTGTTCAAGTATTGAGGCTTAATTTGGTTACAAGGAATAATCGAGAGATCTTATAACAAGGTTTATTAATTTGTTGCCGGGGAAAAAATTTTGACTTTGCTCTTAGCATATGCTTTAGCCTTTATTTTTATGTATATATATATAAAGGGATTAGTTTCATGAATGTAACTATCTTTGACCTAATGTTTATAGTAGAAAAAACTAAAGTTGTGTGTAATGTATGTAAGCAACTCGAAAAAATGTTTATTGTATGTAAGAATTTCTTCACAAAATTTATTGGTTGGTCATCGATCATCATATTTAGTTTTTTTTTAGCAGATTATGTTCATTCAATGAGCACAACATAGTTTCGCCTCTATGATAGCTAGGCTGGAGGTTAATAAAGAAGAAAATTGATGAATGTTATGTTGTTTGAGGTCCGAACCAAATGGTGGATCCATCATGATCATATACACTCATACGCGGGTCGACTAAAACCTGAATCACATAGAAAATCGTTAACTCTATCAAAAAAAAAAAAAAAAGGTTCCGAAATTAGTTAAATTTTGTACCATAATGGCATAATACATAAAATATTGTACCAATCCAATACTAGGAGATTTAAGTCACGTTACTCATATGAGCGTTAATCACTTGTTATATGAAGTATTATTAATCGTTACCAAGATAATCTATTTGTAAGGCGTGTTGATTGGAAATTTTCTAGGTAACGAGCATGTTACCCGCGCAATGCGGCGGCGATGATAGTGATAGTTAGTGGTGGCAGATGCATCAAGTGGTGTAGGTATTTGATATAAAGATATTTGATTTAAAAGAGTAGTGTATATCTTTTAAAAGATAATATAATACTGATTGTGTGAGTTAATTCATTAAGAGTAAAATAATAATTTTGGTGTCTTAAAAATGTAAACTTTTCAACATTTGATTATAATTTTTATATAGTGGTATAGATATATTTTAATGATTTATTACATCTAAGTCAAAAATTTGCCTTTTTTTATATAATCTAAACTAGATTATTAACCATCGTAATACGCGGGCGAACATATATAACTAATAACATGCTATTCTTTCATATATAACTAATATCAAGTGTTGATACATTTTGGAAAAACAAAGGTTGAAAATGACGTTGTTATCATTATTTTAAAAATTATTGTATCCACTATATACAATTAATTATGTATTATTCATTAAAATATCTTAACATGTTAACGATATAAAACAAAATGCATAACAAATAATTGTTATGAGATATCACAAATTCAAGAATAACGTTTTTAATTTTTTATTTGCCACAAAGCTAAATGTATGTTTTATATTTGTTTAGTTACATAAATTTATATTTTGATAAAAAACGCGTGAATTGATTGTGAAAAGTCTGACATATGTTATTTTAATTGTATGTATAATTATATATATATATATACATTGTTGGTAGAACAGAAAAAAAAAAATAAATTTTAATTTTAATCTTGGCGGTTCAAATTCATACATCAATTTAATCACAACCTTTGAAATTAAAATAGGTTTCTATATCTCTGGCTCTCTATTTTTCTCCAGTGTTCCAGCCCTTCCGCATATACTGGCCACCTTCTCCATCTATCTGTGCCACCACCAATTCCCCCCTCCCCCATTTTATTTGCGTTATCATATACGCCGCCCGCACCACCCATATTCTCCTTTTTTTTTCCGGTTCAATTTTGGAATAAAAAAGAAACGACATATGCTGCAAGGTATTCCTTATTTCTTTTTGTTATTATGCATTAATATTTCTGGTATTTTTATTTAATTGATTAATTATATGATTTTTGGATGATAAATGCAAACCATATTCTTTTCTCCCTTGATTGTTCAATGCTGTGAACATGGACGGAGCTACTATGGGGGCAGTGGGGTCAGCTGCCCCAACTCTAATTTTAGTACAATGTAATTTTTTAAAATTTAAATGGTATATTTGTAATTTTTTTTCTAAAAAGAAAAAATAAATAAGTAGGAAATACATACAAATGTTACATCAGTTGTTATAAGCTTATTCTTTGAAAGTCATTGGTCATCGAATCATTAATTTTGAGATAACTCTCACCATAGACAATAAAAAAACTTGGGTTGTTTTGATTTTTAATAGAAGAATGAAAAAAGGTTAAAGGAAATATGGCCCCTATTGTCAAAATTACATGTTGCAGGACAGATGACCCCTATTGTCAAAATTACCACAACTCTTTTCCAGCTCCTCTTGCATTATGCTTCTTGTATCTCCAAGAGGATGAACTGTTGGTTTCTATTACTGCGTTGGATGAGGCCATATCATTTGGTATTTTTATCAAGTTTTTTTCTATTTTTTTTTTGCCGAAAACCGAATCCAGCCCGATTTGAACCCGGTCCAAAAATGCAAAACTCAAACCGAATTCAAACTGTCAGGTTTTCCAAAATCCGAACCGTTCATTTTCAGGTTCTTTCTAGTTTGGGTTCGGGTTTTTTTATGCCCACTTCTATTACTTACTCTAATAAAAGAATAGGTTGTGAATAGTGTTTTTTGTCTTTTTGCCAACAAACATTGCATAACTTATATATTTAATGACCAGATAAATAAAACAAAGTTGAAGATAGATGGAGTGTTAAAGCGGTCATCTTCACATTCTAAAGGTCAATGGGTCAAATCTTGGCACCATCTTTCCCATTTTTTTTCCTTCTTACTTTCTTAAATTATATAAAGCCCCCTGATTTTTTGGGAAATGTTACCAGCAGCCCCTTTTACTTTTTTTTTTCTTTTTAAACCTTTAAAGTTTATATCTCATGAAATAACATCATTTTGTAACTTTTTTGTAATTTTTGTACCATAAATTTTATACTTTATAAAAATGACATATGAGTTGTAAGTTATGTTATCTTTCACATTTATTTTATACATTTATGTTGTTGTCGAGTTTTTTATTAAAGAGAAAGGAAAAGAATATGAAGGATTTTTAAAATATTTGTGTTCTTGAGTTTCATTAAAGAGAAGAAGAGAAAAGAAAGGAAAGGAGTTGGAAGGAGAGTTCAATACATTTTGGTTACAATTTTTTCTTTCCACTTTTGGGATGATTTTGAAGGAAAGAAAATCTACCCCTTCTCTTCCATTCACCCCTCTTCTTTTCTTTCCCCTTCCTTTAAAAAAGAACTCGAGAACACAACATTAGTCTTTTCTTTAGCTTTGGTTTAAATTTTTGCTTTTTTGGCTTGTATTTTATTTTTTTTATATACTTTGTAACATTATAATTTTTGTAACATTATGTTTTTAACAAATATTTAGTTATTTTTTTAAAAGTTTTGTTTTACATATATGTTTTCCAATTTTCTTTTGGCTTTAATTTCTTTATTCTCTTTTGACTCTTAAGGTTTTTTTTAAAGTTATTTTATAAATGAATAGTATTTGATATGTGACAACTTTATTTTTTTACCAATTGTTTTTATATTGAATTAAATGAATACTATATGTTCGTTTGAAATAGTTTGTGGTTCTATTTTTTATCCATACACATAAACGCGCTTCTAAAAGCCGATGTTGCCCAACGGGCAACTCGGACTTCCTAGTTATAATATAAGAGAAAAGCTAATAAATACTCCTTTGAATTTTTGTGAATTTGTGATACCAATGAAAAGTCCAAAACAAATGTAGATTACGTATGATACTTCATTGGATTAAGTTGAAGCCCAATTCAATAAGCTAGAAGTCTGCTTTGTGAAGCCTTAGTTAGGCCCATCAACGTCATCGTAACCCATTTTAGTGTTGCGTTCTATGTGACTATGTTGATATCTCAAATTCTCAAATGCAAAACCAACAATAATGAAAATAAATTATAAACTGAAACTTTGTTCACTTCATAACGATTATCAAATTCTCGATGCTAATTTTGATATTAGTTTGGATTACGAACTCATATCGGTCTTCTACTACTGAATATTGTGACCAACATGAAAAAAACTCAAATCACACAACAGTATGGTTAAAAGAGAAATGACTAGAATTTGAAACATTAGAGAATATAAATAGTAGCGTTTGAAAAGTAAAACTATATAACAAGCTCAAAATGACTACTATATATTCAAGAAACTAGAGAATATATAACCTATGTTTCTATATATATACTTTTTCAATGTATCACAAACATATACGTTTAATAATCAATGTCGTGCGTTCATCTTTGTTAACTACGTACAGTCTCAAATCGTTAACAAAAAAAAACGTCAAATTACATTATAGACCAACCAAAAGGTGCAAGTGCCATCAGATTACACGAGTACGTAACAAAGACTCGTAATTCATAAAACATCAAGCAAAATCAAATGGTACAAGACGATATCATAGCATGTCTATTGTGTTGGCAACTACGTGTTCGGTACAAGACTAAACAAGTTTAGTAATCAAGAATGATTAACAATTGACATATGTCTCTGGAACTTTGGGATTTTCCTTCTATACGAGGCCAAACTTATCTTCTTTCATTTCTTTCTAAATACGTTCTTGTTTTGTTATTTTCGCTCTTTCATTTTATTTTAGCACATACAACCAAAACCAATGATCATGCTTTTGCCGGATTACTTAGGCATTGATATTGAGAGTTGAAACTCTATATTTGATATGATTTTCCTTTTATTCCCCAGCACTTTCTCTTTCATCTTCTAAAAATTTGGTTTCTTATTGTATCGGGTAGATAATGGGTTAAAATTATATATTGTGCCCTCAAGTGGTTTTCTTTTTCTTCTAAAAAACTTTAAAGTGAATTTCGAGGAAGGAAAATGAAGGAAAGCATAGGAAGAGAAGAGGTTTTACAATGAGTTTTAACTTATGTACAACAATTTAAGTATGAAATTGTATAATTCTAGATTCCTAGCTAGTTTAACTTAATTAAGTAATAATCAAGTAACTTTGTCACTGTATATAGATATTGAAAAAGGTCGTCCAAAAACATAGATATTGACAAAAGAACCTAATAATGCATCAATATATGATTTTTGTTATAGAACGGTAAATAACAAAGAAGAAAGAAGAACAAGAAAATAGAGACAAATGAGAAAATTATATCTTATTAATCTCATAAACAACTGTTTATATACATATAATATTAGAGTATTCTTTAAGAAAACAATCTGCTAATATAATTATAAGATCTCCAATAAATATGGACATCCATACCATACTTATTCATAATACTCCAACTTAGATGTCCATCGATTAAAGATATTATGCCTCGTTAAAATCTTACTAGAAAAAAACCCAATGGGAAAAAAATCTAGCGAAGGGAAAAGAGTACATAATTTTTTCGATACGTTTGGGGATGTTGCCTCGTTAAAAACCTTGACAGGAAAACCCAGTGGGATAAAACCTTGCTCAAGGGAAAAATAGTGCAACGCGTATCTTCTCCCTCTCATGATCATATCACTTAAAATCTTTCATTATTACCGAATGCTTTCAATGCTTGACATATGAAGTGTCTTTACAATATAAATTTCATTGCTTCTCGTACGAATGAAATCCTCAAATATTATTCTCTTCATATATATTCACATACCATGTTTGAGGATTAGTAATACATCATGCATCTCATTTAAGTACATCCTCGTACTTCACAAGTTACACATTGCCAATAAACTCAAGGTAAATGATATATAATCCATGTTTGAACTGCGGGAATAATTAGTGTTTCAATTACACTTATAAACCAATAATGTGATCATTATCTATACAGTCATGAAAGGGGCGTTTTAAGCATAATGTGACCTCATAATCATGAGCGTCATTTATTATCAATATCACGTATATTTATCATCTTTCTCTCTTATTTGTCATTATGTACATTGATTCATAAGTCAAGACAAACCTTGTCTTTCATCTCCCATTTATTAATTTAAACACCATTGGACACTTCCTCAGAGTTCCGACGATATTCAAATCAAGAAAACTACATGAAATTTATATCATATTCAAATCCGGATTTCTTTATAAATTTCAACCATAATAATTTCAACGACAAACAATATTCTCAAGAATTTTCACACGTATTTCAATTATTTTTAATCACGAGACATGCTTCATGCATTTTATATCCCTTGTGGAATCTCAATATCAAATGAGCTCGTTTCATATTCTTTAGACACGAATCAAGACTTTCTCATTTTGCCAGACTTTTAAATTAGTTGCTTCCACCATATAACTTCTTCAATTTCAAGTGCTTGGACTTCATGTCTCAAACTACTAGCGTATTTTCATCTTTGGCCAATCATCCGTATCATATCATATCATATCAATTTTATGTGCATGCATACTTTTAAGATCCTCACCTTTATTCATAATACTTAGCACTATATCATACAATCATTCTCGACGTCGCTTTTATTTACTTGCAATTCCACAAGTCTCTAGACATGTTACAATTCATTGAAATCTCATTATTTTCAGGTACCCGGGGTTTCTCAAACACCTTCATGTTTAGTTTTTCATCATCAATCTCTTATGGAATCTTTATACCTCGACTTTGACCATCTCAGTTTTATGCTCCTTTTCTTTCGAGGCTTTTTATTTGGAATCGACTTTTCTACCACTTTCAAATGTGTGTAGACTCATTATCAATCGGAGTATTAGCAGCTTTTTGGTCAGTTACATTGCTGGCATGTAAATTAATTATCCCACAAACTTTAATTTAATATTCATCGGTGTGAGGATCTTTGATAATTCATTCCTACTCATTTCAGCTGCTTTCCATCTTTCCCTAATGTTGGGAACTTCTCCCCCTAATGTTGGGAAAACTAAATCATGTCAATGAGAAACTTAAGCCATAAACAAATCTTCCAATGATGGCGTTATTGAATACGTACACCTCTTTCATGTTTTAACTCATACCCAAAACAGCCATAATAATGTCTAGTTTAATCAGACAGTTTCGAACTGAATCAAAGCATAAGCCTACACAATTCGAAGGCACGTCTATTTTCCAAACATTAATTCCAAGATTCTTTGAAGTTTTAGAGTGTGCTGATAACGTATTATAAAACGGTAAATAACAAAGAAGAAAGAAGAACAAGAAAATAGAGACAAAGGAGAATTATATATATCTTATTAATCTCATGAACAACTGTTTATATACATACAATATTGGAGTATTCTCCAAGAAAACAATCTGCTAATATAATTATAAGATCTCCAATAAATATGGACATCCATACCATACTTATTCATAATATTTTTCAAATTTTCGAACAAATAAATGAAAAAAATAAATGCTCAGTATATAGAGTGATCGACACATATTATTCTTGTGGTTTACTTAAAAAGTTTGATTTCGTCCTTTAAGTTTAAAATTGTCTGATATCGTCCTTTATGGATCGAAAATGATTACGTTTCATCCTTTTCAAAAACGGACGTTAACTCGAATCCGTTAACCCCCTCACATGCATTCCACGTGAGGGTACTTAGGTCATTTTCTACCTTTAAAGGACGAAATCAGACTTTTTTAGCAAACCACAAGGACGATTCATGTCGATCACTCTATAAGTATATAACTACTCTCTCTCTCTTTCCCTCACTCTCTAAATCCGGTGACAAGTTCGCCGCCGCCACTATGCCACCACCACGACACTACCGCGACATCACTCTCCAACATCACCATCTCATCACCAAAAACCGAAAATCTCTATTTTCTTTCATTATTTCCGGTTTAACACAATACCCACCAAAAGAATCCATTTGCAAAGTTTCAAAATAAAAAAATAAACCATTGATTTTGTTATAGAAATACATAGATCGAGAAACAAGAATCGAAAGCCTTTTTTGTGCCTCTTTTGAATTCGACCAGATTCAAAAACCCATAAAATACACTCATTTTCACTTCTTCGATATCTGACATTGGTGGTGGGAGGAAATATGACTTGATGAATTTTTAAAGTGTGTTGGTTTTACCTAAAAAGGGTTTGATTTAGTTTAGTATACAGGTTATGTTTTTGTGGTTGATTGGTTTCATTGCATTTTGCGGTTTTTGATTTATTAAAGTGAGTGACACGAATCGTCCTTGTGGTTTGCCAAAATGTCTGATTTCGTCCTTTAAAGGTAGGAAATGACCTAAGTACCCTCACGTGGAATGCATGTGAGGGGGCTAATGGATTCAAGTTAACGTCTGTTTTCAAAAAGGATGAAACGTATTCATTTTCCATCTATAAAGAACAATATAAAACAATTTTAAACTTAAAGGACGAAATCAGAGTTTTTCAGTAAACCACAAGGACAATTTGTGTCGATCACTCCTGTATATAAGTAGAGAATATAAATCAAGATAAGGCCATATAGGCGGTAAAAAAAAACATGTTTCGTTTGATTAAAATGCTAAGAACTGCATGGTTGTCATTTACGTGCATAGAAAAAATGAATTTTTATATCAAAAGCTCACTTTTTGAAATTTTATCATAGAAGGTACAATTATTTTTACAAGTAAAAGAAATTTACTTCGCTAAAAGAAATAAAAACTATAAAAGAACACCATGTACATTATTTTAGAAGTATCATACCAGGTAGTGGATTTTTTTTCTTTTCTTTACCCGTTCATCTATTTTCCCCTTCTTATTCAAAATTTTGATTTTTTTTTCCCTTTAATTGAGAAAACAACCGAATAGTTTCAGGTGTTATACATCTTTAAGTAAAAGCCAACTTACTAAAATGAGACTTGCCTTTTTTACAAGGGTTAAGTCACTGGATAAACAATATATTTTTCCTCATTTACATGGTTGCCCATTGAACTGTATTATTGATGTGTATTATCCATATACTTTTTAATTTTTTACATGGTTGACCAAGTGCTAACTTGATGACCTGCTATAGTAGGTCAATCTCTATTTACATGGTTGCTCATTGAATTGGATGACTAATGTACTTTTCTTCATTTACATGGTTGCCCATTGAACTGGATTATTAGTATATATCACCAACATATTTTTTTATTTTTTACTTGGTTGACCAAATGTTAACGTGATGACCTACAATAACAGGTTAAACTCTATATTTACTTTTTATTTTTCCAGAAATTATCTTCATCATCTTCATCAATTTTTCAAGCGAAAATTCCGGTAAAAATTCCGGCAACCATGTTCTTTCGTTTCAAATTGACCCAAACGTCCATAACTAGGTCATACTGGGTCGTCAGTTCAGATATTTAGGTGATACTGGACTTTAAAATATTTTCAGGCGGATTATTATTGATCAAAAGGAAAAGTAAAATCCTAATATACAGGTCATAACGGATTGAGTTGATTGCTGGGTTGTTAAAGCTACCAAGGTTGAAGATCATAGACTAATTTATATTGCTAGTACAATTATATTATTATGATTTATTAAAAATATAAACATATCTATTATATGCTTGTACAGTTATTATATAATATTATAGTATAGTTATATAATAAGTTTCTATTGAAAATTAATGAAGAGGATGAAACAGAAATTAATAAGTTTTTAAAAAAGTAAAAATAAAAATAGAGATTAACTTGTTATTGTAGGTCATTAGGTCAGCATTTGGTCAACCATGTAAAAATTAGAAATGTATGTGGGTGATGTATATTAATAATTTAGTTCAATGGACAACCATGTAAATGAGGGAAAGTACATTAGTCATCCATTTCAATGAGCAACCATGTAAATAGAGATTAACCTGTTATAGCAGGTCATCAGGTCAGCAATTGGTCAACAATTTAAATAATTGAAAAGTATATGGATGGTACACATCAATAATTCAGTACAATGAACAACCATGTAAATGAGGGAAAGTGCATTATTCATCCAGTAACTTAACACTTTTTACAAAGCGAAAAGAATCATCGCTTTCCGTAATTGAATGCTAACACATCTCCCATTGATTGTATAGATACTTATGTTCATAAAATTTCATTAAATATTGTAGAAAGACATGAATCTTGTAACAAAAAGAGGAGAAGATACGGTTTAATTTATAAAGAAAATGATCTTTTATGAAAACAAGAAAGCATATATTAATGCACTTATTTTGCATAATTTGTGGTCCTAATTACACAAAGTTTGTGTCTTGGACCACTCTTGAAGAAAGGAGTAGGGTAATCTTGGATGGCCAAAGATATTGCTTGATAATAAGAATTTGATGATAATTTTAATATGGCTGGATGGATCGTGATAGAAACAATTGAAGTCCATGAACAAAAGTTTAAGATTAGGTAGTGATAAAGTGCTAGGATTATGTGAATGCATGTGGAAAGGCATGGGTTGATGATTATGCCACATGAACAAGAACAAGTAGATAAATTTTTGTGTAATGATATGATGAATTGGTATATCATATAATTTGGCTTTTATGTTATACTACATATAAATACAAGAATAGTTTATTGTAAATCAAATATTAAATTAAAACAAAAATAATAAGATTTAGACCTTTAAATCATGACAAAATTAATGCACGAAGATTTACTAAATTCATAAAGTAAAAGTATATATTGATGCACGATGATTTTCATAATACACGTTGATTATCGGTGGAAAAATTTATTGTGTTATTTGTTTTACTTTAATATCTGTTAAAGGTACGAATTAGCGTCATATGTGTTCCTGCTATACAATTTAGGAAAATCCTAATAGTTACATTTAGTGTGCATAAAATTATTGTGTTTTTTATATTAAAAAACTTATCATTAATTTTATGTTAAATGTATAACTATTTAATATAACAAATTAGTTACAGCTTTATTGGTATGAGTTATTTATATTTTAATGGGAAAAAAATCTTAGAATGTCAGTATACTTTTCACTTATGCCAACAATCATACCATGAAGTTTTTATTCATTATTTCGATTATTTATGCTTAATGATTCTAGTTTTTCGTATCGTGATTCGACAGCGGGAAGTTTAATATACGTTGTCTTAACCGGGTTCGTGTTAGAGAGTTTCCTCGAAGTAGAAATGCCTATTTTAAATACCCGATGGGGGGAAACCCCCTACCAATCCGCCTAAAGGCACGGCGATCAATAAGGTAAACCCTGCCTCTTCAGACTTGAACCTGGGTATACTCAAGCCAAGCCTTCATAGAAAGACTTTCTATGTATTTCCCAAGTCTTGAACCCAAAACTTCCTACTTATAAGGCAGGTGCTCAACCACTTGAGCTAACTATAGTTAAATTGACATTTCACACCCTAAATTGTTTATATTAATATAGAATTTCCAATATTTATTCTTGCAATTTATGTGTTTTTGGATTCAACTATTTTGTGGTAAACTGCTCTAAAAGTCATGAACTCATGATCATGTATGAGTAGTCTTATCACCCATATTAAATCATTATAATTAATTATAATTGAAATTTCCTTTTTATTTGAATTTAAGTATAATGTTTAAAAAAAACTATTGACAGATAAGTGATAAGAAGTATGGTAGTTTTATAATTGACGATGACAATTGGAATGTTGTGCTCAAAATTTCCTGGTTATTTGCATTTCAAAGTTATTTATCAGTTTCGTGAAAACAAAGTACCAGCTAATGTTGTTAATATATTCACGAATTCTCAAAATATAGCAAAATGTCTTCGCATAAATATCATAGTACAGATGACAAAAATATTAAGATAGATACTACGAAGTGGTTAATTTGTCAATAATCATTTGACTATATATATATATATATATATATATATATTTAACTAGGTGTTTTACCCGCACGATGTGCGGTTATTAAATTTATTTTTTGAAAATAATTTTGACACGGATAATAAAAAGAATTGGTTTAATGATAAAAAATTTATTTATAAATTACCGAGTATAATTTATATGTGTGAGTAACAAACAAACTTACATGTTAACAATTTTATTGAATCTGATTAAGTTGACTACACATGTAAAAATCTTAATAATATACATTTTTTTTTTGTTAAAATCAAACGATGACCATAAAAAATTCCATAAACCCCAAAATAGTTTATTAATATTTATATTTGACGAGAATTTATTAAAATATCTTTAAATTGAAAGAGGTTTTAAAATGTTAGGATAACTATTCTTTTAATAGATATATAGATATTTATATTTATATTTATAGTTATGAATATAAAAAGTAAGTGTTATTAAGTATATTAAAATTTTCAGCGCTAAATAAGTAATAACAAGTTAAATGTCGTTCCACTCAAATTTGTTGTTAAAACAAAAAAAAATAACGAGTTAATTTCAAATTAATAACTACTAAAAAAATTGAACTAGATGCATTTTATAATAATCAAAAAAGGGGGGGAAAATAGACAAGACCAGTGGCGGCTAGGTTTTTTGAGACCTCAAACGATATCAATTTTTGAGGCCTAGTTCATTACCATATAAATTAGAGTAAAAGAGAAAAGCAATAAAAAAATAACTCAATTTTTATTATAAACTACTAGTAATAAAAAAGATATGGATGTTGATACCAAAACCAATAAGGGCGTTACTATAACGCAAATTATATATCGTAGTTAGTCAAAAATCAAAACATTAAGTCGAATATACAAAATATTGAGGCCTCGAAAATTTGGAGGGCCTAAAGCGATCGCCTAGTTACATAGTACTGTTGAGTCACCTTTGGACAAGACATAAAATGTGTATTTGAATTTTAACGAGTATATATTTCTTTTCACTAAAATTTAGTTAACTTTAACATTATTGTATTTTTAAGTTTTTTTTTTAATCTAGAAACATAAGTCCATCGTTACATTATGAGAATTAATCAAGTATCACTGGTTACAATTTAGTGTTGAATTTGTATTTCATAACAAACTATTTTTGATTTTTGTTTAAAACTTCTTTTTCTTAACAGAGAAGATTATTCTTTTAATATCTAACTGATATTCATTTTACTCAGAAATATAAATATGGCTCCACAAGATTAAAATTTATCCATACCATCATATATAGCACCGTTTAACAAAGCCACAATGAACACATTGTTGTGTGAGTCCCATAATCAACTTGTTTTCGGCATGAAAAATCTTGATTTTATTATGTATGAAACGTTCTGTATCTCGGGCTCTACTTATTTATACCTTCTTGCCTATGTCCTTCTAGTCGATTAACCTTTTTGGACTGGTTAAATTAGAGTCATGTTTATTGTTTGGGAATTCTAGGTTATGTTTAGTTATATGAAACACCTTAAGTTTTCTTGAGCGACTTTTCAAAGAAACATGAAAAACTTAAAACTTGATCAAATTAGAGTTTTGTAGAATAGTTTTCGAAAAGGGATAACAACATAAAATAGAAATAAATGTTACTTGATTTCACGAAATTAGCAATATCTTTTGAAAGGTTTACATTTTAGAAAGCATCTTTTGTTTATTAGCTAGAAAAAGTAACATCTGACCTGGGAACTTGCTGACGTGGCAGTTTGATTTCTAATTCACAGAATTAGAAATGAACTTTGGATGAATTCACAGAATTAACAATGTTATTATTTTAATTAATAATAATAATAATAGTAATAATAATAATAATAAGCACTTTTATAAATAGTAAAAATAATAATAATAATACAGTGAATAATTACTTTATATTTTCAAAATAGATCTAATAGATAAATTAATATTTGATACTCTATTTAGCATTATATAGTTTCAGTTATTTAGTTTTCTTACATTTATCTTTACTTTATATGTTAAACTGAAATCTGGGTCGGTTTACTCAGTTATTAGATTGGTGAAACTTGCCAATCATTGTCATTGTTATTGAGGTATGTTCCGGTATCCATACAGTTAAAAATTACATTATAATTTACTTAAAACTTAGTTAAATATCATTATTGTTATTACCATTTATAGAAATGATTTATTATTATTATTATTATTATTATTATTATTATTATTATTATTATTATTATTATTATTATTATGGAGAATTGCATATATCCCAAATATGCAAGCAAAATTACAAATATCCCCAATTAAAAACTTAAATAACAAATATACTCATAATTTTCTTTTAAACACTCATGTTTACCCATTTCATCAAATAAATTTTATATCACGACCATTAAACCCTTTTTTTATTAACAAACTTCAATTCAAGCATTTCATATTAGCTAGCTAAAATTTAACCCATACATGGAATCTATCCAAACTCAATCACCACTTCAGTCAATTGCAGATTACCAAGTTACAGAATTGACATTCCAAGCTACGTTCCAACCAACCAAAATGATGAAAAAGATCGTTGATCTGCTCTTTTGATGATATACCCCTCCCGCCCTCCGAATGATCATACGAAGGATGCTTTTTACAAAGCATAGTAGCGAAGGCCATAAACTCGAAAGAACATAATTAGAGATGATACATTTAAATGAAGTTGATCATCTCATAAATAAAAAAGAATATCGTCATAAAAATCATGTTTACACCAAAGAATTAATCTTTATTATATAAAAAGATAAGTATACAATAAATGACGTCAGATTAGTGATTTAGAGCAGTATGTGACATTGGAAATAATGACTTATTATAGAGAGAAGTCAGAGAGCGCACGAGATAAGTTGTCGTCTGAAGAGAAAGGTATAGTTGTCTAATTAATAAGACTAGGTATATTTGTTATTTAAGTTTTTAGTCGGGATCTTTGTAATTTTGATAGCATATATGGGGATATATGCAATTCCCCTTTATTATTATTATTATTATTATTATTATTGTTATTATTATTATTATTATTATTAATTAAATTAATAACATTGATAATTCTGTAAATTCATCCAAAGTTCATTTCTAATTCTGTGAATTAAAAATCAAACTGACACATCAGTAGGTTGTGTTACTTTTTCTGCTAATAAACAAAAGGTGCTTTCTGAAAAGTAAAACTTTCAAAAGATATTGTTAATTTCGTAAAATCGAGTAAAATTCATTTCTATTTTCTACAGTTATCCCTTTCCAAAAAATAGAAAACAATTCATTTTTCATTTTATAACATAAATTTATGTTTTCAATTTTTCTTTTCCCATCCCCGGCTCCTCCATCTTCAACTTGTATTCCATTTTTCAAATATAAAAAGTAATAATAGTATTTTATAATTTTGAATTCATTTTTAAAACTTTTATATGTCGTGTAGATAATATATATATATATATGGACTTTTAATGCATCAAAATGATGTTTTTAAGTGTTTTCACCGTTCTTATTTTAAAAGTGTTCTCACCGGAGTATTACCATATATATATATATATATATGGGAAAAGGGAATATAAGGTTGTCTGGCACCTAAGTTTAGGTGTGGGATCCCTCACATACTAATATTTTATTATTTCTTGTTTAATGAATAAATGCATGTCTCCCCATGATTTTTATGGATTAAAAAAATAATATGTGAGTGTTCCACACCTAAGCTTAGATACGCGACAACCTTATATTCTCATCCCCCTATATATATATATTATATATAGAGAGAAAAAATGGATTATAAGGCTGTCCGACACCTAAGCTTAGGTGTGGAACCCCTCACATACTAATATTTTATTATTTCTTGTTTAGTGAATAAATGCATGAGCCCCATGATTTTTATGGATTAAAAAAACAATATGTGAGTGTTCCACACCTAAGCTTAGATACCCGACAGCCTTATATTCCCAACCCCATATATATATATATATATATATATAAACTAGACATGGAAGATTATAAAGACATTTCTACAACTACAAGTAAACTAAGCTAAATGTATTTGGGTCATATATTCGGGTGATCCATGTGGGGTTGATGGTCGTGGTGACTGGTGAGGTGATGGTGTGGGTACGAATGGTGAAAAGAAGATGGGCTCATGGGCACGGAAGAGGGCCAAAGGGCCGACAAGGTGCACCTCTTTTGGCTCACGTGCTCCCCTTTTATCTAAATCTTAACCTTAACCTTCCATCGAGACAGATTTCGAACCACTGAACTTGCACCACTTTCACATCACCTCGTTATATCCCCGTTTTGACCCTCCAATAACATTACAACAAATTTAGCATCATTATCCTTTATTTTATTTTATTTTATATCTGTACTTTCTTAATTAATTTCCATTCTCCAAAATATCATTGACTAAACCAAGAAAATCATGCACGTGACTTCGCTAAAAACATTTTGATCAATACGTCACGTACGCCTTCGCTACCAATTTATATTCTTATACTCGTTTTCTCCCAAAGTCCTCATTAAACTTCTTATATCATTTTTATTCAACAAAGTAACAAGTTAACCTATATATAATAATGAAACTATGAAAGCTCATATTGGTATCATATTCTTTTTATTATTATATCACAACTATGCAATATACACTAGTATACACGTTGTTATAAAAACCGTACATGATAGTATCCATCTTGATCAGCTCCGATAAATAATGTGTGTAGTCAAATAAAAAATGGGGCCAAGTTTCGCGAGCTTCGATTATTAAAGTAACTTTTCCTTGAGGCATAACTTATCATCATACAATTTTGACTTAGTAATTCTTTCTAATTAGTAGTATACAACCGTAAAGTGTATTTTAAGTTATCATCTCATTTATGTTTCCCGATTATAACAATGTCATCATAAACGAGATTCTTGTTAAAATAATTACTAAGATAATGAATTTAGATGCCATATCAATACTTTTTACTTAAACATTGTAGCAAATCTAGGTTTGTATATAAAAATGGAATCATACTAGAATAAAGATGGAAAAGAACATATAAGGGAAAAAGAAATAATTGAAATTAATATTTGGTTGCACGAGTGCACCTAGACCCACATGAACATGAAATATGGATCCAAACAAACAACTAAAATCCATAAAACCTAACATGTGCCATAGCCACTCGTCTGCAGAATTTCTTACGAATTATTTGCTTTAAACCGTTTAGTCATTTTCCTTTGCAATCTACAAGCACATATGGGCGTATGGCCCCTTCTATCCGCATTAATAATCGATCTTGAGTTATGTGGTTGCATACATTGCTTCACAAACTCAAGTAAGAATTTGTTAACTTCTAAGAATAAAGTTTGTCGAGATGAAAATTTTGCTAAAGTGTGTGGACTCGATCTATTTGTAAGAAATGTAATTTGTTTACAAGTAAAGATTAAAGTTGTCATGGTTCTACATGACAATCATGCATACAGCCTTATATATATGAGGCAGTTTGACGGGAAAAAAAGGTACGAATCGAAAGGCCAACGGATAAGGTTTTGAAACCTTGACCACAACAGTTAAATCGTAGCACTTAGGAATTATTTGCACCCAAGAGTAACTATAAACAATGCCGGCTTTAGGTATTTGGTGGCCTTAACCGAATAACCGAAATCAAGTTTGAGGCTTAGTTCATTAACATTAACATACTAATTAAAAGTAAAAAAAAAGTACCTCAAATTATGTTGTTGAGCCACTGGTAAAAAAAGTATAGAGGTTGATGTAAAACCAATAAGGGTGTTACCGTAATGAAAATCATATAATGATACTTAGCCCAAAGTTCAAACGCTAAGCTTTCTATACAAAATTTTGAGGCCTAGAAATTTTAGAAGACTAAAGCGATTGCTTATTCCCTAAATATAGTAGAGCCGGCTGGGACTGTAATGGTGGCGATGTGGACAGTCTGAAGGCCCAACTAGCCCAACGTTGTGGGGTCTTCCATTAGGGAGTTGGCATCTTAGAGGGGTCGTTAGCCCGGCGTGTCCAGGTGTCGTCGCCGAGTCAAGGATGGGGTCGTTCAAGTGAATTTATACTTTTTGATTATTTTTTGTTTGATTTGTATTGGAGTAGGGATATGCAATTGACAAAAAAAAAACAGTGACCCGTTTTTGACCCGCTTGAACCCGACCTGAACCAACATGCCCGAGAGGGTGACGGACCGGTTAACGGTTCCCGTTTTGGTGCACTTTCGGGTTTTGGGTCGGGTCCGTCGGTTTTTGACACGTGAATCAACAAAAGTCCCTTAAATCCAAGAACTGAATTGAAAGCCGACCCGAACCGACCAACCTAAGAGGGTAACGGGCCGGGTCATGGTTCCTGTTTTGCTGCATCTGTGGGTCACGGGTTTATACAGGTTGGGCCTGTTTTTGACCCGCACACACCCAGAGTATTGTGGGGTCCAATTTTTTATGTTTGTAACGGTATAGTATTTAGTAGTTTTTATGTTGTTGTTAACCCGATATAATGTTGATGTGTCACACAACCTCACCAATATGGTCTGACATTACAAATTCTAGTGATTTTGAACCTGCTTGTCAGACTACCTAATTGTTTAGTTAAAGTGAAGAGAAATCATAAGCAACGTAAAGCAGGGACATATTATACGTACCAAACTACCAACGAGTGGCAGAAAATTCATATGTAGAGCAGATGTATGAATGCACATAATAATTTATTAGTGGAAATATGTTTAATGTATCCTGTATGTTTTGTGGCTTTGTCCCTCAAAGGTGAGTTCTCCTTGTCAATTCATAAAGTTTTCAAAGAAAGTTGTAGGTATTCAATGTATGGTGTAGCCGTACGTGTAAAAGGGCAATGCTAGATTGGGTTTGCATCGACACTCCTTAGCGGGAGGTTGGAAAAAAGTCAAAAAACTAACTAGGCATAGATAGATGACTAAAAAGATGGGTTTTGTAAGTTTGACTCGGTATTATGTTATGTTTCTATTCTATCTATTCAATTTTAAAAACATACTAGCATTTTACTCGTGTAAAAAGGCGGTGGTAGTGCTGACAGCGGTGTGGTGGTGGCAGCGGTGGTTGGTAGTGGTGGTGGCATGACGGGTGGTGGAGGTGTGAATATTATTGTAAAAATAATTAATGTAAACTTAAGGGGTATGGTAGTGTAATTATTTTAGAAGTTGATGGGTCTATGCTGTAAATTATTTCATTAAGTGTATTATAGGTATTTTAAGTGGAAATATTTAAATTAGTGAATAAAAACATTAAGGGTAAAATGGTCATTTTGTATGGAAACATTTTTATGATAGGGAATATTGAAAAGTGTTATGAGATAGTGTGTGATAATTATTATTTTATTATAAATTATAAAAAGATAGAGATATCATGTGTAGTACTCGATTCTTATTTTGGTAGGTTAACAAAATGATACAAAATAAAAAGAATATTAAAGTTGGATACATATATTAAAAAGACATACAAAGTTGGATGCATACAATAACAATATGTTCAAATTTGAATACGTTGAATAGAAAAACGAACAATATAGTTTAATACACAGTATATCGATCATGATAAAATAAGAATTGGATAAACACAATAACAAATTGAACAAAATTTAGTACTTTTACATGATTTAATCCCTAAAAAGGATTGCACCACAGAGGGACAAACATACAAGCCCGAAGGTCACCTAATAATGTTAATTAGTTGCCCATGTTCTAGAAAGTGTGCAATGGAATATATCGTATATGCTATATCGTATGGTACACATACACACAATATAATCATTTATATGAACTTTTACAAATCACATGTAAGATATTTGTTGCAAAATCATACGTTGCATGAAGTATGTAGTTTGTACTTGTCAAAAAATTATATTTGATTTTGTGATTACTAAGTGCGTTGCTTATCCTCTTGAACATATAGTTTTGAGGCTTAAGCCTTCAATTCTGGTTTTATTTGACAACCGAGACACTCAATGATGTAAGATCATCTATATATTCATCTATTATATGATTGCAAAATGTTAAATTGGAATATTTAACACATATGTAACTTTGGCCTCCTATATCTAATTGGCAACTACGGCCACATAATTAATCAGCATTGAGGAATCTAACATACATATGATGTATCATCAGTATCATATGATTGCAAAATGTTTTGGATTTAACACACATGTAACTTTGGCCTCCTATATATAATGGGCAACGGCCACATAATTAGCCTTGAGGAATAATTGTATACATATAAACGATAAACGGTCAACATATAAACAAAATGTCTAAACACAAGCTAAAATGATATTTAACGAACTGATTTTCTTAGATGCTCAAGTCTTTTCACTTGATTAATTTAGTCTATATATATATCCTCTTTGTGGTCTACTATCACGGTAAATTAATGGTAACAAATTAAATATATATATATATATAACCATAAAAAGATTGATAACCATATCTATCTCAACTAACTATAAGATAATATAAGAAAAAAAGATCGACATTTGTATTCATATATTTTTCTTTCAATTGTTGGTGTTTGATAAACATTAGGGACAAGTAGAAAAACCCCAAAACCAAAACGAATGGAACCAAATAATGGCCCCTCATAGCACATGTTATGGCACAAGCCACCATGAAAGTAGATTTAACTTCCCGTTTGCCTTTTAGTTTGGCAACTTCCATTATCATCGATCGATTATCTCATCTCTATTTACATATATTTATATTCTATATATTTCTTATGGTATGGGACTACTGTTTTCCCCTTATAGTATGGGACTACTAGCTGGTACAAATACTTCTATCTTGTTTTGCGATAAACCTCATCGAAAGTCACTACACCGAATGATATAACACATCACCTATTGTCAAATACAATACATGACACTTGAAATTAATTTAGTTTTAGGTACTCTATATATATATGATCTTTTCGTCGTGGTCCATGTCCTTGTGCCTTGTGGAGTAGTGTGGCTAGTTCGGGTGCCTCCAATAAAAAAGAACTCGTAGACATCCTTATACATCATTCCATCTATAGGCAATATATACAAATTCATGATCATTTTCATAAACCAAATAGAATGCATCCAAATCATTTTGGAATAAAAGAACAAATTGGTATCAATTATCATGGTAGTGTTGTTAGTTTGAATTTAACTAATACAGAGTTTGGTAGTTTTGTTAGGACTTTATGAGTATAGTTCGAAGGCATCTCTTTAATTTATTTATTGTAATTTAAGATTATACAAGATGTGATAAGGTGAGTCAATCATGTAAAGCCAAAAGACATTGATATTTTAGGTACTTGGATGTGACATGGGTTTTGTATACTCGTATCTAATTAGTTAAATTTTCTGCATGCTGCTATTATTTTATTTCTAGTATAACCATAATGTTTATAGTTTTATTGAAATCAACAATTTAAAATATAAACTCTAACCCACTTCCCAGCATATTAAGTGAGACCCGTGGGTCAACTAAGAAAAAGATGTTGATGGGGTTTTCTAATTCTTAAAAGTTAGTGATTATATTTGTTAAGTTATATATTACAACACCCGTAATCTAACTTAGGGCCGGGTGTGTTCGTTTTGTAAGTTTTGATATTAGTGTCGTATTCACATATAAATTTTGTAAGTAAAAGTGTGACAGGCCGGTATTAAGACAGTAAATATTTTGAACATCTAGTGACTAGTGAGTTAGTGTCACTTTCGTTATGTGCCATTAAAGTGAGATGATCTTTTCTTTAATTTTCATACCCAATTTTATAATATTGGATAAACACAATAGTCAATTAAAACATATAGTTACATTTGTTATCTACTAAATTTCTTTTTTAATTTATTCTCTGATTTATCCACTTGTCATCATCTTATAGTTAGAAAGATTATTAAGTTATTTAGTTAGACAGATTAATCATTTCTTATATATTATTTATGATCATGATACATTATTTGTATATTAGTTTAGTTGAATATCATTAAACGTCTTAGTAGTAACGATCAAAAAATGTCGTTTGTTTCTAGTCGCATAAGCCTACAACTTGTAAATATGTGTGAATTTTGTACGAATGTAGATTAATTTGTTCTTATTATTAGTCTTATTTTTATAAAATCTATAAGTTAAGTACATAAGTATCAAATTTAGAAGGTTGGTAATTTTTAAAGGCCAACTGTATTTTATTTGGACAATGATTAATCATTTTTCAAAAAAAATTTAAAAAATCTTCAAATCATGACATATTTATTCCACTAATTCTCTTTTTTAGTCACAACTTTTGATTCACTACAACAAAAATTTCACTTATTCACCCTTACTTTAAATAAGTGTAAAGAAATTTCTTAATATATTCACACTTAAAAATGTTTAAAAAATATATACATGTAAAAATTTAAAAAATTATAATCTTCGCCGCCTCTTTCCCAAGTCTCTCTCACCTTGAAATTTCACACTTATATGTGTGGAAAGAAAAAATCCACACCTAAAAGTGTGAACAAATGTCAAACATATTCACAGTTAAAAGTGTAAAAGTTAAATTGTAACACATAATTTCTTCACACTTTTCTTGTGTGAAGAAATTTGGTGTTACAAATTAATTCTTACATTCTAAGTGTGAACGATTGATATAGTTTTATACATTTGGAAGTGTGAACTTTTTTTCCACACATATAAGTGTTAAAAAGTTATGATTTTTCAAATTTCTTCACATTTTTAAATATAAATACTTTTTAAACATTTTTAAGTGTGAACAAATTAAGAAATTTTTTCACCTAAATGACATTTTTGTTGTAGTGATTTTGTCGCATGTCATTATCATTAAAAGAATATTTAAGAGATTTAGTTAAGAGGATTTATCATTTCTCATTCGGCTAAACACGATGCTATATAAAGATGGACACCAAATACACCATACCATACACAAGTGCCAGCAACACAAGATCAACAACACTTTTCTTTTTTTTTTTTTTTTTTTTTTTGAATGGCAAGATCAGCAACACTAAATACACAAGATCATTACATTAGAGTATTACATAGTACACCATATAGTTAAGGGAAATGATATTCGTACCACTTCTTTTAATAAATTTATTACAACTATACATTATTGTTGTGTACAATCAATTATAAAAATTGTACATTTCAAAAACCAGGGTACGAATATCATCTCCCTATACTTATTAACACAAATGAGAAAATGTGAACTCCTTACAGCCGTTCCACTCAAGCCCAAAAAACTTGGCCCGTGATTTTATCAAAAAAAGAAAAAAAAAAAAAACTTAGAAGGTTGCTACTTCCTAGTCAAAACCTCCACTCTGTCTTTGGCCTGTGAGTGAATCTTTTGACCATACTTTTTTTAATCACTTTTGAATGGAAAATAACAAACGCTTGAAATTTTAATCACATTAATTATTATATAATTTATATATATTTGGCAATACTCTGTTGGATTGCAACTTCTAACCAACAATATTCGTTTAATACTAACTGCATAAATAGTATATTAATTAACTTTTTGTAATGTTAATATAACAAAAAAATTTATTATTTTTTATTATTATTATTATTATTATTATTTTATTATTTTATTTTATATTAAATCACCACTCTCATTAGAAATTAATAAGATTTACAAGAAATTAATAGGAACCCAAGATATTATCTGGGCCCTCACTCCTCTAGTTATAACAAAACTAATCCTATTAAATATATGAGCAACAACACGTGCTCCAATGTCTTGAGCGAATGAGAACGTTCGTATATACTTTGAGCAGGGTCACTGTATCCTTATCAAGTTCTCCAAAGGAAGAAAACGAGAAAGGGATAAAGCCACATCCAATACTTGCACACTTAGCCTTATTATTATTATTATAAATCATAACTTTCATTATAAATTAATAGGATTTACAAGAAATTAGTGGGAACCCGATACTATCTGAGCTTTTGTATATCCAACCGGCATGATATCAGGACACATGAGATTCCAATCAATAGAAGACTATATATTTATTCATGAAAAACAGATTATTATTATTATTATTATTATTATTATTATTTGTATTGAAAATGTAATAAATATTTAATTAGATTATAAATTTGTCATTTCAAATTAGTAATTAATAATAAACTATGGAGTATACTTTTTTCTTTCTATGATTGTTAAGTGACAAGTGAACCAACTTACAACTTAAACAACAACTTAATTTGTTATAGCAATCCAAGAGTTTAGTTGGTCTGGATTAAGATACATACCAACAAATATAATTTTATTTAGAGAACTATGAACAATTCTAATCATATTTAATTTGATACTAGTTATTGTTTTAAGCTTAAGCGTGGATGATTAGTTATATTATTAAATATCATACTTATACTTGAAAAAAATAGAGACAAAGGTAATAAAATTTTTGTTATAGGGGTGTGAAATTTTTTTGCTTTTGATACCGTATGTTTGCTAATTATCAGAAATTCAGAATAACCTTTTTTCTTTTAAACGACCAACATGTATGCATGGGAATATGAATATCTGGATGTCATGTATTTTGGTTGGATATAAAACTCTTCGCATCTTATTATTTTAATTTACGAAAAGTATGAAGGCTTAATCATTTATTTATTGTATAATAAACATTACAAAAAATAGTATGTGAGGAGTTATATATCTAAATATACATGATAACACATATTCAGTTTTCTCTTGTATATATCATACAAAAAATAAAAGTTTTTCTAAATCAACAACTGCTCTTTATCAAATGTTCTAAAATGAACAAATGAAACATATATATGGATTTATCAAATGTTCAAAAGTGAACAAATGAAACAGATGAATGTATTTATTCTTTCAACTAAACCAACATAAAGTTTTCATTGTGATTTTTTTAACAAATTTATGATTAAACAATTTGAATCATTCATTGAACACAATATTATTATTTAAATATAAAATTTATCCATTTTAAAAATAAAAATAAAATTTATACCGTAATATTTATTAAGTATACTAATTTACTTTTTTTTTTTTATTGGGTTTATTCATACATAGTTGTCGACTCGACTCGAAAACATGATTCTTTAACTCGTGACTCGGAACATGACTCGACTCGTAAGAGTCATGACATTTTTAAATGCTACATAATATAGTATAACTATATATATGTAACGACACGACTCGATAACTCGAAAACACAAAAGTTTTTTTTTTATTTTTATATATGCCCCACTGCGCCGCAGTGAGGTCGAGCGCTCCCACTGCGCCGCAGTGGAAATTCTCGGGCCAAAACTGTAAGAACTCCCACTGCGCCGCAGTGGGCTTGTCACGCTCCCACTGCGCCGCAGTGGGAGGAAAAGAAATTTTGGCAGTGGGATTCCACTGCGCCGCAGTGGGCTCGGCACGCCCCCACTGCGCTACAGTGGCCCACAACCCAACAACATCAAACTTTGCCCACTTTAAGACTTAACCAAAACCCTTGAACCACAACCAAAATTATAAGAAATTACATTCCAGAATTGAAAGTAAGAGAGTTAATCCGAAAACATTCATAATTGTCAAATTAGTTTGATCCATGATCGACCACGCAACCATATGGGTCGATTACCCATTTGACATGCTATAACCAAACCAACTATCCTTATCAACTACAAAAGGCATGAACATGACCATTTACAAAACATATCAAAATATGGCCAATAACAACCAAAATGTACCATGAGCCAATGTCAAGAGGGACAACTAGGTTTCTAACCAAATCATCGTCATTCGTCGGGAATGACCTAATTACCTTCAAGACGTCCAAAGATCGCTTCAAACTCTAAATCAACTATCTTCAAAAAACACTCACTAGTTCCTTCCTCTGGAACTACCTATATAAGAGAGTAAACATCTAAAATATAAGCAAAGGCTTAGTGAATATACTTGCATACATTTACGAATACGAAGGAGGGCATAATACTAGGACTTTCACATGTAACCTATGGCATCGTCATGTCACATTTACATATTCACCTTGCACACAAACAATACATATATGGATCCATATAAGCTAAACAATCATAACAAATCATATCTATCGGGATTCTTAGGCCCCGGAGGTTCTTAGGCCTCATATCACATCAACTATCGGGATTCTTAGGCCCCGGAGGTTCTTAGGCCTCATAAACAATGCCCCACATGGGCTTAACGCCGAACCAATTACCATGCTTGGAACATTCACATCTCATGGTAATTGGCCCAACGTATACATAAAGGTATGCAAGAATACTCACCTCCTTCGCAATAAAGAGAATAACGCTAACAACAAGCACAAGCAAACTTCAACCTAAAATCGTATCGAAAAAATGTATAAGCTTACATTCACAACTTGACTAGTTCAACCTAGCCATTTACAATCACTAGCCTTTTCTAAATCCAAAACCCAACCCATTTGTCATTGAGTTACTTTCATCTTTAACTATAACATTAGGTAGTTCAACATACTATTTTCATTCACACAACAATAACTAGTAATGTTCATCTTTTCTTACAAACTCAATTCATCACATGAATTTATCAATTTCATAATCAAACACATTTTATAACTCAATGACAACTAGGTTAACTAAGGAATTGGAGAAAATGAACCATACTTCATTTTCTAGCAAAATCCTCCAATTTGGTTCATCCATGAACCCTAATTTCAGAAGGAAGATAAAACTAAATTAAGGGAATTCAATACCTCAAGATTCAAAGAGCTAAATCAAGACTATAGGCTACAATTCCTTTTTCTCCCCTTTTTCCTCTTGATTTTCAGCCACCACCCAAAGTCACCAAAACCCTAGCTTGTAAATTCCTAATATAGGTGGAGATGATTAATGATTTTGTTCTTGATGAACTACTCTTTGATTTTGAAAGAATATGAGAAGGAATGCATGAAGAGAAGAAGAAAATGAGAGTGGAAGTATGATTCATACTCAAAAGAAGATGTCTGGCACTTCCTATGGGTGCCACGACCCACTCCTCAATTTGGTGGGTGTTTTACCCGCTATCCGCTAAAGTTCCAACTAAATTAATCCCATATCTAAAAATAAAATACTAGGAAGTTAATTTAATGTCAAAACTAAGAGAAGGGGTTAATTTCTTTTACCTTAAAATATTTGGGGTGTTACAATATACATGATATATATATAGTAAAGGTTTATGTGAGAACCATTTAAATTAGAGGAACCATGAGAACCATTATATTATAACTTGATGTTCATATGTGATACGAATATGTGAACATATTCGTATAAAATATTTGGGGTGTTACAATATGTGAATATATTCGTTCACATATGAATAAATCAAATTATACTTAATATTATATATGTTCATATTTGAATGATTTTTAAATGAACCTTATCTTTTATATATATATGTTTTTGTGTGTGTGTGACGTCTTTTAAGTAAAATTTAAGTTCATTATCTTATAAGATTTACCGAAATATTACATATTCAATAGTTTGAGTCATAAAATTATAATTTATCTCTAAATTCGTAATAAATGATCAAAACTACATAGATAACACACAAAATAATGTAGCAAAATAAATACAATATATAATATATAACTATAGTATCAAACTACAATAATTATAAGTTTGCGACTTGTGACTCGTTCCAAGTTCACACAGCGACTCGTAAGAGTCTGGACAAAAACGAGTTACCTAGCGAGTCGACTCGTTTTTTATGTAAATTGACTCGACTCGTAACTAATGACTCGTAAGAGTTTAACTATATATTCATATACTTTGCGAACACACATTAAAAAGCACATATGAAAATGACAACATTAGCCATAGATATATGTCTAGTTCTCAACATAAAAAGTGAAATATATATGTTCAGTCAAACTGTGATATATTGCCATATTTATGTTTTTTAACCCTTAAAACCCGCATCCATTGCTGGGAAAGTTGAGACAATGATCATTATATAATCTCTGCTTAAACTTTCGAAATGGTAAGAATTAATTCGTTTGTTTCCAAAACATACTATAAATGACGTCGGTTATATTCTAACATTTTGTGAGATTGAAGTTTAACATGGAAATGAATCTTCTTGAACTAAATAGCCTAATATTCCTCCTAATCATGAGATGATGACATGTCGAAAAATGAGAAGACAAGATTAAAAAAGAAAATTAATGGATAACACATTTCATTTTTTTAATGTTTTAGAAAGATTTTTAGGCTTAATCTTTAAAAAATTTATCATTTTCCTTATAACTATGTTCATAGATTATATATGATACAAACAACAAATAATATTACAATTTTATTAACAGTTACGATCATTTCCTTGATATCTTATTGATAACTATTTTAGTTTCTTTTTGTTTTGTTAAAAGAAACCTGAAAGGCTTTTGTTAACTTGTAATAAATAGTTTTACACTTAATATAAAGTTTAGGGGATAAGTCTTTTATATGAAAATGTACATTTTCTTTATGCACATTAACTGAAACTCTAAGAGCTCATTAACATTTTTTTTTTTCGATTTGATTTTTAAAACTCAATGACATCAAGTTGGTTAAAATATAAGATCTTACTTTTACAAATTAGTAAAGAGATACTATCTTTTAGAATTTTTCTAGAAAATGCTAATTTATGTGATAAGACTATCTTTAGTGGGAACTCTTTAGTTATTTATTGATATTGTTTGTTATTGAAGTTTGTATAAAATTAAAGATTTTTTTAATGTATATTACTTAAGGGGAACTCTTTAGTTATTTATTGATATTGTTTGTTATTGAAGTTTGTACAAAATTAAAGATTTTTTTAATGTATATTACTTAAGGGTATACGTATGTACAAATATTTATATGATTGAAAGTAAAATTAAAAAGATTTAAAGAGTTCATAAGAATTTGTTATAATTTATAGACATCTTTATTATTAGAGATAGCCTAACCGAAAAGTAATGTCACGAATACCCCGTAGTTACGATTTGAAATGTGTCATTTTTAAAAATAAAAAGCTTTTTACTTTTAAATATTTTATAAGTACTACATTATAAAACTAGTGGGAACTCATTCCTATACATACATCCACTCTATCCCTATATATACACACATCCTTTCCCCTACTCCTTTCCTTAATATCTCCCCTGTCTCTTTAAGCCCGGTACTTTACTCTGTTCACCGGTTCAAATCAGCCGTAAATCCCCCCGCCAACACTACACTGTAACCAAATCTGTCAGAATAATCCAGCACCAACAGTCAAAAAGTAAACGGTTTTTCACTTTCCCATTTTACCCTTCTTTCCCTCTTTATATTTACACCCACCCATAAACCACTCTACAACCTACTAGCCAAAATGATCACCGGCCATGACTTTTACACCGTCATGTCCGCCATGGTCCCACTATACGTCGCCATGATCCTCGCGTACGGCAGCGTACGGTGGTGGAAAATCTTCACTCCTGATCAATGCTCCGGCATCAACCGTTTTGTTGCCATTTTTGCTGTCCCTTTACTTTCCTTTCATTTCATCTCAATGAATGATCCTTATAATATGAATTACCGTTTCATTGCTGCTGATACCCTTCAGAAAATTATCATGCTTATTGTCCTCGGCTGCTGGGCCAACTTCACTAAAAACGGTACATATATTTTTATAATATACATATATTTTCACAAGACCTTTTTGGGATAATGAAAATAATTTTTTTATGACAGGGAGTTTGGAATGGATGATAACGATATTTTCGTTATCCACGTTACCAAACACGCTGGTAATGGGGATACCATTACTAATTGCTATGTATGGTGAATACTCAGGATCATTAATGGTTCAAGTTGTGGTGTTACAGTGTATTATTTGGTATACACTTTTATTATTTTTATTCGAATATCGTGGTGCGAAAATTCTTATAATGGAGCAGTTTCCAGAAACTGCTGCTTCTATTGTTTCATTTAAAGTCGAATCCGACGTCGTTTCACTCGACGGTCATGATTTCCTAGAAACGGATGCCGAAATCGGTACCGATGGGAAGTTACATGTAACTGTTAGGAAGTCGAATGCTTCCCGAAGGTCATTAGCTGGACTTGGTGGGTCCGGAATGACTCCTCGGCCCTCGAATTTAACGGGGGCCGAGATTTATAGTTTGAGTTCCTCTAGAAATCCGACTCCAAGAGGATCGAATTTCAACCACTCGGATTTTTACTCCATGATGGGGTTTCCGGGTGGCCGGTTATCGAATTTTGGACCGGCTGATGCTTATTCGGTACAGTCATCCCGAGGGCCGACTCCTAGACCTTCGAATTTCGAAGAGAGTACGGCTCCCGGGCCGTTAAATATGAACTCTCCGAGGTTCGGGTTTTACCCGGCTGCGGGTGCTGGTCAGACAGCGCCCGCGTCTTACCCAGCACCAAATCCTGAAATTGCGTCGACCGTTACAAAACCGACAAAAAGTCAACAACCAGCATCAACACAACACAATGGGTCCCAAAATAAAACTAACAACCATGATGCTAAAGAACTTCACATGTTTGTGTGGAGCTCTAGTGCCTCACCGGTGTCTGAGGGTGGTGGTGGGCTCCATGTGTTTGGCAGTAATGATTTTGGAGCGACAACGGACCGACCCGAACAGCAAGGTGCTAAAGAAATTAGAATGATGGTCTCTGATCAAAATGGTGAAACTAAAGGTATGTATATATACATAGTCATAATTTTAATTCGATGTAACATTTTAAAAATGTTATTTTTGTATGTTAACGTATTTTTGAAACATAAATAGTATAATCAATGAAATATGAACATTTATTTTAAGACGTTTTATTTATAATGCTTACCATACCATTTTAAAATATGTTGAAATTTTGTAGATGGTCGAGAAATGGGGAAAGAGGAGTTTAGTTTTGGTGGAGAAGAAGAGAATGACAAAGAAGGGCAAATCGGGTTGAACAAAATGGGTTCGAGCTCGACTTCAGAGCTCCACCCAAAGGGTGTTCCGGTTGAAGACGGAACAACCGGAAAAATGATGCCACCAGCAAGTGTGATGACCCGATTGATATTGATTATGGTTTGGAGGAAACTGATTAGGAACCCAAATACATACTCGAGTCTCATTGGTCTAATTTGGTCCCTAGTATCATTCAGGTAAATCCAACATGTTAGTTGAAAATTAAATTAAAATGTCTATTTTCATATGCCTTGCATTAAATAACATTTATTCAAACTTCACTTACTATATTTATGTTTTCTGTATTTCTAGAGAAGAAAAAAAAAAAAAAAACAGGATAAGATTTGAAGAATATATAATGTATTGTTTATTTTTGTTATTACAGGTGGCATTATGCAATGCCAAAAATTATTGAGAAGTCTATTTCAATACTTTCAGATGCTGGTCTTGGAATGGCTATGTTTAGCTTAGGTAAATTTTGTTAAAAAAACAACTATTTTTACTTTAAGTAAATATGTCTGGTTAAATTTAGGATATGTCTATATATGCTTTTGTTCAATATCATCACTACTTATTATATGATTGATATTTTTGGATTAAGGTCTGTTTATGGCGCTTCAACCAAAGATAATTGCTTGTGGTAATCAAGTAGCTTCATTCGCTATGGCAGTGAGGTTTCTAACGGGACCAGCAGTAATGGCAGCGGCTTCTATAGCCGTCGGTCTTCGTGGTACCCTCCTTCACGTCGCAATCGTCCAGGTAATAACCCTTTGCTTTGTCACACCAACCCTTTACCTACATTTCGTTGTCTATTGTTATGAAGTATATTATTATACACTTTGAAGTCACTTACTTTCACCATATCTTGTATTGTTTAACATATATGTGATGACATATAATCTTTTTATTATTTGTTAAGTTGTTATGCTATTATTTTAATAACTTTGTAGGGTATTTTGAGTTACTAGTAACGTTATTTTATTAACTTCGTTCATTGATTGACAGGCGGCACTCCCCCAAGGGATAGTACCTTTTGTTTTTGCCAAAGAATACAACGTTCATCCTGCAATTCTTAGTACTGCGTAAGTATAATTTATTAGAGCTAATTTGTTGGTATTACCGGCAGTTAATTTGAAAGTTCAAGGTTTTAGCATCGTTTAAACAATTAATCTTCAAAATTTGTTTCAAGGATATATTTCATTCGCATAACAAGATTTTTAGAATTGATACATTATAAGCACGAATATAATTCTTGATAGAAGAAAGACTCTTTGATCAAAAGAATGTACCAATATTACACCTATTACTTTCTAAATTGACGAGTTGTCTTTCATTTTTGTGAAAATCACAGGGTTATTTTCGGGATGTTGATTGCGTTACCCATAACTCTAGTCTACTACATCATATTGGGATTGTGATGAGGAAGAACAAGAACTGTTTTGTAAGGAGAAAATCTTATGATGAGTCCAAGAGAATTGGAATATGGAATTTTTGACTCCTCTTCCCTTGGTATAAGGATCATGCTCCCTCCATCTTCCAATGTTGTATCTTTTGATATGCAGATTTTCAAGAAATGTGGAGAGCAAAGAAGGAGATATAGCTTTTGAAGAGGGGAGACAAATAGGAGGAAACAAGGAACATTTAATATTTTTTTCTCCTTTGGTAAAAAAAAAAAAAAAAAAAAAAGGAAAAAAACATGTTAGTGATATATTAGCTAAAAGTTTAGAATTGATGGCATGTAGAGTTATGTTTTTTAATCGATTTCGGTTATTGATTTCGTTGGGTAGTGTTGTTTGTTTGTCACATGTGCATCTCATTTTGTGTAATTATTTTAAGGTTATTATAAATTAAACATGATGTAAAGGTTTTGATGCTTATTATTGACTATTTAATTGTCTTATTAGTGTGAATATAACGAGTGGCTTCTCATTCGTAAAGCAGACTAAAAGACACTTTTTAGTAACGTTAATATTAATAACAAAAGCAAGCCAACATGCTTTATTGACAGAAATAAAGGTTTGGGCTATAGAAAATATTTTTGCCATTTGAGAGTCTAAAGTGTTTAACATACGACATATAGTAAGAGTAATTGATTTTAGTTAAGATTTTTAGGATATTAATCTTCCTTTCAATTATTCTCATCGACGTGGAGTAACTAGTATCAGTAAACTTTGTTGCTAGTTATTTTTCCTCTTCCATTGTAAGTTTTAATTAATTTATAGTATTTAAAGTAAAGATTTGATGTTTTGTTAGGAGGTGAATAGGTGATGACTTGAGTTTACTTTGAAGGGACAATATACATTTACTTTTGTAAGTTAAATAAAAGGGACTTTTTGAAAGCAAGGGTGCAAGTATTAGCAAAAGGGGATTACTTTTTAGTGGTGGACTTTAAACATTTGGTCCCTTGTAAAGTTCTTTATGTGAAAAAAGTGTAATATTCCACTATCTCAACCTCAAAGTGAATTATTATAGCTCCTATAGGAAAGGTATCTTTGCATAATAACATGATAAAAGCACAAAATCAACCAAAAGGAGTTCGAGCATGGTATAATTGGATCATGTGTTAACCACATAATTCTACCTAAGGAATCTCTTTAGGCTATCTCCAATGGAGAAGAAGTTTGTGCACATCTGTCGACATCCATTCTTGTCCTTTCTTTTTCATAGCATTGAAGCATGTTTGTTCTTGCTTGTCCATAGCCTATTTATCCTTCACCAAGGATATGGTTTTGGATGTCCATAGCCTTTTACCTATATTAATGGGTAATGATGTGAAATTAAGATGTAAGGATATGTAAGGATGATTGTATGGTTGGAGGTAAAATTAAAGGATTTTAAGGATTTGTAAGGATATGATGTGACAGCTGAATGATGCCTAAGGACATCCTTAGTATTGAAGATAGCCTTAGAGATTACACTTGTGTGTTAGTTTTTGACGATCTTAATACAATACTACTCATCAATTATCAAGTTAATGTTCAATATATTTATACACATAGCAAAGATTTTTTTAGAAATGTTGTCTTTAAAAAATGAATAACAGACTCAATATTGTCTGATTGTGTGATCCACACCTTTAACACAAAAATTGTAAGATTGTGATTTTATTACGTTATTTATTAACAATTGTCAAATTTTCATAGAAGGTAGGATCTTTATTTCAACCAATGAGTCTATCATCTTAATCAAAATCAAACAATAAATATGTGTAATAACTTAACCTACTAAATAGGGTGATCATAATGCTACATGACTTATTATATGTATTTTGACATTGTTTGGGACAGGTTTGATAGATCTCTAATCACTTGTCTTCTGAACTTTAAATTTATTGTAGACAAATAAATGAATCTATGATTCTATGCACTCAAATGGTTTTAAGATAGAGTCGTAGGATGTGGGAAACATTAAAAGGTATTTTAGAAACTTGGTTGTTTGAATTCTACCGGCAAATGAATTAATTGGAATTTCACTTAGGCCTATCCTTATAGGAACCACTTCTAACCCACGTCTAACATTATTCATCAGTTTTTCTCTTTTCTAGACACATTAAGACACACCCTTCCTTATAACTCCCACTTCTTACACTTACAAAATCAAAAACGGACCCACACACAGCCTTAGATGCGCCTCCAAGTTTAGAAGAAACCCTTTAAACGCCATTGTAGATGCGATCGTGCTAATAGCGTCTACGCTAACTCGTGCGGAAGCATACAAGACGTATGGACGATTTACTATAAGGACCGGCCTTAGTTATTCATTATTTTAGTATCCTATTTGTTTCAACACATGATGAAGGTTACAGGTTACAAAGTACAAAAGATTGAGATATATTTGCAAAATTGCATTAAAATTGAAGCGGTACCCAATTCCTAACAGGATTGAAACCTTTTCCCTAGCTGCCCGTAGTAGAAATCTCTTATATTAATAAAGCAAAATTTTTTTCAAAAACTATTTTTAGAAAAAGAATAATATGGCAAACCCTCATATTTTGCTAACACAATATTTAAATAGATATGACATCATAATCTTTGTATTTTTATTTTTTTATTGTTTTTTTTTTTACCTTAAACATGTTTAATTCCTTTAGCTATCTTAAATTTTCATCCATTTTTCTATCCTCATAAAAATAATTTTTAAAACATATATACAATGATAAACAAATAGTAATCAACATTAACATTAAACCTTTTACGGGTTTTTTTCAAAAAATTTTGAACTTTTTAACTTTTTTCTTCTAATATTGTTTTAATATTGATATGAACGGAAAATGTCTGGGTCAGTTACAATTTAATTTCGAAAACCCGGGTTGAACCCGGGTTTAATTAGCTAGTGAAAATTAAGGAAAAAACATTCGAAGAGAGGATGCCAAATTGCGAACCATCCTGATTTACGAACTATTAATGTAAAACACAAGTACTTTCCATTAGAAATAAATCAGAAAAAAAAAACATCATATTTGACCAACCACCTAGTAATTGTTCAAATAGCTTTGTAACAATTGCCAATATGGAGTTGACCCAATGGAAATGGTGGTAAGTAAATAAGTAACACTATGAAATGAAATAAGTAGAAGTGAGAATTAATTTCATTCTTATTATTCTTTCTAAAATTGTGAGGAATAGTGAATGAAATCAAATTTCGAAGAATAGTGAATAGAATCAATTTTTATATTTTTTCCTCTTACCAAATACCCTATTAATGATTAGTAACTTTTGAAGAAAATTTCGAGATCACTTCCGACAACGGATGGGATTAGGATTTTTTTGGGTTAGTTTATAAAAATAATGTGAAATATTCAATTGAAAACTAAATTTTTTATGAAAACTAGAAAATTGACCAAAACACACTGTGATCTAAATTTAACACAATGTGTTTTTATAAAACACAATGTGTTTTTATTGTGTAACCTAAAATACGTTGTGTTAAGTTTTAAATCACAGTGTGTTTTTGATAGCGTTGTAAATCGGAAAATTGTTCAAACACACTGTGATATGAACTTAACACAATATGTTTTTGAAAAACGTATTATAAACACATTGTGTTAAATTCAGATCACAGTGTGTTTTGACAGTTTTTAAATTTTCACGAAAGTTTTAGTTTTCAAATGACAAAACCCTATAATTGGTAAATTTATGTCTTGCTTTTTAATTTTAACTTGACTTATGTACCAAACACCCATTCAAAACCTACTTTTATGCTCATTAAATGTGAGACATGGAAGTCTTATTCCCACTAGTGTTGTCCCAAAGAAGAAGAAAAAAAGAATGGGTTGTAAACAAAAAGGATATTAAAGTTGCGACAATTCCATCTCAATCCAGAAAAGCTTAGGTCAAAATTACTAACACACATGTTTAAGATTATTTATTTTGATTGATTTTTTTATGTATCTAGGTTTACCCAATTCAAGTCTATTATTACAGATTGTCGATGAGCCAAACTGTTGTGCGTCTAAATCTCGATAGAAAGTAGAAACATACATCGATATACATATGCGTGTTTAATTCTCTAGTCTTTTAAAAGTTACAGCCTGTTTTTGGACCTATAGTAGTAATGTATCTTTTGCATTACATTTTCTATTATAGACGAGACGCCTATGAGGAATGCCATTTACAAGATAGATGACTGAAGTCACCGAACCATGACATTCAATGTGGACTCATTAAATTTGAAATCTTGTTCCTAAAATTATCTAGGGGTGATGTTTGATATGTAGAAACCTAAGGAAAGGATGAAGCATTGTTAGAGGTCCAACTACTTATAGATAGTTTAGTATTTAAGTAGGGTAAAATGTTTTTTAAAAATAAGTTTTATGTAAATTTGAGGTTAAATATATGAAAAAAAATTTAACCTTGAAAAAAGAATTAGAGGAAATAAAAGGTGTTAGTATTAGGGGCAAGGGTGCAGAGCCACACTTTGGCTTGTTTTTTGCTCTTTTCTAGTCAATCGTATATCGTCACATCTATTTGCCAAAAGCTAGCTAATTCTCGCCAAAAACTAGTCAAAAGTAGTGGTGTAGTGCAACAAAACTAGCCAAAATGCTAATACCGAAAAATATATAAAATTGACTGGAAAATATATAAAAGCGATAAGGTTGTCGGAAAATATACAAAAAGTTACCTTTTTTTTTCATAAAATATATACTTGGGCTCAGAATTTGGGGGTCAGGAATTCAAAAGTCAAAGACGTCATGGCTGCCAACCCGAAGGTTTACCCCGGCAAGATACTCCCCAGATCATCCGAGTCTCATTTTTACGAACATTTTGTATCATCATCGCCCATCTAACGTAACACCGGAGTCCTAACTGTTCAACGATATAATCATCGGGATATAACACTACTTTTCCAACTACCTGTTGCTTCAATGGAACAAAAGACGACAACACTACCAAGGAAAAATCCAGTAACGCTACCGCTAAGTTAACACTACCAAACTAATCACAAACAACAATTAACGGCAATGTAAATAAGATAAATATACATATAATCAAGTATAAGCAGCAGCAACAATTAACCGAAAAACCTAAAAAAAGCTCGCCGAAAAGCCGTATAAACCGGAAACCCCAAAAAAGAGTGACCAGAAAACCGATTAAACCAGAAACCCCCAAAAAAAGAGTCACCGAAAAACCGATTAAACCAAAAACCCCAAAAAAGGGGTCACCGGAAAAGTAGCAAAAGAGCCAATGAAATGTGTCAACTGCACCTTTGCCAAATTCAAACAACTATTTGGCCATAAAAAGTGAACATTTCTGGCCTGCGGCCACCGGAATCCCCAAAAAAGGATTTCAGATCTCACCGAAATAAGGGTATTGTACGTTAGGAGCATCGACAAGTTTTTCCGGCATGGATTCCGGCAGTAGAAGCCAAAAAAACTATAGGATTAGCCTCAAAATCAAAAAATAAAAAATACTATGGATATCCTATGAATAGCTAAAAACATGTCTTTAGCTATGGACACATATCTTATGGATAAGCAAGGACGATCATACTTGAATGATGTTACTAACAAAGATTGAAAAGTAAGAATATGAAATGATGTGTAAAAACATCTACATTAGAGATAGCCTAAAAATAATCGTATGTTACTTCTCATCAATTTCACCATATAAGTTTTACCTCATGAGTTTTTAAACTAAATATAACGGACTAAACACTACTAATAGTATATCTTATTCGTCTTTATTTTAGTTGTATTATTATTATTATTATTATTATTATTATTATTATTATTTAACCATTTATCAAATTAATAATAAAATAAAAATAAATTAATGGCTTGGATTTGTTGAAATCCACGTCTCTACCTCATCGCTTAATCGACACACAAAACTGGTTTATTAACCGAGGACGGGGTTACTTTTGAGAAGCAACGCACATCGCTTTATAAAGTGACACAACCGTTAGGGAATAATGTTTAGGGTTTAGGGTATTTAATATTATTAAATGATTTAAGTATTAATTGCCTAGACAAAATCAATTAATTTATTTAATACAATGGATGAAAATCAAATAAAAAAAAAAAAATTTCTTTGCAATTTATGAAAAAATCATACACTTTTGAAAGAAGAAAAAAAACACAAGCTGATACATGTCTTTTAATAACTCAATATATATAAAAAAGACAAAACTATTTTAAACCCCCCAAAGTACGTTTCTATTGTTCGAACTCGTGAGTTTTTGCACTTGGTATGGAAAAGTGGAAAACATTAAAGATGTTGATGGCAATGGGGGTGGGTATTATCGGATCCCCATTCCATTCCCATCAGGGATATAAATTACATCCCAAAATCATCCTCATCGGGTATCAGGGATCCCTGTTAGATATCGGGTATACCTTTTTTGAATAAATATAAATTTATCGTAGCGTAAGATAAGTAGTAGAATGGGTAGTTCAACCTTTTTTTTTATGTATGAACTAATGTTTATGTTAAATAATTGATAAATAAAAATAACATATAAAAAGTATTAAACAAAAAATTCTAAGCCTAAAATAATTCTAACATTTGTAAAAACTTAAAGTAATTCTAATACATATACTGTTTCCCATCCCCGACCCCTAAATATACTGTTCGGGAGAGATTTACGGTTTCTCATCCTCGTCCCCATCCCCATCGGGGAATAGAATAACATCCTCATACCCGTCCCCATCCCCGGTCAATTTGGGGATTCCCTAGTCAAAACGGGTTCGGATATCAGATTCCCATCGGATACGGGTATTTTTGTCATCCCTAATTAGAAATGTATAACTTTTATACGAAATATACACATAAGGATTCAACTGATATCACAAAAAAAGGTTTTGTTTAATTGTCGTTAAAAGGTTGATAAGTCTTGTGCAGTATATGATTACATATCCATGGAGCCCAATTCTAATTACAAGTTGGGCTTAGGTTTAACAAATCCGATTAGCATTAGTATGAATCTTGATTTTAGATATTCAAAACTACAAATGAACACAAACAACAAGAAAATCATTTTTTTTCTTACGGCATAGCATGTTATGATCATAAACACTTCCGTTTTCTAAAATGTTCAAAGTCTCAAACAAACACAAAATATATGGATATCCCCATATCATTTGGTAGAAAACATACAACTGCTCAAAAGGTTTGGACGAATACAAGCATACAAAAAGTAGACGTAAGATTTATGGGTATTTCTTTAACTTTTACTTAGCCACTCTTCGAGACAAACGGAATCAAACAATCGATGAACAAACAAAAACTCATGCTAAGTTTTTTGTTATCATCTTTGGTTTTTATATTCACATCATTTGTATTTTTCTGAAATTAAGAAAAAAATATATTATCATTTAGGGATTTGAAGTAAATCTTACTTGAGATTTGGGTGTTTTGGATTTGTTATGTTGTTCGTTGTTTGTGTACCCTAAAGCTACAACTATAAACATGATCCAGTTGCTAGTATAGTTTTTGCTAGACAATGGAATTTGGCTTCTGGCTTCTATAAGGCAACTAAGTACCAATTAAAACTACGTAGCTAGTTGACAATCTTAATTTCCTTCTATATTTTACACGAACTTAAACTTATAAGATTTTTTTTTTTTATGGTAAATAAACTTATAGGAATTTAACTTTCAGTAGAAAGTAAATGATAAGGTTCAGTATTATTTTATTATACGAAAACATAGTTGATTTAATAACTAATGAACTAATCACACCTATAGATTTTTTAAAATTGACTTTTATTTTTAATTTTGACATCAATTTATAATTTTTAACGAATATAAATATTTTTATAATAAATAAATAATAATAACCAATATATATTACACCTTTATATTTTCCATCTCAAAATTTACATTTTTAAACTAATAATAATTACAATATATTAAATAAAAATAAATAGAATAAGTAATATATCCCAATAAAATAATTGCTAATATATACTCAATAGAATAATAATTAATACATATCTTAATAGTACATTATATTATATAAATATAAAAGTAATTAATTAAAAGTAAACAAGATTTAATGTAAGTATATTAATATTTTGAAAGTAATTATTTTTTTTAACAACGAGTTAATAGTTAGCATTCGAAACACCACAGTGACATACAATTAGGTAGTATGCGGTGCTTGAAGCATGCATGTCTGTAATGAAACTCATAACTCTCAAAACCCTCTTTAATATAAACAATTTCGTATTAAAGGATTTTTATCAAGAGGAATGGAAAGGAACATATTATATTTGATCCCGAAGTCCTCAAATTATATCAATATAAAACTCAAAGTTTAAACATATAGAAAAGATGTTATTAATAAAAATAGTAAACTGGATTTTTAACCATAATAAATTAACATCTAATATTGATAACATTGTAAGCCCGTTTATTGGATACGAGTCTAAAATCATATACTAAAAGGCAACTGACCTAACTTCAATTGACCAATCATAACTTTCAATTTCTCCAATTTAATTAAATCAATAAATGTTTAAATTAATTTACAGTTTTTGGTTTTTAATCACTAATTTACACTTTAACACAATTTAAAAATAATTACACTTTTTTGGTTTTTCCATTACCAATTTACACTTTCATCCAATTGAAAAATAATTAATTTACACTTTTTGGTTTTCCATTTTAATTGTAATCAAACTAATTGTAATATTGTTGTTATAGTAATTATAATCGGATTATAATTAGGATAATTATTGTTGTTATTAATATTTGGAATCAAACTATAATTAGGATATATATTTTTCTTATATAAACGGAACCCTACAAATAAAATCACAACACATGAAATTATTTAAAACCCACGAACCAATTGCTACTTTTGTTATTTTTAAGAACCATAAGTAATGAAAATAAAATTACTTTTTTGCAATACATCAATGATAAAATCGGTAAATTGTGTAATTAAAGTTAAGATATTGTTTCTCTGGAAGAGTTTGTATAAAAACTTTGCGACACCATCCAACCTTGATATGATTTATCATTCAATATTTATAATTCAATATCTTAATTTTTTTACAAGTATATTTTCACATTATAACGTAAAAGTATTTTTTTTGTTCCATATACTAATTTTTATATTGAAACTGTTGTAAAACCTATGTATTTGACACGGGTATAAAATCTAGATTATTAATTATTAAATAAGCTTGTGTAATACAAACTAAAATTGCAATAAATACATCTAAATTAATGAATAATGATAATAGTTTTAATAACACTTAAATTATTACACAAATAAAAAGATTTTATACATTAAAAATATTCAACTGTATTTTTACATAACAAAATTTAAGTTTTAATAAATTTAAATAATTTATATTCACAGTAAAGTTGTGATTAACAAAATCAAATAAATAAATACCATCTTTAAAATTAAGTTTACCATTATTTTAATTAGTTATATTTGGAGGATTGATTAAATATTTCAAATCTTAAAATCTAAATAATAAGTTCTTAAAGATAAAATCCCTAAATGATTTATAAATGAGTATAATTATAACAATTTTTTATGATGAAATGGATGACTTTAACATAGGACAGATTGGGCGATAATCAAGGTGAAATGTTCATTTGAAAACTAATTTTTTGTGAAAACTAGAAAATTGTCAAAACACATTGTGATCTGAAATTAACACAGTGTGTTTGAATTGTGTTTTTATAAAACACAATGTGTTTTTATTGTATAATCTAAAATACGTTGTGTTAAGTTTTAAATCACGGTGTGTTTTTGATAGCGTTGTAAATCAGAAAATTGTTCAAACACACTGTGATATGAACTTAGCACAATGTGTTTTCGAAAAACATATTAAAAACACATTGTGTTAAATTCAGAACACAATGTGTTTTGACAGTTTTCTAGTTTTCACGAAAAATTTAGTTTTCAAATGATCAAAACCCATAATCCAAGACCCAACTTTTTAAATTTTTTTATATAACTATATCTATATCTATATTTTCTAATAAAGCAAATGACTTTTTAAAACTTTTCAGCATTTGATTTTATCAAATATGACCTTACTTTAATAACTTTCATTGGATATCCCAAAATACCCTTATCTCATAACCTAGTGTTATCCCGCACACACAACAAAAGAAACAAACATCCTCTACAGTCTTAACCATCACACACTCACCTACACAACCGTCCTCTTCATTCAATTGGCGATAGATCATTTAACTATCATTTTTAAGAAATGTCGCCACAACGCACAGGTATGGGACGGTACCATCGATACCATAAATGGATTTTGAATCTTGGTTAAATGAAAACCGGGATTAGTCATTATTACTTTTGGTTTTCCCGAACCCGGTCCAATTCATGATTCGGTACCACTTCCGGACGGGATCTGGATTTGAGAAAAGTTGTTCATCCCTAAGTTTAGACCATAAAAAACTCACTTACACGTCTATTGTGGACTACCAATTAAAATAAATATTTTTGCTGTTTCTTGACATATGAAAAAGAAAAATAATTCCTAACTGTACATTTTTTTTTATTGTTTAATTTTAGAGAAAATGTCACAAATGGTCCCTGTGGTTGTTCATATTAGCATTTTGTCACCTGTGTTTTTTTCTCGTTACTAATGGTCCTTTGGTTTTTCATTCTCGTTGCCAATAGTACTTGACACTAACTTCTGTTAATTTTAGTCGTTAAACCCCTCACTTGCATACCACGTGAGAGGCATTTTGATCCATTTAGCAATCATAGGGACTATTTGTGACAAACACATAACATTTTATAATAATTGCATCTGTATCTATATATGTATGTATCATACCTATATATTATTATATATCTATACCTCTCTTGTTTTTGTTGATTAGTCTTCAAGTGTTAATTCCAATCCAAAAAGCCTTGCAAAAACATCCTGAACATTGGAATTCATCTGCTCATTACAATCTCAGATCTATTTCGATGGAAACCCAAAACCCTAGTTCAAAATTCTCACTTCGGCAAAAATAAAAACCCACCGCGGGGGTTTATTCTGATCGTGGGAAGGGCGGGGTCAGGCCAACTATATCCCAGGTTGAAGATCGAGGGAACCTAGGTTCATAGGAATACTCGAAAAAAACTGTGATTACGAAAAAATAAAGCCTCCGGCGGACTGCCATGCCAGATGGATGAAAAAGACCACCAAACATTAATCAACAACCTTGTCGTCCTCCCCATTTTTCAGCCACCAAAATACAACGGCGCGTCAACTAGATATATGTTTCGTACATATATATAATGAATAAAAGGGTATATGAACCTTTCTTTTTGTTTTTTGTTTGTACGTCTTCTTATTCTTCCTTGTTACCCTTTCTATTAATTGTAAGTGAGTGGAAATAAGTAACTTCATGGGATCTAGTTAAATACCACTAAGATGGTGTTTGGTTATGTGTTTTTGAAACCAATTTTATGATTGGAATCACATAAAGTGGATGTAAAAGAGATTTGGAGTGTTTTTATTGTTTGAGGTTATCGGATAATTTGATACCTAAGAGTTTGATATTTAATATAAGAGTTAATTTAATGAAGAAAATAGCCAACATAAGCTTCTTTGTTAGCACTAATCATTTCATGGGGTTCGTATTTTTAATGTTATTTAGTGGGTATGTCATGTTAGATATACGTGTGTGTATATATATATATATATATAGTAGAGGTGTTTAGTATCAATTTGTTTTGGTGATTGATTATTGGGGAAAATATTGGAATTGAAATTGTGTCAATCTGGAAAAAGATGACAAAAAAAAAAGTTTTGGCCGAATCTTGGAGATGGTGGTGGCCGGAAAAAGGAAGAAAAACATGAAGGAAGAAGAAGGGTATATATGGTGGCTGTAAGACTTGATTGTACAATTATACTCTTGCTAACGGCTCAAAACTAACAGGTGTTAGTGTCAGGGACTCATAGTAACGAGAATGAAAAACCAAGGGACCATTAGCAATGAAAAAAAAGCACTGGGGGCAACATGCTAATATGAACAACCACAAGGACCATTTGTAACATTTCCTATTAATTTTATTTTACTACATAACTTTTCTATGTTTGTTAGTGTAACATTTATTTTCGTGTTTGTATAAAAGTTTGTATAATCTATTGAATTGGTTATTTTACTGTTTATTCTAAAGGTTATTTTTTCCGGTTCGTGTTAGGCCCATAAATGCTCATAGATTGGCTAAATGGGAATAAATATGAAATGTGTCACGCAACATGATTGTGTCAAAGTAGTTGATGATAACTTGATATTATACCGGGATTAGTTTCCTGGAATGTAACTATCTTTGACCGAATGTCTATAGTAGAAAAAAAACTAAAGTTGTGTGTATTGTATGTAAGAAACTCGAAAAAATGTTTATTGTATGCAAGAAAACATATGTGACAACCATATACAAGTGCCACTTGTCAGATTTTAATTGGTTGAAACAAAATTCTTACATACAATAAACATTATTTCGAGTTGTTTACATACAATACACACAACTTTAGTTATTTCCTACTATAGACATTCATTTAAAGTTTCTTACATTCCAGGAAACTAATCCCTATTATACAATATACATATTAGAATAGTATTAAGGCAAGTCACAAATATGTATAAAGCTACTCAACCCGGTACTTTTGGTTGGACTATGGCGGTGGTTTCTCGTAAAGCTACTCAACCCGGTAAGATTTTGTATTTTATGTTATTATTGAATAATATATTATTTTGTTATAACTTTTAAGGGCTCTAATTGTTTCTTTTCTAGCTGAATGGTGGAGGTTATTTGGTGGAGAATATCCGTTGTTGCAAAAGCTTGCGATTCGAGTATTAAGTCAAACCGTGTCTTCCTCAGGTTGTGAACGTAATTGGAGTGTTTTTGAAAGGATCCACACCAAAAGAAGGAATAGGTTGGAGCATCAACGACTAAATGATCTTGTATTTGTTCATTATAACTTGCGGTTGCAAAACAGGTAATACATATATACATTCTTACTGCATTATTTTTAGTTAGCTGTAATTTGTGTAGCTTCTTGAGAATTGCACCAGATAGTAATATACTTTGCATACTTCATTTGTTTTTTTAGGCTAAAAGATTCTAAAAGGTCGTATGATCCCGTTGATTATGAGTGCATTGATGATGCTGATTTTTGGGTGGTTAAAGAAGAGCCCGAAGGGGAACTTAACACGGAGGATATAGATAACATGCTTGATGAAACCCAACCGGCTTCTCAAACACAAGGTTGCATTATAATATATGCTATTGTTGATTAAGTGTCTTACTTTTAGTATATAGTTATTAGTAGTCATTCCACTCATTGTTAATTTGGTATTTGGTATTGTAGAAAATGATGGTGGTTTTGCTCTAGTTGATGAAGATGGACATGAATATGATAACGACTTTCATCCATTAAGTGATCGCACACTTGACGCATACAACACGCCCATGTCTCAATGATCATCGTATTTTCGTGTTTAATTTGTACTTTCTTTTCCTGTTATTGGATTTGTACCTTTCTGTTTCTCCCTATATGTATGGATTTGTATTTCTATGGAACTTAGATGTTTGTGTGTGATTACATTTGGTGGTTTGTATTTGTTATTTTGTAGTCGTGTGCAGCCCAAAAGTAGCCCATAAGTATATATTTCATGTTAGGAATAGTTACAGGTATTATGTTGTGGTATAAATTTCAAGGAAACTATATTATGTTGAGGTTTTAAAATACCGGCCGATATTTTAACAATACCAGTAAATACCGGCCTCTGAGGACAAATCCGGTATGATTAAAATACCGGTATCTAAAACATTGGTATAAACAGCTTTGTATACTTGTTAAAATGTAATGTTTTTAAGTCAATCTTTTATATAAGGAGTACGGACCGCAATTAATGATATTATATATATCTGTATACACTATCACGATACCTGCATAATGCGGCGGTAGTTATTACGACGACGATGTGGTGGTGGGGACGGGTTCGAGTGGTGTAAGTTATTCATTCAAAGTAATTGATGTAAAGTGTTAATAGAGATACTTTAAGGGGTGAATTGTATAGATAAAAACATTTTAAGGGGTGTTTATGTGTAAATATTACACAAGTTTTAACATTTTTATAAATAAAAAACTATTCTTATCTATAATATAACTAAAAGAGGAGGTTGGGATATACTTGACACCCTTAATCCCCCTCCTTTAGTCTAATACTCCCTCCCTATTAATCCTCTATTTTTTCAATATTTATTTCATAAAATATGGCCGACCTTTAATAAAAAAATCTTATAAAAAATCTTTATTATTATTATCTATATATAAATCCTCACATATTCTCAACCTTAAGAAAAAATCTACGGCCTAAAAAAAAAACTATGATCGACTACCAAAAAAGTTTTTTTATTTATATAATTTGTTCATATTTAATCATTATTATTATTTAACATTGAATTCTTATGTTATTGTTATTATTACCCGAAGAAAATCAAAATGTTCGAGATGGTCTTTGTTGATAAATTGGTATGTATTTATCAAATTATATACTCTACACTTTTTGTTTCTCTTTTTATTTAACTAAACTTGAAAACAATGGGTAAATTGAAATTAATATTTATATGGACTTAATTTTCATATGTTTCTTATTTAGTTTTCATATTGATTAAGTTTGTGACATTGGTCATACACTTTTTGTTTCTCCTTTTATTTAACTAAAGTTGGAAAAAAAAAGTAAAATTAGAATCAATATTTATATCATTTTCATATGTTTCTTTTTTAGCTTTCGTATTCATTAAGTTGTGATATTGGTCATACATTTTTTGTTTCACAATTAGTATAAGATTCATATATCTTGAGAATACTCGTCCAATAGATGGTCCCGAGCACTACTTATCTATACTATATTATAAAGCAAATCCACTTTTCAACTTTCAACATTCAATTTCAACAATGTACACATGATAATGCATGATGTACCATACATCAGTGCATACAACATTCTCTCTCCTCCATAAATCATTTTATGCCACTAATTTTATCAAAATCTTTTATCTCAAAAACTGTACATCGATAAACTATAAAAATTATATGGGTGTTCTTAAAATTTTATGCTCTTTCATTAGAGATGTTATTGTATATACTTTCGGTGAATTTTTAAATCCGGGGGCGGAGCCCGTACGTTTAAGGCATTTGACTATGACACTCTATGACATATCATCTTCATCATTTCACAGCCGCAACGCATGGGTACTTGCTCTCGTAATATATAGTATTAGATATAAATAGTATTCAATCAAGTCATTACAAGCAAGCATAGAGAATAATCACTAGTTTAGGAAGGTCGAGTGGCTCAGATTGACTTTAATGGTAGTTTTCATTATTTATAGTTATATAAATATATCTTTATAAGTTTTATTGTTATAAGAATTTTTTTAAAATTTGAAGTTATTTACATTAACTTTGGTGTCTCATATTATTTTAACCCGTGGCATTTATAATAGAAAATACATCATTGATCTAAAAAATTTATCCTTATCTATAGTATAATTCCGCCTATGTAACATTAACGTGACATGGGAAAAGGAAGAAAATAAGAGGATAGACGAAAGGCTAATTAGGATGATCTAACGATCAATGGGCAACATGCTATTGCAAGGAAATCTTCAGTAACCACGTGGGAAATGAAGGAAATCAATGATGAAATGCTGATTACTTAATGGTTCATGGCATGAAGTCAAAGGTGAGCCCTACTTTTATACCGAGTAGGCGAGTGCCGAGTATTATACATTCGTTAATTTACTTAATTGAAGATACTACCAACTAATTATAAATGACTAATTATATAGTGACTTCGATTTCATAAGCTAATTAATTAAGCATACATAATTAACCATGGGCGGAACTACACACAACGGTTGGGTAACCCGTGCTACGGTCCGTTAGATTCAGATAGCGTAACTTTTTTTTAAAGCAATATATTCTTTATTTGTGTTACGAGTCAAACACATATTGAATATCCGTCAATATAACTAATTCTAAACTTTTGAAAGGTGATCCTAATAATAAAACATATAAAGACGTACTTGTGCAATTTACTGATAAATGTAAATTGTTAAAGTGCAAAAACTCTTAAAAATGATTAAAAATAACCAAAAATACTAAATAATCACAAAAAATCGTAACAATTTAGCCGGTATTATTATTTTACGTTGGTGTAAGGTCAACGATAAAAAAATTTGTGCTACCCGTCTCTTTTAATCATGATTGTAATCAATGCAAATTTGTCACATATATAGAATCTATCGATTTTTTTTTTCCATCTCCACTTTAATGTTACCGCATATAAGTCTTGATGATCTTCCTTTTAGATATATTTAGACATGAATTTTAGGCACATATATTATTTTTGTTAAAGAATATCTTGCTGTTGATCAAGTTGACAAATGACATGCGGACAACGATAATGACTCGAAACCTGCCCTTGAACTTATATTGATGGATATATAGGTCTAAGTGGAAAATAGAATGCCAAGCTTTCATATTTTGGTCTATAACTTTGAATTAAGATGCATGCGAAAAATATCAATGGGTTCCCTCATATATACACTAATACTAAAGTAACATGCATGTACACCAAAAACAAAAGATGAATATGGAGTTTTTATTGTTTTGGAGAATTGGAGAAATGATATATTTGCTCTTCTAAAACTCATATATATACACAATTCACTACTTAAAGTCATATATATAATCCAAGTATGATGACTAAAGAACATGATTAAATAAATTGGTTACTATAAATGATATAATTGCCTTACAAATGATATAATTCAAATAAAAGTATAAGAATTATTAATCTTCAAGCCGCAATTATCCTGCAACAATTTAAACGAGATATTTAAAACATTTACAATGACTAGACAACTATAGATGAGATATGGAAACTAAAAGATGGATGACATCACTGCTGGTGCTCTTCTTCAAGCCGTAATTATCCTCGTTTTGATATTTTCATAGTGAACGCCACCACACGAAAAAAGTTCCTTCAAGAATCACACTAATCCTATCCCATAGATGGTAAGAAATTTTGTAGAGGTAAAACACTAAACCTATCACACTCTCATTTATTGAGTTAGCGGGTCCATCCTCCACGCTGCCCATGCTATGGCCATGTGGTTGTATTATTAATTGTTAGGAAGAGGATCCAACCAAAATTTTGGGTCGAATTAACTTACCAATTTTCATGGACCTTTTTAGGTTCCTCAAATCCTCTCCATTTCATATGCAACTAGAAAAAGTTAGACGCGTACCTTTTTAACATTATAAATCTTGGTTTCAAAGTCATGTTAAATCTATTCAATGATCATGAGAACCTATTCTTCTTCTATTTTTCGCATTGAATTATCACGAGTGGACATATTTATAACTAAGAAATTCCGATCTCGCGTTGTGAGGCTTGAATTGTCTTGTTGAAACGGTTACATTATTATAGTGTATTTGTGTTTAACCTTCAAACGCTTAATTAAAAATTGTTCTCTCATGGATATATTTGTTTAAAAGTATGCAAGAAACCAATAAAGTAGCTCGTAGTAGAAAACTCGAATGGGGTACATGTGGCAAAATCCTCGATATATTATTTGAGAATTTAATCGGAATGTGATATGAGAAAATAAGATTAGTGATACGGGTGTGGCCATAAAAAGGTTGAATGACCCAAAAAGAAAAAGTGTACGTGAAAAAAACAAAAAAGTCACGCATAGTAAAATACTCGAACAGATGCGATGTGACAAAATCTGAATAATGGTACGGGTTTGTGACGTGGATGAATAGTAACATGCTACGCAAGCAAGTTAAACAGTTACATTATTCTAGTGTTATTGTGTTGGACCTTCAACCGATTAATTAAAAATCATATGGTCATGGATGTGTTTATGGAACCAAGAAGTAACCCGTAATAGAAAACCCGAACGGTATACAATGTGAAACAAATCTTTAATATATTAATGTAGTTGAAATTCCAACAGAATGCGATTTGACAAAATCCGAATGGTGGTAAAGGGTGTGGTCATATAGAGGTTGAATAACTGAAAGGAAAAAAAGTGTGAAAAAACCAAAAACTAACCCGCAGTAAAAAAACCCGAACAAAATGCGACGTGACAAAATCTAAATAGTAATACAGGTTGTGACGTGGACAAACAGTAACTCGCCACGTAAGCGAGTTACTATTCACATGTATTGTTTTTGTATAGTATATAATTAATAACCATATATTCTCCTAAATGCATTTTTGGTTTTTTCTTACGGGTTTTGGGTTTGATTTTTTGGAGCGACAAGTTTGTGAGATTTTTCCATAAATCACATGTAACGGCTCATCGTCTACTTTTCGTAGTCTAGAGTGCATGCAAGACTTCAACATTGTATGGTAAAGTGTTCTCTAATGTCAAATTTCAACTGACTATATAAAAAAATACTCTCCGTCCCATTAGAAGTGTCATACTTTTAATATTCAAAGTCTTTATTTTAAAACTTTGAACTTAAGTATATTTTGTATTGTTATATAAAACTTTATTATAAAACTTTATAAAAGTTATACCATTATAAACATGCCTAAAACACAATTAATTCATATAACTTTCATCCCATATTATTTAACACAAATAAAATTATTAAGGTTAAAGTTACAAATGTTAGACTTTAAAATTCAAAACATCACACTTTTAGTGGGTCGGGATGGAAGGAGTTTATATTTGTCCTAAACGAGAGATAGTGCTCGCACGTTGCGGCGGTGAGGTGATAGGTCATAGGAGGTGATAAGTCATAAAGTGTGATAGCCAAATGCTTTAGCCGTACAAGCTCCGCCCTCAAGTTTAAAAATTTGCCGAAAGTATATCGAATGAGATCTCTAATGAAAGAGCATGAAATTTTGAGAACACCCATACAATTTTTATAATTTATCGATATACGGTTTTTTAGATAAAAGATTTTGAATGAATTAGAGAAATAAAATGATTTATGGATGAGAGAGAAAAAAAAAAAGAGTGTTTGTGATTTGAGAAGAGAGAAAAAAATGAGTGGTTGTGATTTAAGGTTAGTTATAGGTATATTTAAGGTTAACATCCTAAATTTTTTAGACCACTAAAAAATAACATTTATTATAGTTTTGACATTAAAATAATTTCCTAATATTTTATTTTTAGATACGGGAATAAATTAGTTGAAACTTTAATGGATAGCGGGTATTTTACCAACCATTTTTCATTTGATGCGTTGCATCATGTAGTAAAGCCAGACACTTCCATTTTGTTGAATCAAGATTCCACCACCATCAACTCTTTTCATTATTCTTCCTTTCTTCATTTCATTCTTCAATTTATTGTTTCATAATTAATCTCCATCTAATTCAAAGAAATCTTCCAAATAATAATCATCAAGTTGCTAGCAAAAGAAATTGAAAGGTTAGGGTTTATGCCTAAATGGTGGTGGCTGAATTTTTAAGGAAGAAGGAGGAGAAATTAGGGCTTGAAGTATTGATCTTTGTTCTTGAAACATTAAGGTAATTATCTTATTAATCTTAGTTTTAATTGTTTTAGAAATTAGGGTTCTTGCTATTAAATTGAATTGAAAAATTGAGGGTTTTCTTTCTATTGAGTTAATTGCTATAATACAAGTTAGGGTTTTTGAAATTCAATCAAATTGGGGGTTTCTAGTTGGGTGCATGAAAATTTTGATGATTGTTAGTGAAAATGAAAACTGTGACAGTTCTGATTTCTGACCTTGTCATGGGAAACACATTGCTTTATCAGATTTTTCACTTGTTGAGTCCTAGAAAGAAAATGTATGTTATTGAGTTAGCTAAAATTTGCCACTGGAATAGGTTAAAAATACGAAGTAGAACTCCAGATATGAACTTTTGAATTCAGTAGCGTCATGCTGATCTTTCAGCAAAAATGATTCTGTGTCTGTTATTAAAACGAGTAAAACACATTCTTATGAGTTAATTCATGTCTTGGTCACTGAATATAAAATGTACCTAAATGTGTTAGCTCGAAGTGGCCATTGGAATGAGGTCAAAATATGGTGTAGAACTCAAGTTATGGTCATTTTGAGGTCAAAATATGGTGTAGAAGTCAAGTTATGGTCATTTGAAGTCAGTAAGGTCAAAATTGTTTGTTAGCAACAACAGCAGTTTTGGTTTTTAAGATGACCAGAAGTCAACTTTTAAAGACAATTCACATGTTGGTCACTAAAGATAAAATGTAGGTATATGTGTCATCTAAATTTGGCCATTGGAATCAAGTGAAAAGAGTGAGTAGAACTTGAGTTATGCTTGTTTGAAGGTAGCTTGGTCAAATATGAAAATGGTACTTTTTCTACGAAAGTAAGTTTGGCCATATGAAAATGATATAAGAGATACATGTTATGTGAACTAGCCCAAGATTAATATAAGATTGTAAATGATGGGTTTGGTGCTAAGGTACTATTGAATGTGGCTAAGCGACCTTGTATGTGATTGATGACATTCTATTTATTTGTGTATCCTTGCTAGGTTGATGCATACGTATTGTGTACTTGCGGTCTTGTTGATTTATGATTTTAGTCGTTGCGGAGGAGGTGAGTTTTCTTGCATACTTTTATATATGTCTTGGGTCAATTACGATTCGATGTTGAGTTGTGTCCATGGTGGTAATTGATTTGGCGTTAGTCTCATATCTATGGTTGAGTTTGATTACAGGCCTAATTGGTGGCCATAGGCTCATGTGGAGCATTGTTATTGTGATATTTATTGAGATTGTAATCATTTTTTTATATGGATCCATGTAACGCGTTGGCACAAAGGTGAGTATTATAGATATGACACGACGGTGTCATAGTCTATATGCAACAGTCCTTTGTGCATTGCCCTCCTTCGTATGTATAAACATATGCAAGATTATTCACTAAGCTTTGCTTACTTTTTAGTTGTTTACCCTTTTTATAGGTTGTCTCGGATGTGGAAGAAAGTTAAGTAATCTAAAGATTGAAGTTAAAGTTGCTTAATGGATATGCTTGCTTTAGCTAAATGCGGATAATGGTATTGGTAATAGGAACCTTAATGACCCCCTCTGAACTATCGGCTCATTGTACCCTTGTTATGTCTTTTTGGGAAAATTATTATGATGTCTAGTGTTAGACCTGAGTTTTTGGGGTATTTTCAATGGGTCGTTTTGTAGTAGTGATGTATTGATCATAATTAAATGTGTTTTGGTAAAACTAATAATCCGTAACAGGTTTTGGATGATGATTTTACGAATGGGTCATGCCGAAATTTCTAATTTTATAGTTTGTCTTTTATAACGAGTTTTGGTACAAAGTTTATGTTTTGGAGATGTTAATATGTAAGGATTTCAAAATGTGATGTGTCTTGGGTCATTTGAAACTTGATGTAAAGTTTGGTTTTGAGTTGGAAATTGTAAGTTGATTGAGTGTCAAAAATAAAATTTGGTGTTGTTTCAGTACAGGACTCCCACTGCGGCGTAGTGGGCATGAGCACTCCCACTGCGGCGCAGTGGGAATTTACTGGTTCGGGTGATGCTTTGTTCCCACTGCGGCGCAGGGGGGATTGCACCCTCCCACTGCGACGAACTGAGATATCTCTCTAAAAAATAAAAATAAAAATCCTTATTTTTCTATTAATTCGAGTTGAGGCATTTCAAAAATGCTTTATAAGGTAATAAGATTAGTTTAATTACGTTATCTTCTGACTAGGAAAAAGCTAACATGGATCGTCTGACAAAAATTAATGAAAAGCTAGGCAAAATGAATGCAAAATTTCATATTCATTTTTTCATTCGTCTCCTCCAATAACATTCTCTATCTTTTTCTCTTTCTTTGTATGGAGAACTAAATTTTGCCCGGAACTTAAAATTAAGTACTAGAAGATCCTACCTAGAAAATCTTATATAGATGAGATTTTTTATCTAGATAAATTATTGGGTTTTTTCTTATATGATGTTATGTATGATATAATTGGGTTTTTTCTTTGCCAAAAAAAGTCTCCCGCCTGCATTTGTAAAACATACAAGAAAAAAATAAAAAATTCTTTCTACTACTCTCTACATTTCTCTATTCTTTTGAGTTTCTTCGAGTTCTTAATAACTTATACTTTGATTTGTTAAATTTTTCATGAATTTTAGATCTCTTCATAGTCTTATATAAATTAGTCATTCCCACCCCCAACTGACCAACCCACCACCACGATATATATATATATATATTTATGAGAGCCCTGGTTTCACTCATGGTATCATTTTCTAAGACTCGATTAGTATGATTTATGGCTGCGACCTTAGTTGTTGACCTCTTGCAGCTAAAAAAAACCCAATCTTACAAGGGCATAATAAACTGGCTCGATAGGCTGGATTCTTGTTGAGTCGGTTGAAAGTTGTTGTATGCACAGAAGGTTCGAGGTCGTCGTAAGTCATTGTTTAATTTCTACGAGCTTGGAAATCTGAATAAGGTATTTGAACCAAGATAACTGCTTATCCCATTGTTCTTCATTTTTCTCTATTTTTCAAAGATTGTCTACATTAATTTTGGCCGTGTGATCTTTCACACTTACCTGATGATTTTAACTTCCTTTTTTCCTTAACACAACTAAAAGTTCCGTTCACCATTATCCAAAACCAATAGCCAAAATCATAGAGAAATGTTTTCCTCAATCAACATGTGTTCGTTTGCCTGGAGGTGAGTTACGGTTGCAACATGTAGTATGAGGTAAACAGTACTCCTCGATTCTGGCTATTGGTATAGTTTGATGGTGAACGAAATCTTTAGTTGCATTAATTCTTCTGTAGACAATTTAAGGAGGTAAAGGGAGATAAAGAACAACTAGGATATGCGATTATATATCTTGGTTCATAGCTTGTTTAAATAACGCAACAACTCTTATTGAAATTCCCATGCTCGAACCAAATTGTGACTTACCACGACCTCATGCCTTCTATGCGCAACAAGATTTTTATCGATCCAACAAGAATCCAGCGTGTCGGGCCATTTTGTTGGTTTTCTGATGTGAGAGGTCAACAACTAAGGCTGCACTCATAGGGCATATTGATCCGAATCTTAAAAAGGGATATCATGAGCGAGGTCAGGACTCTGATACCAATTAAAAAGCGGGGAGGGTGGAGGTGGTATGTAATTCATTTAGACGTTAACAAAGTAGTAAAGCAGACATAAATAATGGGCTACAATAATGGCTCGAGTCCTCTATCTACAAAAAAATTATTTATTCTCCCTTTTAAAAAGTGTATTCATTTTGTGACTTTGTTTACATTTAGTGTGTAAAATCTTTACATGTGTAAAAATTCAATTAATCATCACAAATTTTCACACTTGTACAAAAATAGAGTTTACGTTTTATAAATATATTAATTATTTATATTTAAAAGGTGAAAGTCGATATGTAACATCGAATTTTTAAGGCGACAAAAAATAGGTGTTACAAACTAATGTCTGATAAATGTGAATAGTTTTCACAACTATAAATGTGAAAATCATTATGGTTTTTCATGTTTATTCTTACTTGTAAATGTGAAATATTTTATTATACAATTTAAAATGTTACTAAATGATATTTATTATAAAGATCAAGCTAATAACATAAATATAAAAAATCAATATATCAATAATAAGAGTATAATCAATGTTATATATACAAACAAAACTATAGAAAGTGATGTGACAATTTAAGTGAACCAATTAAATTTAAAACTTTTTTTTTTCTCTTTCTTCATTATCTGTCATCATATAGTTGGTGACACATCAATTTGTTAGAATGTGTGTAAGTTGTTTGTAACTTTGACATTTTTTATTTTTATAAAAAGTCTTCGAAAAGCTTTTTTCTATCAAAAGAGATGACTTATTTGTTAAGTGAGATATGATTAATCATCCTAAGTAAATAGCCTAAAAATCTTTCTAACCAAGAGATGATGACGTGTGGAAAAATCAGGAGCAAGATTAGAAAAGAGAATTAGTGAACACCACATGTTATTTTTAGAACAACAAGGGTCAGGCCACGAGTATCCGGGCCGGTTACCGTGGACCTAAGACCCGTTTCCCTCCCCCTGCCTGCCCCACCTGGTAAATGCTCCACGAAGGCCTAAGAAACCTAAAGCCTGTAAATCTCACGCCCGAGAGTATCGAACCTGAGATCTCACGGACAAACGTCTAGGTGTCCAACCACTGAGGTAATCAGTGAAGGACAGTGAACACCACATGTTACCTTCCTATAATGTTAGGTGGATTTTTAAGCTAATCATTAGAATGATTTATCATTTTTCTTGTTAAATAAGTTCAAATACCTCAACCTATTGTTGATGATTAACACTCTCTTTCATCTATATTTAATTACAAATTAATAAACTTTGAGGTTTTTTCTGAATTTTTACTATTGGAGTAAAAATGAAATTTTAATTTCTTAATAAAAGGCTTTTACAACTTTACCATTGTGGGTGTCTAATATACTTTAATAAAAATTTTATAGTACTATCCTGTAGTTTCCCACCTTGAAAATAATTCATAAATTCTTATTAATGTGATTTACTCGTTTTCAAGGCAAGTAAAGTAGGTGGTAAACTTTTCAATTAATAACTAAAAATATATAAATTGATCATTTTGAAGGGTTTTCAAGAGTCCTGAGTTTTATCTCAGGCATGCATAGTTCAAGCTCCGCATATTGCCCAATTGGATGTCACTGTGTTGTTAGAATGCTAAATATTAACTAGTAAAACACAACTCGCTGTTAGAAAAAAATTGATTAATTTTTGAAGTAGATGTCTAAAATAAAGGAAATGATAAATAAACTCTATCAATATAATAAAATAAACTTGTTAAATTCCCTAATAAATCATTAAAATTCAGCTAAAAGTATAAAATATAAATAAAACAATGACTTGCACAGAAGAAATATTATGGATACAAACTAAATGGGCCAACGTAAACAAAAGTAGTAAGCCGGGGTTTATAAAAACGCGATTAGTTTCCTAAACCAAGTTAAGTTAGTTTCAACTTCATATTAGTACCCTTCAAAGTTCAAATGCCTCACTTAGTCACTTGTAAACAAAATTCGGGTCACCTCACCTACCTTAAGCCAAGGTTGAATAACGACTACGATTAGATTTTTTTTTTATAGAAAAAAAAAAAAAAATCATTCTTTATTATATATAAAGAGGATCGTTATATGTCATAAGGCATATATTAAGATTGCTAGATTAATAATTGGTTAGAGTTGCAATTTTTGTTAAAGAAAGAATATGTTATAAATATAATATTTCTACTCTTCTATACTAGCTTCTAATTTAAAAATAAATATAAAGACAGAGATTTGATTAGAAATGACTTTAATTTTCATTTGACACACATGTACAAGTTCATCTATTCCTGTGTGGTTGACAGAGGCCACGCAGCTCATGAGTCCCCACAATGGTTACAAATTGACGTGGCAATATATACATTTTTGGACATAGACATATTGCATGTTCTTTTTACTCCTTATTTCTCTTATTATTCGTACATTTTTAATGTACGACTATTCATCAATAATAATATATAATAATTTTAAACATATATATATATATACAGTGAAGGGATCAAGTGTGAACCAACATATATGGTGAAAACCATTGAAAAATCATCTCTGAGGCTTTGCCCTTAAAATTAAGGGCTACGCCCGTACCGTAACAACCGTCACTATCTCTTGGATCGCCGTCCATCAAATCCATACTATTCTCATATGCGTCTGGTGACAACCCCTTTAAAATGGATGTAGGGCAACGCCCGTACCGTATCCATGCGTTTTCTTAACGCGTAACCCATATGATTTTTTACAATAAATTTTTTTTTTTTTTTGGAATGGGTTTTTGTTAAAAGAAAATAAAAAACAAAAAAAAAAGTTGAAAAAAGTGAAAAACAAAAATTAAAAAATAAAAAACCACAAAAAAAAGAAAGAATGGGGGAAACTAGTGGTTCTCACGGTTCTCTCTATATATGTGGTTCTCACGTTAACCCTACCATATATAATATATAATATATATATATATGGGGGAAGGTAATATAAGGCTGTTAGGCACCTAAGTTGGGTGAAAAACACCTCACATACCTTTTTTTAAACCATAAAAATCATGGGGGGCCAAACATTTATTCAAAATATTTTAATATTGGTATGTGAGGGGTTTTTTACCCAAGTTGGGTGCATAACAGCCCCATACTCACTATTCTCTCTCTCTCTCTCTATATATATATATATATATAGGTGAGTTATTTTAGGATCACCCCTAACTTTAAGACTAATTAGGATCACATCATAATCATCATCATCGACCACCACCACCACCACCACCATGATCATCTCCCACCAAAAACATGGTCATCCGGCTCCGGCGACCACCGTCGTCACCGAAAAATCATGGTGGTGGTCGGAAATGATCATGGTGGTATGTAAGTTTCAAAAAACACATGTCCTAATTGGTCCTAAAATAAGGAGTGGTCGGACATGTATATAAATATATTATATATATAGGGGTGAGTTATTTTGAGAACCATAAAAAAAAAAGAACGCGAGAACCAATCCTGGCCATTGATTTTGATCTTGATGATATTTAATTTTCTCTCTCCTCATTTTCACCCAATTCATTCAAATGGTTTTATCTCACAAACCGTACATCGTTAAACAAAAAAAAAGCATGGGTAGTCTTAAAATTTCTTGCTCTTTCATTAGAGATGCGACTTGATATACTTTTGACAAACTTTTAAATTTTGATTTTTTTTTTAATTTTTTTTTTAGCGATAATCCTACACATGTGCAGGACATGTGTAGGGTATACATCATACACATCCTACACATGTGTAGGTTATACATCCTACACATGTGCAGGTAAAAAAAAAATTCAAAAAAAAAAAAAATTCGAAATTTAAAAGTTTGTCAAAAGTATATCAAGTCGCATCTCTAATGAAAGAGGATGAAATTTTAAGACTACCCATGGTTTTTTTTTCGTCTAACGATGCACGGTTTGTGAGATAAAACGTTTTGAAAAATTTGGATGAAAGTGATGAGAGAGAAAAAAGGAGATGAGATGTGTGGCCCAGATTGGTTCTCGCGTTCTTTTTCTTTTTATGGTTCTCAAAATAACTTTCCTATATATATATATATATATGTATAAAATCGATCTTTGGGCAATATTGTAGTAACCTAAGACAAGTTTTAAGTTGTCAAACACATTTAAGGGTTAAGTGGGCCGGGCTTGTAGTTTGGGTCAATCAAATGGTTGGAATGAGATTGAGAGACGGGTCATTTTCGATGTCGGGTAAACCACGGACATGGTGGCATGGGTGGGTGGCCTGGGGTGGTAGGGGACCATTGTCGAGGGGGACGAGAAAGACAGCTCCTATAGCAAGATACCACTTTGTGCCAGTTTTATTTATTTCCATAAAATACTTATTCAACTACCAAGAATAAAATCTGTATTTAAATTAAATAAATCAGTTATATGAAAAATACTGTTTGAATCTCTATGCTTTCTTATCCGCTTGCAAGTGATTATACTTGTTTCATGACCCCACAAAATATATATATATATATATGTTTACTTATCTTTCACAGTAAATCCGTTAATTCATAATCATAATGTTTAAACATTATGCATAATTTAATGAATTATGATCATATTTATTCATATATGCATGTATGATAGTAATAACTAAAAAGGTACTCACATGATTTTGATTCTTGGCAACTTTTTGAGATCGTGTGAAGATTGTGATTGCTATTAGAATTTTGGTGTTGGGTTAGGTGCGTATGATATATTGTGGTTTCAAACTATCTTTATATAATGTAGGGCAATTTAGTACCTATGTTATTACACTTTAAAAATATGGGCGTGATTCATATGTGGGTGGGCGTTATCATGGATATATATATATATATATAGTATATCATTATCATATATTCATATATTTGAAAAGGAAGAAGAAACTTTGAAAAATTAGCTGAAGATCAATATCTTAGTTCAGTTTGAACTAGACTAGCACATATATATGAAACTAGGGATCTAGGAACGCATAAACCGCATAGAGGGAGGGGGACTATATTTGACGATCACAAAATTTGAAAATATATGTAATAAACTTCACAAGCTTATAAATAATTATATAAAAAATATTAACGTAATGCTTTAGAGTTTAAACTGGGCAAGGTGACACATGATGACGCGTTTGGTTCACAGAATGTTTTGGGAAGGAATGAAATCTTTCAAAAGAATTGGAATTTGAAGGAATGCAATTTGACGGAATGTTTTTGATTTTTTTGAAAATTCAAGTGAAGTAAGGAATGAAATTCCTTACTCCATCCCCAAGGAATGGAGATTCCATCAAATGATGGAATGTTTACATTCCTATGGAATGAGATTCTCTCTTCTTTGTGCAACCAAACGCACCAATGAATTCAATTCCAATTTCATCAAATTATGTGAATCAAACGAGACCTTAATTGTTAAAAACATAAATTTAAACCAATTTAAAAATTTTAATAAAGGTTTTTATAAAAAGAAAAACAAATTTGACCAAAGTGACCTAAGTCGGCTAAGTTTTGACTGAGTCGGCCGAGCTTTGACCGAGTCGGCCGAGTATGATCAAAGTTGACTCGAGTCTTAACCGTTGATCGAGTTTTAGCTCGATTCAGCCGAAGCCAACCCGTGAAGAAGCTAATTTCAAGTTTCCAATCGAGTTGGCCGAGTTTTACAACACTGATATCAAGAACATCGTATGCATGACTTGAACTCATAAAACCCTTCATTGTAGTCCCTATGGATACGTTATATATAAGTTTACATGTGTTGCTATTGTCACCATGGATGGAAATAGAGTCATCACAATTGCTAACAAAACTGTTTCTATTGCTAATAAAGTTGTCCTAATTGATGCAAGACACACCTAAAGTCGTTTAATTAAGGGTAACAAATTAACAATCGGAACCCTCATTGATCAAGAGCAATTATCTCATATGATCTCCAGTCTTATCAAAACATTATTATTGGATAATGATATATAATCCATATTTGGTGTTTGTTACCGGTTAAAAGTGCATGGAGTATTGGAGTTGGATAAAAGTGAGAGAAAGAAAAAGAAAAAAAACAGTTATACGGGGAAAGAGATAGAGCATAGAAAAACACCTGCGTTGGAAATTGAGAGATGCTATACTTATAAATAATATATTGACAAAAGTTTATAAACACATATTCCACTAATCAAATCAAGTCATTTTTTATTTCTTATCTTTCTCTTTCTTTAATCATTGATCCACGTCACATGCCACATGTGTATGTAAACTTTTGATTGTATAATGTTTGTAAGTCTAGAATTTCTCTTGGAGATGAAAGATGCTACATGTACACTTACAAATAATATACAACAACAACAACATGACCCAATCCCTGCGCGGGGAATGGGGGAGGTAAGCTGTAGACAGTCTTACCTCTACACAAAGGTAGAGAGACTGCTTCCATATGGACCTCCGACACTTACAAATAATATACAAACATAAATTTACAAGAGAAAAGTGATTATGGGGCTGTTATGCATCCAATTTGGGTGAAAAACCTCTCACATACCAATGTTTAATATTATGAATAAATGTTTACCCCATGATTTTTATGGTTTAAAAAAGGTATGTGAGAAGGTTTTCATCCAACTTAAGTGCTTAACAACCTTATATTCCCTACCCCCAATTTACAAACATATATTTTCTACTAATCAAATCAAGTCATTTTTTATTTCTCTAGTTTCTCTCTTTATTCGAAAATAGAGTATTGTTTTGCGAATAGCGATTATGGTCGCTAGAGAAGTGAACTATAATATTAAAATGACATAAATGATAAATCAGCCTAAACGGCCCACAGCAGTACAGCACGGACCATACTAGTAAAGCAAAAACTAATTTGGGCAATGTTTACATTAAAAAGCCCAGTAAGCCCAATTGAGATTGTAGCCGAGGGTTGGTTTTCTTTTTAAAAAGATACACATATAAACATATACACTGATGGAGCAGAACCTATTTTTTTAAAAAAAATCTTGAGAACTCTTAAATTATGTATTGGATCACATGCTTTTTTCACATGTGAAACGTTATAAAAATACATGTTGTAGAAGAAAGTTTTTTTTCAAAACCTTATATATACCCATTTGTTAATATGTGAATGAAAATGTTAACATATCAATTCACAAGTTCACAAAAGGCTATTTTGAAGGATTTTTAAAAAAGTTTCTTCTACAACATACTTTTTTATATCATTTTACATGTGAATGAACAAAAAAAACATGTGAAGAAATATATTATCTAAAAGTTCTCATGGTTGTTACAAAAAAATGGTTCTCAAACTAAGGAAAGTCTATACACTGATGCACATAAAAAAGTTTGAACTCATTACCCATGTTTATAAAAAGAAGGGTAAAGGTTGGGAACCCTAGTGGCTTAGGTGGTGTTTGTTTGAGACTTAATAAATTAAGGCTTAGGTGGTGTTTGTTTGGAACTTAATAAATTAAGTCATGACTTAATCAAAATATTTAATTCATTAAGTTATCAAAAGTGTTTGCTTATTTGACTTAATAAACAAAAAATAACCGTATTGACTTAACCTATACAGACATTATTTATCTATTCAATCACTTAAAAGTTAAAAAAAAAAAACAAACAGACCATTAGTCTCGTACTCTCGTGTATCTATTTGGAATATAATTATTAAACGAAATGAGTCTCGAGCTCTCGTATTAATATAACTATGTATTACAGCTAAAGGAAACCGATCATATAATTTATTTTTTTTACGGCCATCGAATAAAACATGACTATCCAAAGTAACCCAATGATGAAAAGCGGTCTCATACTCTGCGAATGTAGACAACTTTAAGTAGCCCAAGGCCACCATATAGCTCAATTTCATGAAAAACTCTATAAGGTTTCAGGGCTAGAACCCCCAATCTCATGGGGTGAAACTTAAATCACCACTCCATGACTTTTAATAGAGAATTAAGAAAACACACAAGTTTTTTCTCTTTTATAGTTTCCTTCGACTTCACGTCTCTTGTAAAAATGATAGATTGCTTAATTTGCTTAACAATTATCTTCTAACAGAACATTACTTAAACACTCAAATAAAGATATGGATATAAATTCTAAATTACTTAAACAGTCAAGAACAAATATTAGAAGTTCGTAATTTCAATTAAAGACGTCAGGTACCAATAGATACGACATACGAGTTCTGAAGTTACCGCCATGGGGCGGAATTATGTGTGTATCTTGAGTGGCTGAGTGCCTCATCGGGGTTTTTAATATAACATCTTTTACAATATCAATCCTAACTTCGAATATTAATAAGAAATCGATCTTTCTGATAGTCGTAGGTTTTTATTATGTTCGTGTAACAAGTGTTTGTGGGTGTGTGACAATTATCACGCTTTTGAATATTGATATGTATTCCTAGCTAGCATGGCTACCAGTATTAGATAAATTAATTTTGGGCTTGTTTTGGTAACTAAAACTTCCAAACAGAATTCTGATCTCTAACGTGTTTGACTTTGACGCCATACATGAAGGATTAGCTAATAGCTAGTTACTCCCTCGGTCACAAATTATTTGTCCACCCTTTTTTTTTATACGTAATTAGTCCTAATACCCGTACGATATACGGTAGCTATATAGATTGTATCATAAAGAAATTTAAATATGTCTCATACATGATTCGTAATTATAAAATAAATTGTTATTAAAAAAATTGATGATAAATATAATATATGTTTAGATAAAATTTTGGATTTACCTTAAATTTTTGTTACCGCATCAAAATTGGAACTTGTAAGCATAGTGGGTGATGTCAAATAGCAATGTGATTTCGGAACGTAAATTCAAAATTTTGAAGTATTCATGTTAATAACTTATTATACGAGTAATTAATATAACTAATAGGAGTTGAAGTATTGAGAAAGAAAAAAGAGAGAATTTATTAATGAGAAAACGATAAATCAAATAAGCTTATAATTTCTTTTGTATAATTGTATTAATAAGCCAAAAGTTAGAGTTTAATTTAAAGTCTAATAAGAAAATTGAATTTATATACAACTAAAAAAGATAATTTAACAAAATAAATAAATTAAAAGAACACGTGTCGATCAAGGATTATGCCATATGTCGTTTTAAGAACATGTCAATCTTATTTTAGTTTATTGGTAGATACGTCTCACACTAATTATTCACATTACAAATAGTACTTAAAATTGTTAGAATTGTTATTACTCATACTATTTTACCTACAATCAAAATTATTAATTAGTATATACCTGCATAGTTGTTGACTCGTAAATCTTGACTCAACTCGAAATCTGATTTAAGAGTCATGATATTTGAAAATATAGTATTTTTATAATTATGTGCAAATATTTATTGTAGACATATTGTAATGTATTAATGTATTAAGCTAAAAAAAGATATATTAAAATCAAATCAAATTAACATATAAAAGAGTTATGTTTTAAAAAAAATTTAAAAATAAAAAATTAAAAAAAAATGTTTTTGTGACTCGTGACTCGGAACACGACTCGAACCGACTCGCACCACAAAACACGAGTCATGTTATGAGTCAGGAGTAAATCGAGTCATCCTATCGAGTCACCTCATTTTCCCTATGTTTCCCTATCATGGCTGATATCCTCGACCACCAATTATTCAAAGAGGAATTTGTTGCAGTTATGCGAAAGATAAATGCGAAGAAGCAATGGTGTTTTGAACAAATCAGATACATACAAACCGGGTATTGTACTGAGCTTGAGTATCAATACTTTACTTATTTGCAGGGAAAGATCGACAAGACCCATGTTGCTCTAGAACAACTTGACTGCGCGATTACCACATTGGAGCATTTCATCATAAGTGCCAAAGGAGTTTATGAGATGAAGAAATAACTTTGTCTTTTAATAATGTGTTCTATGAACTATTATTATGTATGTTTCTCTTTATTAAGTTTGTAATATATCTTATGTATTTGTGTGGTAGGTTAATGTTTTATGTTTCAAATAAATGTTAGATTTAGTTGTACCGTGTTTTTAAAATTAATGAAAGTTTAGGGTTTATTGAAAGTCTTGTATTCATGTCTAATATAATAAACTAGTATTCTTAAAAAAAAAAAAAGTCGTCCAAGTCAAACTGTTGCGAACTGCGATTTCTCGTTTTTGTTGCGATTTCCATTTTTTTTTGCGATTTCGTGTTTTTTTTTGCGATTTCGCTTTTTTTATTGCGATTTTTATTTTTTGTTGCGATTTTGTTGGCTATTTTGTAATAATCCAAAAACACTTGGTTATTTTGATGCATTCGCAACGAAAATGGGCTATTGTCGCGATTTTCTCTTCTAACTATTCTTAATTTAAACTCTGAATTTGTGTTTAAGAAGATAGGGAGCACGTTGGGGTCACGTGATGGCATAAGTGAGTACGAAGACCATAAACAGAACCATAAGTACAAAAGTCTCATCACATGGCCGACCCCGACTATATATATGGCACGCTGATATAGTTACACTCTAAACATTTTTTATGATTATCCGGCCATAACCATAAATTTTTGGTAATTAAAAAGGTTGATAGTCGACCACAAGAACTATAATTAATGTTTACCTGATTATATTCTTTCCTAAAATGACAATGTCGTCGTTCGTTCTGTTTAAAATTAACATTTCAAACGATAGATTTATAAATATCTAAACAGGTTTATCAAATATTAAGCGCGCGCTCACTCTCTCTGTGTGTGTCTCTGTGTGTGCGCGCATTGTGAATTTGTGAGCATCTATTTTACGTGTTAATGTGACATGAATAATGTTCCTTATCATGTAGAGGTAAAAATTAATGAAATGCATTTCAATAATATGATAACGTCTACTGTATTTTGATTGGAATGGAACTCTTTCCTAAATATATGAATGAGGTGTTTGGTAGGAAGGATTTATAGAGAATGGAAATGTAATAGAGAATGAAAATAGTGAGAAAGAGAATGAGTATTTGAAAAGATAATGGATTCCGTTTTTTGGTACCCATAGAGAATGAATATATAAAAAAATAAAATTTTAAATAATAATGCATTTATTACATATAACATCTTGAAAATAATATATATATATATATATTTTCCAAATTGTTAAGAATGGATGAGAATGGAATTGATTCTCCCTTCTCTTTTTTCATTCCATCATACCAAACCCCACTTGTTAATTTATAGTGGAAAAGAGTTTATCAAAAGATCCATTATTTAGACGATTTGGTTTTAATAAAAAAAAACTTTATCATTGTTCATGCTCTGATCGAAGGACTATCAAAGTATCAATAGCTACATCTCATATTCCTTCATTTCTATGTCTCACACATATATATATATATATATATATACTTCCCCTATAAAGCAACATGGTTGGATCAGTGTTAACACCCTTGCCTCTGAAGACAGAGGTTATGGGTTCTATCCTCATCCCATGCAAAGGTTGTAGGGCCTTTTCTCCCATTTAGGTAGAAACTGGAAGCAGCCTTTCTACTTAGGTAGAGGTAAGGTCTGCCTACATCTTAACCTCCCCATACACCGTCGAGGTATTGGGGCTCAAAACCCGCGGAAGGCGGCACTGAGCAGTTACTTACTTACTTTTATATATACTTCCTCTATAATTTCTTTGTGCTAATTTAAATGTCATAGCTTGATATTTTGAGTTTTTCTTATTTAACTTTTAACTGTCTACATTTTTATTTGTGTAATGTAATACTTGATGTACTCGTAATATATATAAATCGATTCAGTTTTAAATGTATTTTGTATTGCTATAACTTTCACTAAGTATTACAAAAACAATCAATAATATTAATGATCAAAGTCGTGAAAAAAAACTCGAACAATTAAACATTTAAATTGAGACGGAGAGAGTATGTTAAAAGAAAAAAAACTGTATTAACCTTATTACTAAAACACGTTTTCGTGGTTCTTAGTACCTAAACATATATGCACCTAAACCTTATTACTAAAAGGAACGGTATTAACCTCATTACCCTTCATAACCTAGAGCCCATATATGTACCTAAACATATATGCATCTTCACCACCTAGCTCCAAATAGTACAACATCAATCATCGTCCAATCTAATGATTAGATAGAACGACATGTCATTCATGATGTTCCTTCTCTCAATGGTCATACATTCGACTAGTACATCCCCCCCTTCAAAGTTAACGAGATCTTGTAATCCAATCGATGCCCCACGTGTGTAAGTTCATTGCTTTTGGGTACTTACAATACATAACATTGATGATATGTACGTACGATAATATGTGGATTTCGACCTCTCAGATAATCAAATAAATGTTAATGGGGTCATATGTATAGCTCGATAGATGGGAATCCTTTGGTAATTTACAACATAATGTTAATTGTACCATGAAAAAATCTCACAGTGAGCAAAATAAAAAAAAAAAACTGTAAAATAAAAATATAAAAGGGTCAAAATATTAAAAACTTAATCGATATAAAATTTTAAAATACATGACAAAATCTAAGTTTTGAGGGAGACATTTGCCCCTTTTGCCCCCCATGTGGTACCGTCCCTGGTTAACTCGTACTATACATATTAGCAGACACGTTAGTTAGAGTTATTGAAGAGTATATTGTGTAGAGGCTTTTATTATATGCAACTAGCACGGTACCTACGTAATGCGATAGCGGTGTGGTAGGGGTGATAACAATGACGGTTAATGGTGTAGGTAATTGATTTAAAGGTAATTGGTATAAAAACAAAGATAGTAAATATATTTTAAAACATAAAAGATTAATGATGTAAATTAAATCATCAAGGCTATAACAATTATTTCGCATCTAATTTATACTTCAAATGAGCTATAAATTAAGCTCGAAAACAAATAGCTTTGACTTGTTTATATATCTAGATATTCGTTTAAAATTAACGTTTTTTTTTATAGTATTATTATCAAGGGATTAGAATTTCAAGTTTGACCCACTTTGTAGATAAGAACGATCTAAAAGGCAAAAAGGACGTGACACACTCTTTGTTAAGTTTGATCCGTAAGACAAGAAGGCCAGAAGGGTATGACCCAAACAAGAAAAATTAAGGAAATAATAAGAGACGGAACAAAAAGAAGAGGTGATGATGATTCCCTTTTTAATTTATTCTTCGTCACTGACTCACTTCACTTGACTTTTTTCTGCTAGCTTTTACTTCTAAAATCTTACTCGTATAATAATAGAGTAATAAATAATAAATTAATAATACTGTAATAAATCTACAAGCTTCAACTACACACTCCGAACTAACTCACCAAAAAACACTTATACAGAAAAACACGCAATCTGTGCAAGCAAAGAACACAACATTTACAGAATCACATATTCCTTTTTATTATTACTTACATTATTATTCCAATTCATGATCTCTCTATTTCTATCTATCTGACTTTATATAAGTAATTATTCTCTATATATCTTTCTCCTTTAATATAAATATATTTCGTTTACTTTATCCAAATGTCAAGGGTTATTGTAAGTTGTTAGATAGATTTGCAGCGGTGTATGGCCATGGAGATGAATTGAAGCGTTTATCTTTGTTTATATTTAGATAATAATAGTAATAATGGCTGGAGGAATTCAACAACCTTTTCGGCTTGGTTTTCAGGTAATAATCGATCTTGTCTTTAACTAAGTTACTTACTTTGATCCTTTTTATAAAAAAAAAACCCTCAGTTGGTTAGAAAAGGATATCTGACTTGCAAGGAGTAAGGATCGAACTTATGACCTCTCTGATTCTAACGGCAAGGATGTAAATTAATTAGTACTTGATCCAATTAAGTCTTTCTTTGATCTTCTCCTAGCTAATTCTAATTAAATAATGCTATTATGCTAATTCTAATTAAATGCTATTATGTAAATAAAAGATAAGTTCTATTATGCTAATTCTAATTAATTCTACTTATATCGCCACTACCCTCTTTACATCAATTACATGCATATTGCCACCACCACCAATAGTCGTTGTCATTACCACCTGTCACCGCCATCGCCAAACCGCCGTCGTCATCGTTGCTGCATTGCATGCAGGCCCTTCTAGTATTTATATATGGGATTTGTTAACTATATATAGTTGATTAGTTGCTACTCATATATAGTGATAATTGACAACTACTTAGAGTAACAAACGTCAGTTGTCTTGCATTGTATTATGTGTTTGAATATCTTGTTATTTTTTTGATCTGACAGGCAGACCTCTTGCACTCGGGTTCAATCTCGTTTGGAAGATTTGAATCCGAATCATTATCATGGGAAAGAAGATCATCTTTTTCACACAATCGATATCTTGAAGATGTTGAGAAGTGTTCAAAACCGGGTTCTGTTACCGAAATGAAAGCTTATTTCGAGGCTCATTTTAGAAGGAAAGCTCTTCAGAAGAAAAGTTCATCTGAAAGCCAAGATGGGAAAGAGTTCCAAATAATCAAAAATGATGACCCGCAGGATTTACGAGACTTGCAGAATGGCAACGATATCAAGCATTTTACGTTCTCTGATGAGAGTCCTTGTAGTTCTGGCCACTCCAAACACGATGAAGAAATGGATATTCAGAAACGTGCAAAGGAAAATGTTGAAACTTTATGTTCTGAGAATGGCAATGCAAGCTGCGATGTTACAAATTTTGATGTAAGCCTACATGGTCATACAGAAAGTAGTTCAGAACATCTTGAGCTCAAAGAAACTGAGAATGTTGTTTTGGTTAAAAGTGAGGTACATATTGAAGAAGCCATTAATGAGAAGGACGATGATAGTGGTAATTCTGCATCTCAACAAACATTTTTTTCCAAGGTGAGTCCTTCTGGAATTTGCTTAAATGTTTATACAGGATTTTCGTCCGTTCTATAGTTTTCTAAGTAACATACGTGGTCTCATTTAGTAAATGCATCCACCACCTCTAACAAAGTTAAAAATTTGAATACAAATTGTTCTTTACACTAAATCTGAAATATAAGATTAGCATGGTCTTTATTTATGTATATGTTTGAGTGTATCTACTTATATTTCTATTTTTGAACCGCAATAATCTATTGCGTTTAGGTAAGGCCTACTTCAGAAACGAAACAATCAAAGTCAAAACTGAAGGCTCATATCAAATCTGCTCAAGCTCAACGAAGCATTTCTGGTGAAGCATCCTATGGCTCAGGTAAAACCAAAACAAGGGAAATCAAAGGTTTACTCATTAAGGAGAAAGAAAAGCAGTCACCTCGACCTGCTAGCCCCATTCCTAATTTTGGAAGAAGAGCTACGAAATTAGAGGTGATTACAGTATTTTTTTAAACTTGTTACGAACTTACCCAAAACATTGATAACTTTGTCATACTAATAGATGAATAAATTTCTTCTGTTAGGAATCAAGTATGAGTTTTCCGAAAGCAAAAGCAATTCCCATAAATAAAAGGTATGTAGTTTGGTGGTTTTCTGTGTTAAATTTCTTCTCTAGCGGGTCAGATCCTTTCATATGTTGTATTTTTTGCAGCATTGTTAAAGAATATAGATCAGGGAAAACATCGGAAGTGAAGTCTCTTCCCGCAGCACATCAAAACGTCAACAGGTTCTAAGTTCTACGTATAAAATTTCGTTGGAAGATATTGTTATTCTTGTGTACTTCCAGTTGTAAGTATGTTTTTCTTCTTTGTTCACTTCATTTGTTGCTTTACTTCTACAGGACTAAACATGCTGTTACTACTCAGAGTCAACTATACACCAATCAGAATGCTGCAGGTTTCATTTATAAAAGTGATCAACGAGCAGAAAGGCAGAAAGAGGTAGAGTGTTTCTTAGTATTCTTTTCTTTGTTACACATATACTTGATAGTTTCATACTTTCATCTGATATTGAGTCCGAAATTCATATTGGAGTAGTTGATCCTTCACATGCTTGACAGACGTTTGTATGGTTTTCTGATAAAATGTTCAGGATCGACTCCAGGGCCCTTAAACCGAAGCTAAATCATATACTTAACCTTTAGCTAGCGTTTAATACTTCCTTTTATTTTGAGATATATATGTATCTGATTGTTAAATTTGCATGACACGTGCAAGCATGTAACTATCCGTCCTTCGGAATTCCAGATAAAAAGGGCCGCTGAGATGACACAAAGTCGAAAAAGTGTCAACTTTAAAGCAACACCAATGCCTTCTTTCTACAAAGCATCTTCTCGTTCCTCAGATGAAAACAAAGTATACTGATTGCATCTTTTCTATAGCTATCTAATAGCGTTGTCAACTAATAATCTTTTCTTATCCTCAAATAATTATTGAGCTGACTTTTGATATGCATTTACAAATGACAGGTTATATCCACTAACAAGACACCAAGTAGACCAAGAACAGGTTCAATAACTCCACACACGATCAAATATCTATCGAATTCTAATGCCTCATTAAATCCAAAACCAGGTTCTTCTATTTCTTTAACCAACAAAACCCGTCCTTTAGAATCCCCCAGGAGCGTACATAACAAGAAAAAAGAATCAGAGTTCACAACAACAAATAGGACCACGGGCTAGAGACACTATAAGGAGAAATGGTCCAAAAGTGGGTTATATAGCCTTGAGTGTTGCCTCTTGAGCGTGTTGTTGCTGTCTTGTTCATGTTGGTTACTGTAGTAGTTGTTGGTGAAGGAATAAAGCTGTGGGAAGACGTATGTCTCATGGTGGATTAGATTAGGAAAGTATGTAAGTACCCTTCATATGGGAATTAGTTGACTAGCTAAAATGGTTTCGACCTCCCTTATTGTATACAAACTTGCAAAAGTTACGAGATAAATCCAAATGTTACGTATATTTAGGGATGTGCACATCGACCAGGCCTAATCCGGTGTTGGTTATAAAGTTGTTGGGAAAGTAGTATATCTTATGAAAATTACCTCTAAATTAGTACAAAAGCGTAATGAAAGTAAGAAAGTTAGAGGGAAATTACAACCTGATGAATTTTATTGCATGAAGAACAAGTTTTGTCTAGGCCCGATGGGCCGATACTGAAAAGGATTTTCGATTAGTCAGGTCTAGGATTCTTAGACCAAGCTTTTTTCTTTTCAGGTTCTGGTAAGGCCTAGGACCGCTTTGGCATTCTTGCATGTTGAATTGGTACAAAAGCTTATGTTTATAGTTAGATCACTAAAAAGATTTAAAATAGCGTATAAAAATAAAAAAATTACAGGGGAAAGACAAATTCATACATGGTGCCAGTGGTGCCTAAAAGGCTTGTTGATAAAGTTTTAGTATTATATGCAGTTTTAACTTTTAAGGCCTAGCCGGGTCTAGGATTCCAGGACCATACTTTTTGTTTCTTTTCTGACTTGGCTCTGGTCAGGGTCTGGTGCTGGTTTCGGCCAAAGCCTGTTTGTTCGTCTCTATTTTCTGTGCACATATTCGTAGCCCCAATATGTTTAAAGTACGATCTGAAAAACAAAACCAAAGCATTTACATTGTACAACCATAATAGTGGCTATAACTATTACTTTCAAGTAACCATCAATAATTTATACATCCATAATGATGGCCTAAATAAGTCAAATACAATTATTACGTTGTGACATGTTCAATATAGTCCATGTTTCAATTGTATAAGTTACCCAATTTTTATTGAGATCATGGAAATGGAGTGTAACCAACTATGATTAAATGGTTATGTAATGTAGTGACCATTCAAATTGGCTATCTGATGTAAGTACCTTTCATTTTTGTTCTTTTAATGTATCGGTTGACCTGTTGTACCGGTAGCCGGTAACAATGTTAGTTTTACTTTGGGATTATTGTTAAGAGAGACAGGTAAAGTTCATATGGGTACCATTCTCAGTATATACATTGTACAAAGTAAAGACTTTACAAGAAAACTGGAAATAGTCACTTGGAGGACTAGAGGTGTAGCAAAGATGGTGATGGTATAAGAAATTAAGCGGGACCATACTAACATCTTTGTTTTGTAAAGTTTTATTCGGATTGTACAGATTTTCAACAAGTTGGACCATCCAATATTAATAATGCACAAGCTTCAAAGTGTGCATGAAACTCCCCAAGTTCAAAGAAATATTTTCTTTGTATGTGATTCTACATTACAGTATTATCCCTCCAGGTTGAAGTCCGGTCAATGTTTGATGTTCCATCCTCGTGTGTGTCGGGATAGTTTATGAGTCTCTTTGTGTCGGAGAGCTATCACCGTGTGTGTCGAGATGGCTAGGAATCTCCGTGTATTGGGGAGCTATCACCGTGTGTCGGTATAGTTTTGGTAGATTGACCGAAGAAAGAAAACTCATTCAAATAAAGTATTCAAAAGCAGTCTGACCAGATCTCGGTATACCCTTTGATTGAATTTGGTTGAAGGCGGTTGGAATGTATCCCTTATAATGATTGAATGAGTTGAGGCGAAGGGTCACTTGATGAGAGGTTCAAGGATCACTTGAAGAACAGTTTGAGGATCACTTGAAGAATAGTTCGAGTACCATCTCAAGAGGGAATAACGTTTAAGAGGGAGCTTTGGAAGAATTACAAAATGGATGTTGATAGGGAATGTTGAAATTAATCGCTGAAACATGTCAAGAAGATGGGAATGGTTGACTATGACATTTAGAGGGAGTGTTAAAATAAATGTCATAAGTTTGTTAATTAGTTTATTGCTTAAGTTATTTTCCTGTATTGAAAATAAGAATTAGTCTAATAGTTAGACCGATTATTACGGTTAGTTGGAGTCAACATTATTAGTGGGACTAGTGGACGGCTAGTTAAGTATTAGTGGTAGTTATGTTATTGGCCTATATATATGGCATTTTGTTTAATCAGAAAGTAATCAGAAACTTAGCAAAATACTTTGTGTTTAAGTGTGTGTTTATATAAATTCTGATTCAACACTTTAAACATCGCTCCATCTTTTAGATTGCTACTTCGTCTTTTAATACCGTACTTTCTATCTTTGGAGACACAGTACTTTAAACACTCCATATTTCAATCTCATGTCATCTACCCTGATGTCTTCCACAACATACCAACGCCAGTTTCTGATGCTCATTCATCTCTGGCGACCAACCATCATTGACGATCTTCATCTTCCTTACCAGAGCTTCTCCCTGACGACTTTCACAAGGGCTGATTCGGGTCATCTTCTCCGGCGAACCAGACCGTCTACCTTTCTTTATTGGCGGACCTCCCCGTCGGCACACACAACACTATTCCCTTCTTCGCCGGGTCTACTTCTTCGCCAATTTTTCTTCTTCACGCTCAAACAGTAACAACACCAGGTTAAGGTTCTTCCCCGATCAGGTTCCAGACCTTTTTCTTCGATTCGAATTCTTTCACACCCGCGATCGGATTCTGGTTTTTCTTCTACTTTGATGGATCTCTTCAACAACTGCGGCAGGTTTCTTCTCTTCCTCTGCCTGAGTATTCTTCTCTGCTGGGTCGTCTTATTCACCCGGGTATTCTTGAAACAATCTGCATTTGTTTTTCTTTGTTGCTGGTATGACAACAGTAGCAACAAATTCTACACATCTTTTATTCTTTCCTTCTAGCAATAGCTAGCAGTTTCTCTTCCTCTATTTTCATGGCAAGTAACAGCCATGAGTGACACTGATGTTCACCCGTCCCCCGTCAACTCAATCGATATTCTAGATGCTACATCGATTGGCACGAGCCACCTTCGGGTCACCATCTTCTATTGTTTTCAGTTTGTGATCAATTTATCACAGCCCCACGAACCAAAATCGGGTTCTTATTGTTGCTGCCTTCACCCTGCAGCCTAGGGCTACACCCTTTCTCTTAAAGCGACTCTCAAAACGGCCCAATTTCTTAACCCGCTCTGATACCAATTGTTGAATCAGAATTTATATAAACACACACTTAAACACAAAGTATTTTGCTAAGTTTCTAATTACTTTCTGATTAAACAAAATGCCATATATATAGGCCAATAACATAACTACCACTAATACTTAACTAGTTGTCCACTAATAATGTTGACTCCAACTAACCGTAATAATCGATCTAACTATTAGACTAATTCTTATTTTCAATACAGGAAAATAACTTAAGCAATAAACTAATTAACAAACTTATGACATTTATTTTAACAATTATGGCACTAGAGTGTAACCAACTATGACTAAATGGTTATGTTATGTAGTTATCTTTAAAACTGACTATCTAATGTGAACCTCTCATTTTTGTACTTTTCATGTACCGGTTGACCTGTTGTACGGTCATAGTTACGGTTGTGGGTTATGAACTCCGACGAAATGGATGGTGGATGGTCTTAGACTATGACGAGGTTGTAGTAGGTGGTCTCGGTCTCATTTTTTCTTCCATTTAAGAGGTGTGGACATCTCTCCACCTTCTCCACATCCGGAGACGTGCCACCGCTGATTGCCACCAATAAAATAAACAAATGTCAGCCGCCACCCAAACAACCACCGTCATCATTCTCTGTCAAAATCTCCCCTTTTTACCCCATTGTAAACCAAAGTTGTTGGATCTTGATTGTGGTGGGGATGGGATGGTTGGATTCTTATAGTTACTGATGATGAGGTGATCATAACACAATCTGATTTGGGGATTAGGGTTTGAGTATGATTATTATTGAATCATGTTCTGAAATAGAAAGGTTACATCGAGTGAGCAAAACAGAAAGGTTCTTATATCAATTTTAACACTTTCATAGGTTACTACATTACATAACCATTCACTCATAGTTGGTTACACTCCGGTGCCTTAATCCCTATTATTTTTTATGTCCAACGTGGCATTACCGGTTACAAATAGGATATTACCCGGTAGGATACATTAAAAGAACAAACATGAAAGGTACTTATATCAGATAGCCAATTTGAAAGGTCACTACATTACATAACCATTAAGTCATAGTTGGTTACATTCCGGTGCCATAATCCGATTTTTATTCAAGCCTTAAATCTAACCCATCAATAGTGCAAATAAGAAATTAACATTTGCATACACTAAAAATACATGGAAGTTTCAAATTCCAATTTTAAAAACAGAAAATGCACCCCTTGTGACTAAAGGACCGGGTTCACCACGACGACTCCGGACTATACACAAACAGGGTGGTCGTTTGGGATTAGTCGACTTACGAAGCAATTTATCTACTTGGGTTAATAAAAAGGGACTAATTATATGATTAACTACAAGACTAAAGTTAAATATTAAATTATAGTCATAACAGATTATATAAAATTATAAATTCTGAGACTTCCAGATTCCACGAACCAACCAGTGTACATAAATCAAATAATGATTATGATTATTAACAATGAAAAAAAATAAAATAACTTCAAATAGCATTATATGATTAACTACAAGACTAAAGTTAAAAGAAAGAGTTGCCAACATTCTTAAACAGTAGACAATCGACATTGTGGCCCTTCATCTATAATCATAACACCATTTTCAATTCTTTGTTCTACTTTATCTTGAATTCTTGATCCATTATCAAGTTTGCCCTTCACCAATATTTGTACCTCCATGATTCATCTCATATCGTTCATGTTTGCAGAAGAAGATAAAGAAATCCATGCATGGTATACATAAGTAACTTGATAAACAAGTTACAAGAAAGATAAACCAAGAAGATAGATCAAAAAGATCACGACATTAGGCTGTATTTGGCCGCCATGTGATGCGGGTTGATCAGGTTTATGAGGTGGCTTCTTGAAGTAATATGGAAACCATGGAACTATAGGGTCTGGCGGTGGAGGTCCACCACCATAATAGTTTGGGTTTGGAGGGTTATATGGTAATATAGAGGAAGGTGGAGGGAAATTCCCTGTCTGGGAAGGTGGCGGAAAGGTTGTTGTTGGTTGCGTGTTTACACCACCACCACCTGTACCGCCACCAATAGGTGGTGGGTAGCACGGATATGGACATTCCTGACCCACCACCTTAGTTTGGGAATTCAATGTTATGGAGAGAAAAAACAGGGTTGAAAGAATTTTGTGTAGTTTAGAGGCCATTTGAAGTGTGAAAAATAGAGAAAATAAGAGTGTGGTATCAAGTAGTTAAAAGAGAACGAGGGGAAGAAAGGGCCAAAGAGGGTAGGAGTTAGTTTGAGTGGAAGATGCAAGTAGTAAAGCAAAAAAGGTGATTTTTATGAACTCTAAGAGAGAAAACTTGCAAATATTTAGGGGTCACTTTTGTTCATGGTGAGGGGCCACATCCACCCATCATGCATTATGACCGAGTCATGCTTTGTTGGTAAAAGCTAACTCAGTTCTCGAGTCAAGACTATGTCCTTAACTCAGTTGAGCGGGTCTTTTATTAGTATTGATTATTGATTAGTATAGTTGGCAAAAACAATTACAAAAGAGTTCTTAGCTAGTGACTTCTCATTGTTTTAATCAGTTTTGTCAAATTAACATCACTTCATCATTTATAAGTTAAGACATCAAATGACAGATTTAATGATACCATTTCACTTTTTTTATCTCATTATTTTTATTTTTATTGTGTGGATGTAAATAGAAACCTCGTCTCACCGTTATCTCTTAACTGACGCCACACACCAACTTCATTAACTGACGCGACAGTGCCAACAATGAACGATATCGCTTACCCGACAATCATCGGCTTCAACCGACGCACTTCATTGAGAAGAGCCTTACAAGTAAAGGCAAAAAGGAACTCATAGTTATTGATTGATGTATAGCGTTATCTTTGCTTTTGAATGCATGATGTGTTAGAATATCAAATAAAAGTAACTCCCAACGCCATAAAGAAATAGGAAGATGGTAAATATACCTAAAGATATGTCTAAAAATCAAAATAAAACTCTAAAACTTTAACATGTTTATTTCACTGAGTTTTTCTCTCAACCTTATTCGAATCTTTCAAATGTCATTATCTAATTATTAGTTTGATCAATTAGGATGATTTCCATTCAAATATATATATATATATATATATATATATATATGACTTATGAGATGATACGGTAAAACTATTTAATACTGTATTCTGTAAAGTACCTAAAAGACTAAAAGGCTAAAATGTGTATTGCTTCTCAATGGGGTCACATGATATGAGTTTCTTTTACCGATGGTGTATCCCAACCAAAGTTTTTGGTATCCCAACCAAGATAGTGTGGTCCCTTATATTTGTAATTAATAGTCTGGTCGGGTTATCAAAAATATGGTCAGGATACCAAACGCCTTCTTTTATGATCTATCATGATTAATGATTGATGGGCATGCAGGTAAATTAATATTGAAAGTTGACTTTCAAGGAAAATTAAGAAGAATAGTAGTTTATTTAAGGGTTTTGTTAAACTCTAAAGATTTTTGTTAATATATACTAGCACGGTATCTACGCTATGCGGCGGTGGTCGTGACAGCGACGGTGTGATGGTTGGACGACTGTTGGTGGTGGAGCGACGGTGAGTTGTGTATATAATTGATGTAAAAGGTTAATAGACATATTTTAAATGATAAAGGACTGACAGTGTAATTTAATCATTAATGTTTAGAGGATAGTGTATATGAAAGTATTTTAAGGGGTGTTAAGTGAAAATATTACATTACATATTTTCAACATTACCAAAAATAAAAAGGGCTATTCTTTTTATAATATAGTATAGAAGTATAGATATTAAATTGTTGTACATTGATATGAACTAGACGATGATATGCGCGCGATGCGGCGGTGATGGTGGTAACGATGAAGGTGTTGCGACGGTGGCAATGTGGAGGCGATGTGCGGTGGTGACGGTGGTGGTGGCGTGGTGGTTAATGTAAATTAATTGATGTAAAAGGGGTTAATATGTTTTTTTAAGGGTTTGAGAGATTTATGTTGTAATTTATTTCATTAAGGGTATTATAGGTAAATAGGTGAATATGTTTAAATTAGTTACTAATAAAGAAGAGGGGTAATATGGTTATTCTAAAATTTTAATTACTTAAAGGGGAGAAGGTAGTTTGCTTTATAGAGTAGTATAGATATAAATAGTTAATAAAGAAGAGTGGTAATACAGTTATTTTAAAATTTTAATTACTTAAAGTGAAAAAGATAGTTTGCTTAATTTATAGAGTAATATAGATAAAAAGGTATAAGTTTTATGTTTTCATTTAATATTTTCCTTTATCTAAAGGTATATAATATGTCTGATAGTATAATACTCGTAGATCAAATTTTAAGATTAAAAAAAAGATTGAGTAAAAATTATCTGATAGTACAAAAATTAATGATGTTTGTAAACCTGTTATATTAATAGCATATTGCATATGTCGCTACTTTGAAAAATATTCATCTGTACGTATGTATGAGTGCAAGACCTTTATAAGATTTATATACCGTATATTTACTTGAGATAGCTTCTCTGTAAAATGAACCATTCATTTTCAATACATTTTTATACTGTCAGGAGCAGAGTATAGTTGTCATCTATGTCTTGATTATATTACAATTACAATTCTATAATGCAGTTTTAAGAAATTGACAATGTCATTCATATTTAAAAGACATAGTGACAATTCGTTTCTTAACATACATGGTGTCTTGATTCACTGATAACTATTATGGCATTCAACCCTCCTGTCATATGTCTGTCTTCTTGTTCCTACTCTTTTCTTTTTTACTTCCATATAATATAGATTGCCATTTACAAAACTTCTAAATAAATTAAATTATCTCTAAATATATAAATGTCACATTTCATAGCCGTTTACTAAACTGTTATGTGATCATTGATAGATAGCAAGCTTTTCAACCATACCAATAAGCCATCTTAGATAAAATTAACACATATCACGAAAAGTAAAAATAAAATAAAAAACGTCTCCAGACTACAAAAGACGATATAGAAAGAAAAAAAAAACACGTTTTACAAAGTTTCACTTTACTTTTGCATGTGGTCACAGGACCGGTCAAGAAAGACATTAAGGGCATGTTTGTTTTCTAACTATTAAATTACTGAATTGATTAAATGACTGAATGGATAAATAATGTTTATATGGATTAAGTCAATACAGTTATTTTTTGTTTATTAAATAAACAAATACTATTGATAACTTAATGGATTAAGTATTTTTTGTTAACTCATGACTTAATTTATTAATTTCGAAACAAACACCACCTAAATATGTAGCTTTTATATAAAGGCCAGTTTAGGTAATTTAAAAAATAAAATAAAAAAGAACTTGCTCATTCAATTTTTATAAGACAAACATACCTTTTTTAGATTTATCAAGTAGTTGAATCAGCAAGTTTTACCGTCTTATAAAGTAAACATTTTATATAGAACGAGCATGGTATCCGCACATTGCGGCGGTAGTGGTAGGGAAGACGGTTTAGTGGTGTCGGTGATGGTACTTTTCGTGGTGGTGGCGGTGTCAAGTGGTATAGGTTGATGTAATTGTGATAGTGGAAATTTTTAGAAGATAAAGGCTTCAAGTGTTAATTATCTATGACTATATATAAAAAGAATAGCCCCTTTGTTTATGGAAATGTTGAAATTACTCTACGCAATATGACTATAATACCCTTACTCTTTTTCTACCCATCTTCTTTATTTTATTCACTGATTTAATTATCTCCACTAATATACCTAAGATACTCTTAATGAAATAAATTACATCACCAGTTCCTCAAGTCTTAAAATAACTACACTAACCTAATATCCTACACTATTTGTCGTCACCGCCATCTATTCACTGTCACCCGTCACCACCACATTGTCTTCACCGCCGCCGCATTTGTGCCGGTATCATGCTATTAAAATAAAGGTTTATAGTGTAAATTAATTCATTATTAAGGGCTAAATATAAAAAGTCAAGGGCAATTCTGTTAATTCAAATGTAGAATTACCTAAAATAGAAATGGGTCTTTTTTCTTTATAAGGGAATATAGATAAGGTAATAACTTTTTGGGTTTTGCTAAATGCAACCTTTGAAGCTGTAGTTAAGATGCATTAAATAGTTGTATACTTACCATAAAATTAAAGGAGTGGGTTTTTAATATAAAAATATATAAATTTTTTATATACGTTAAATGTAGCCTTTTTTAAAGATAAGATGAACAGACCAAGGGAACAATTTAATTCAACCCTTATGCTATAAATAATACCTACTAGGATGCAAAATTTGATCCTAAATCCTAAAACTGGTAAACCAAAGCAAAACTTGGATGGACCATATTATAACAGGTTAAATAACTATTGGGCCAGTTCTCAGTCCATGTCCATAGAATGAAATACTCAGTTTTTTGGTCCAGTTCGAGAGTTTGGTTCCCTATGACCAAAATTCAGAAAACATCTTTTTTAAATATAATATATGATGAATGGAAGTATTTCGAAGAATTCGGCCGGTCGGGTTTGATTATAGACCGAAACAATTCTACATAGATCATAAGGCCGTTTTTTATATTGACGCCGTTATCATCTCGTCTTAACTACTACATACATTAATTCTCATTTTATCTTCAATTAAATTATAACCCTATACACATACACTCTTACTATACCCCACTTTCTCTCTTCTTACCCACATATAGGCTGCGGTGGGCTCATTTATTCCTGTCGAACCGCTTCTAAAAAACGACATATGAAGACGACGAAGGGGTAAAGACATGGTTGTGCCTACAGTGTCCACCTTGGCGTGGATGATAAAACCATAGAGATCGACCTAATGGACTCATTCATGTGTACACTTGAGTACCTGTATCTCATTTTTTTTTTTTTTTGAATTTCAGTTTTTAATTTAGTCAAGGTTTAGTTTAGTTCGATTTTGAACCCGTAAACCCATAATTTCATACATTTACAGTACAGTGGGGTGGGGTGGGGGGAGGTGGGTTTTTTTTCAAGAGGGTCAATGCCTCTTGAAAATTTAAAATATGTCTTGAATAATCATAACATGTATCTAGTTTAGAATTTAATAAATGATTAAGATCAATACTATCTCATCACAATAAAAACTCATTTTATTCATGTCACGTAAGTAGTATCGGCTCAATCACTTTAGTGACTCTATACGAGACTAATTTGAGGGCTTTTTCTTAAATTATTTAACAAAAAAAAAATTTTATTCAGGTTTGGAACCGACAACAACAAATTACAAAGCTTGTAAAAGAATGAGTTATAAAAGGTTAATCTACTTTTTATAGGTGTACAAATATTTTAAGTTACATTCATATTAATTTTTTTCTAGTTTTTTTGGGAAGTAAAGTCTTTAATCAACAAATTTTTTTTTAATGAACAAAATAGTTGTTCATGTTGACAGTTATTAGTCTTTTTAAATTCATAACTAACAGTAAAATAAAGAGTTCAATAATACTTTAAATTTAATAGCATAAAATTGGAGGGCTAGACAATTTTGGGCTCTAAAGCGAACGCCAAGTCCCCTACGAATGGAGTTGGCTGTGCACAGTTGTTAGTCTTTTTAAATCCATAACTAACAGTAAAAAAAAGAGTTCAACAATATTTTCAATTTAATACTCTATCCGTTCCAATTTAAATATCCTATTTTGACTTTTGAATTCTTTCTTTCGTAACTTTAACCGTATTTTTTTTTTGTTATACAATACTTGATGTAAAATATATGGATAGATTGAGCTTTAAATGTACTTTTCATTGATATAACTTTTATTAGGTATTATATTATAGATACAAAAATATTTACGGTCAAAATTAGAAAAGAAAGACTTAACAAGTCAAAATTGAACATTTAAATTAGGACGGATGAAGTAACATAAAATTGGAGGGCTAGACAATTTTTGGGCTCTAAAGCGAACGACAAGTCCCCTACGAATGGAATTGGCTGTGCACGTAAGTACGTAACATATTGAACCAAATTACCAAACTACTTTTTACTTTTAACGCCTCACACTAAAACTTTAATAGTTGGTGTTACACACTCACATTGCCATCTATATTAATATTATATTAAAAATATATACTCATAAATAACATAATGCTAACTTTACTTTCAGAAACATTCTTTTTGCAAAATCCTAGAAAACCAACAAAAAAGATTATGTAAACAAAGGGAACCATTGCACCAATAACACAAATGCATTAATTTTCGGTATATTTCAAATTTTCTCTTCTTACTATTCACAATTTAAAACAATTTCAGTCGAAATACTAATAATATCTTTAATTAAATTAATTTAAAACATCTACCATCGTATCCTAAAATAACTATATACACTACTTTTTACTACTCGTCGCTACCAATCGCGCCGATACCACCATCATCACCACCCGTCCACCACTATCACCTATTGCCCATGTTCTCCTCTAGTTAGTACTCGTATTAAAGTAGTAGTTGGTAATACGCCAAAACTTAAGCGTGTTGAAATAACCCAAAATATTTTTTCAGTTACAAATGGTGGCGAATAGGACAACACCATGGCCCCTGATGGGAGATCATATACGGAAGCTTGTGGTACGTACACATTACCAATTTGGTCCTCCAGTCAGTTAGTTTTTGATCAATTTCTGATGAGATATATTCTAATCTTCCTACCTTCTTTTCGCTTTTCTAATATTATAGAGTAGACCTTCTCGTAGCATGTTCATATTTACTACTCCCTCCATCCTATTTTAGTTGACTTTCAAAGTCTTTTTCCTTCAACTTTGACCGTAAATATTTTTGTTTGTATTATATAATACTTGATGAAAGTTATATTATTGAAAAGTTCGTTTAAAATCAAATTTGTTTATATATTTGTAGTCAAAGTTAAAACAAAAATTTTTTGAAAGCCAACAGTAGACAACAAAAATGAGACGGAAGGAATAGTAAAAAATAATGATATACTCACAACACTTTTTAGTCATAACAATAAGTGAAATAAACCAAAAGGGTCAGAAATTCGATTTCTTCCGCAATTGCCCTGACCAAGGAATAGATAAAGGAAACGGTGCACTTTTGATCGATAGCAACTAGAAGTAATGAACACAACAATAACAATGGCTTCACTTTAGATATGATATAATGAGTCACGCGGCTGTGTCTATAAATCTAAAAGACCATCTTAACGAAAACATCTTTAAAAAAACACAACTTTTATTTAAACTCATAAGCATGCATGCAGTATATAATTGCTAACGTAATAAAAATATTGAAATCTAAAAATGTCTATTTGTGTTTGTATGAGGAATCATAATATCTAAATAGGGACGGCAGTGGACACACTAGTTGGTAGCTAGCTTATTAAGTGGCGGGTAAGATGTGACTTTTCATGGGATTTGGACATTTTGTACATGCATGTTCTTCCCCTTAATCGATCTAGCTACATGTGCTTCCACAACTTACACCAATTAAATATATTAACACAATTTGTAATATAACTTTTTCCATAAATTTAAACCACTGCTTGGCTTCCTTATATTCAATTTATGGTATCTTTATGATCAAATATTATAAAAAGGTACGAGTGTATATAGAATGGTTAATTAGATATAGAAAGTCATACTTCAACATTCTTCTCATTTTAACTCTATATACGCAAACTACTTTCGAAAGCAACTCACCAGAATCATGTTAATTTTGATACCGTATAGTATGGTGATGCAAGTATATATAAAAACAAGACAACAAGTTATATAGCGCACAATGAATAAGTTAGGATCTCTCACAAAATAACAACAAACTTTAATTATATGCTCGTATCTAGTAGCTCGAAGAAGCTAAACAGGCTATATATTTTCATGTTGATAATGTCTTTTTTTCTCTCTTTTTTTTTTTTTTGGTTTTTGGTTCTTTTTTTTTAATCATTGATATGTAAATCCTTTTTGAACAGCACAAGTTTTTTGTTTATGGTTTTCTGAAAAAAATCACCCAACCAAATAAAATATACAAAAGTAAACTTCTAATGCCATATTCCATATGTTTTAGGTTTATAGGAGGTTGAGATGTTGAATGTAGACAAGCTTACCCTTACCAATTAAATATAGAGAAATTGCTTGCAAGTTCTAGCAAAGATAGTCAATGACCTTCAGCTTTGTTGGGCACGAGAATCGAACCCTTAACCTTTGTCTCTAGAGACAAGGGTTTCAACCATTTGATCCAACCCAGTTGGTTCCGAAAAGCGGTATTTTAATTACTTACCCACACTCCTCTCATCTCATATAAAGGTTGAAGGGCATTTTCTATAATTTAGGTAGAAAATGAAAGCATCCTTTGTAGTCTCTACTTAGATATAGGTAAGTTCTACTTACATCCTAACCGTCTTCATAAACCGCCAAGATATTAGAGTTCAAAACCCGAAAAAACAACACTGACCAGTTTCTTTTCGTTTACTCCTCTCAGCCAACCCCTTATGCTATCTATTCCTATTATGACACCACAAGGCATTATTAATATACACAGAGCGTTATTAACTTTCTTCGTGAGAGAGAGTCGATATATGAACATAAAACTTAACTAGTTTGGATCCATATTTTATAAAGTCATGCTTTGATAAAAATATTTTTTCATTTAATAAACAAAAGCTACTGCATTAACATGCTTTAATTAAATTTTTCTTAATTTTTTTGACAAGTAAATTTTTCTTAATTAACTAATTAAAAATCTAATTAAAACTAACCGAGTGCGTGCCCAGTCTTGAAAAATAAAATTCTACGTTTAATGATACTGTTACCAAAGATACTCGATGAATGCATGCAGCAGAAACTTAATTAAAGTAAAAAACAAGAATTGCTTTAATTATCTTAATTTGAAATATATATATATATATATATATATATATATATATTACAGAGAGTATTATTTAGAACTTAATTGCTTATTCTTCTTCGATTCGATTCACAAATAAAGCGTTCTTTTTTGCTATATATATATTTAAGAATAGAATCTTCTTAATTTCCCAGTACGTCCCCATATGCCTTTTTTTCTCTACTTGTGCATTCAACTCCGCAAGATTAATTAATTAATATAGTTAATTACCAAAAAGCAAGCATAATAATGCCCATTATCACTCCAACGGCAACAAGAAGCGGCCGCGGTGCCATGACAAGACGGTGGGAATTTGAATGATAATAATAGGGGTCAACGGGATAAAGATTCCCGGGTGGACCAGTTATGTAAATGTATGAGGGTGGTGGAGGGCAGTTGACGCCGCTCGGAGTTGGAGTTGGCGGCTTCTTGGGAGGTGGCGGTGGTGGTGGCGGAGCAGTGTAGCATGGCTGGTTGCATGGACAACCGCCGCACTTGGATTGGTCTAGCCTTGATACCCCACTAGCGGAAGTGTCAGGAGGAACGAGCTTATTCGGGTTTATTGCTACGATTGGGACGATGACGAAGATGAGGAGGAGGATCGGGGATGGTGACGCCATGGCGGGTGGAATGCGAGATATATGGATCGAGGTGTTTTAATTAATTTGTTTATGAGAAGAAAGTGATCGAAAGAAGAAAAAAATATAGAAACAAATGGTACCAATTCATGAGCTAAATGCTTATTAATAAGAACTAGAATTTTATTCGTGACGGTTAGATGTAATTTAAGTATGTTCAGAAAAAAAAAATTGTATTTTAAGTATTTGAATGATGACACGTGGTTAAAAATTGGGATGATGATGAATTGAAGATCGGCTTCATCAACCATCGGTTTTATATGATGGTACATAAACATAATAATTGTGTAAAAAAGGTTTAATCAATGATATAACATTAAAATAGTAGTTTTTGATATTTAAACTTATTTCTATTCATGTAATTGTTGTGTTGGCTTTCTAATCGATACTATGATTTTGTTTCAAAGTCTATGTGCATTAAGTTCAATAGATTTATTTAGCAAAATTATACAATAAAGGTTATGCAATTTATAAAAAAATAATGAGAAAAAAGGTTATGCAATTTATGTTCAGAAAAATTCAAATTATAAAGTAAGGTTCAAACTTTAAAATGAGAATCAATTGATTTTTAATATAGAAAAGATAACTATTTAAAATTAAGTGATTGTTAAAACTTAAATATTTACAAACATAATGTTTCGACTTTTAAGTTGGTCATCAAGTTTTGTAACTACGAATATTAAGAAGCTAGTTTGATGAAATGCTAAATGAAAGTTGTATAATAAAATATCGGTCGTCGATATATTAGTCTTGTTGAGTTTTCAATTAATTTCCAAAGGATTGAAAAATGTGTTTAAATTAAAGCGAGTGACCAATTAAGATCAAACCATGCATCCTCTAAGTTAGGCTTTGAAAGGGACATGATCCATATATCCCTCGTCCATTTTATAGTTAATTAATTGATTAAAATGTTAATTAAATGAGGCACATAAGTGCTATTTAAGAAACAAATTGTGGAGTTTTCTGAGTTTATTAGTGCTTTTTTTCAATTCTTTTAAAGGGTGTTTAGGTTAGCTTATGTTTTGCACTTATGTTTATTAAGCATAAGCAATTTGTTAACTTAATTTTTGTAAGTTAGACTGTTTACAAGTGTTTTAGGAACTTTGGATGAGATTATATAAATTTTATATATGAACTTTCAGCATATATAATACGCTAGCTAGGAGTCTAGGACATTGAAGTTTATGAAATGAGGCTTAAATAAATACAACTAAGATGGGGTTATACTTTATAATGACTTCATAAGCATATACGCAAATAAGCATCCTAAATAAGCTATTCCAATTTCCAAACACGTACCCTTTAATGTCTTTTCAGTCGTTTCTAGGTTCAGAATTTGATGGATATATACATATGATCTGTTTTTATCTAATTTGCGGTTTTATAAATATTCTTTGAAAGGTTGTCTTTATTGTAAAATTTATTGTCATAAATGATAGTTGGGTGTATATTATCTATATATATCAAATCACATAACTCTATGTTGATTGTTATTTTAAAAAACACGTCGGGTTATAACTAAAGTCGTATTATAAATTAATTAGATCTTAGATACAGATATTGATATTAGTGTAATATTATTTTGTATAAACTACTTTGATTGATAAAACAGCATACTACAGTATCAACTATTAAAGATACCATAATCTTATAGACTTTAGTAAATATCAAATGAACGGAGTACCGAGTACGTGGATAATAGACCCACATTTGTATTTTTTTTTCTTTTCAGTAATATGTATATAATTTTTTTTTGGTATTTTGTTAGTTTAATTAAAAACTTGAATGCCTTTTTTTAAGAACGGGCATAATACCCGCACGTTTACGCGGAATTTTGTTTTAGAAATGACAATTTATTATAAAGGTAGATATCATAATTTAGTATTATGGTGTGTGGAAGGGCATTTTGTGAACCATAATATACTGAAATGGGCTAAATTGAAATATGCTTAATTTCTTAAGACATACCATAAATAAAAAATCAAAATGCTTTATAAGATAGTAAAGAAAAGCGACATCATACTTTTCAAACTTTAATTGATATGCGTACGAAACTATATCGTTACTTTATCTTTTGGGTTTACACTCTTTCTTGGCCAGTAGCGACCATAGTTATGCACATTTTATTTACTCTCCCACCATCCAGGGAAAAATGAACACAAGTAGAAACGACCAATGACATATAATATGAGAAATCCAACTTCAACACAATGATTTTATATAATATAGTTATACTACTTACTCATAAAACTTTTACAATTGCTTTCTAGTTATAATAAATCATAGTTGTTATTCAATGATAAATTACTAAAAGCCCATTACAGTATTGTTTTTTTATTTGTCTTGTTTAACCCCCACGGGGTCCAAAAATATCTGTGTTTTTTTTTTTTTTTTAAATTTGCTTGTAATATTGTTAAAGAAGATGGTCGATTTTTAGCTTGATCTAGGAGTTTCTTTGATTATTAAAAGGATTTTTAGGTTGATTAATTGGGAAGGATATAACTTTTAACATACTAAATTTATCAAGTATGAATTGCTTTTTAAGAAGCTTACCTAAAGTATATGGAGTTTGAGAATTAGATAGTGGGCTTTAAGAAAGCGTTGGACACCAAGCCCAAAATAGAACTAATTGGGTTCACAAAAGTACAAATTCAAAAGTCCAAGAAAAGAGCCGATAAGATAGGAATAGTCAATTAATTATTAAAAGTATACGGTATAATTTTTTTTTTAAACTCTAATAATGTCAAGCTATATATGTGGTGTTATATAACGACAAAAAGTACCTTAAATTAGAGATGGCAATTTCCAACACGGACTTGTTAACACGACACAACCTGGTTTTTTCGTTTTTCGTGTCTTAACAGGTCCGGACCTGTTAAGACACGATATAACACGATAAGACAAGCAGTATATATATGTACATGTTAAACACACGTTAAAGACCTGTTAAAGACACGTTAAAGACACGTTAAGACACGATAAAATACGTTATCAGGTCCCTTATTGTGTATTTCTTAACAGGTCTTTTATCGTGTAACCTGTTAAAAACTGTGTCGTGTTCGTGTTTAACCCTATCGTGTTCGTGTCTTATCGTGTTCGTGTCTTATAGTGTCGTGTCAGACACGATATGCCAGCTCGACCTTAAATGATGAATATTTCTGGGTAACAAAGCCCACTAAACCTACTACTTCTAAAGAAAAACCCGCCACCAAAACGTATATGTGTTGGCTCGACATGTCTCTTCCGACTCATCTTCCTCCTATATGTTGAAAAATATTGTTAACACCATAATCATCATTATTTACACCGTTTGATACTTTGATGGGAGCTTTAGGTTTCGTAACTATGCGGTTTTCGATCCTACTAAGAAGAGGGATATTGTTGTTGATTCTATATATTTCTATATTGAAGTACGCGTTGGGACGAAGTGGCTTAGAAATCCATTATATTATGGCAGATTTAAATGTAACGAGAAGGCCGAGCTGATTGGGCTGAAGCTCGATCATGAAGATAGTTTTATGGAAGTATCAGGAGAAGGCTGCTTGTAATTCGGGATACTACTATTCGTCACATGGGATAGTTGTGGACTTGTGGACGGCTGTATATTTGTTGGGCTACTTTTGAATCAAGTTATTGTAACACTATTGATCTTTCCATGTGAAGCGTATCCTCGGGGTGTATTTGGGGTTGTCTACCAATCTAACATCTACGAATCTTCTACCAATATATATATAATAAGGTGCTAAATTCATTCCTAAATAAACAATAACTCTTTGATGGATTCCATTTTTGATTTAGAACCATTAGATCAAATTTAATTATTTCATCTTTATTAAATGACAACATTACTATACAAAAAAATCCCCCTTTATATTTAATTTACACTTTTTGATTTTCCATCACAAATTTACACTTTTTACACAACAATTCTAATAAAGTATATTCATCTGCAAGTTGTTTATCAGTATAATCCATGGATTTTTTTTTCAATCAGTGTTTGAGTTTGGTTGGAAACAAAATCATTCTATTTGTTCCATTAGAATCTTTAATTTTGAATCCATGGATTTTTAGAAACAAATTCAATTCTGAGCTGGACTTTGAATCGGTAGTGATGTTATGGCCAGAAGGGTGATGGTGGTGACTATATATGGTGGCTGGTAGTGATAATAAAATCATATGAAAACAAATTTTGTGGTTTGGATTTTTGAAACAAATTCATTGAAACAGTTTATGCATATAAAATTTTATGAAACAAATTTTGTGGTTTGGATATTTGAAACAAATTTATTGAAACAGTTTATGCATATAAAATTTTATGAAACAAATTTTATGTTTGGATTCTTGACCTCTTTATGTATAGGTTTGGACTATTAGAGAAGAGAAAAAACATACAGTTAGAAGGTTAAGTTGAAAAGACAAAAATGCTCTCATGTGAGAAACACATGATGTGTATTAACGGACAAATATGGATAGACTCTATTTAAGGGATTTAACATGTACTAAAATATTTAGAGAGAGATGTAAACCACAAAGTAAACAAACCACATGGACGAATCTTGCAATTATGTAAAATATCGTCCATTTTTAATATCTAAGGGGCATGAGTGTAGTGCCAAATCCTTGGCAAATTAGCAAGTTTCCACCAATAGAAACATGCCAAGTGTTCAAGCCAAAAACAAGGCAAAATAAGCCAAAAAACATAGTGTAGTGTTTTTGTTGCCAATTTTTTGGAAAAAAAAAAAGTTACTAAAACTACCCTAAACTTTTATTAACTTTAAAACCACAAATACAAATAAGTTGCCATGATTTTTCAATTTTAGATGAAAATTTGCAAAATAGTTTATTTTCATATTTATGTCTTTTTTTGCTTAAAGTCATATTACTCAGTCCCGTATTGAAAGCGATTGTGGAATGTAAAAACTAAGTGAAATAAAAATGTATATAGCAAATACATTCATTAAAAGATGATAATATGTGCAAGAAATTATAATATTTTTCCCAAGAAATGAAAAGGGCAGTTCAATCTGAAAATTTGTCAAACATTTAATGAAATGCAAAAGGCAATATTTATAATACATATTCTTGTAAGAAATTGACCAAATACGTACAGTATAACATTTTGACGTTAATTCATAATCTGTTATTCTTTATTAAAATTGTACAATTTTATTAGATATTTTAACTTTTTTGAGATTCAAATATATTTTTGACCCGTACTTACTGATCTATTACATTTACCCGGTTAGTCAATATTTGTTTTTTTTTTTTTTCATAAGTAAAGTGATTAAACTTATTAATTTATAACATTAGAAAAATTATTATCAACTTAGAGATTTTAACATGAGTTAAATATGAGACACTCTCTTTTTGTCAATTTTCTATATCCATTACAAATTTTAAAATTTAATTTTGAATAAGAATTAAAGATATTCACAAAAATTTTATGAGTTTCTATCTTTTAGATATAAATATAACTATAAAAATTATCATTAATAAGACTCTAAATTTTATAAATTTTATATCATAATCTATAAATTTTAGAATACATTATCTATATTTAATTATTATTATTAACGATAATATGATACATTACGATGTTAAAACAAAAAATTAGTATCTAATTATAAATTTATTATTATTATTATTATTATATATTTATTTATTGTTGTCAATATGTTTATCTTAGTTGAAAATACTTAATAATGAATTATCCGATAAATTTAAGTATAAAAATTACTTGGTAATTTATCTTCTATATCTACCAAAAACTCTAAATTCTAAAAAATGTAAAATATAAAACACTTATAATGAATATATTAATGGTACATCTGGACGTAAAACGTTGATGTCAATTTATAATTGTTGAATGTTAGTAATTTAATACGAGTATTAATTAGTTTTGTATCCAAGGGCTAATGTTCAACCTTACTTCTCATCCAAGGATCATGACTTTTTTATAATTGAATTTAGGAGGTTGTTTTATTATTATTGAGATATATATATATATAATGGGCAATTCCTATTTGATTTTTATTATAGTGTTAATAAGATGGAAGCAAAAAAAGATGGAAATTGAATTTGATGTGTATGAGTGGAAGTTCTTGGAAGTCGAAAGGAATGAAGGAAAGTTGCTTGCGTATGCATATTTTCTAAAGATATAATAATTTATAATAATTTTATTTACGGTTATTGATATATTTTTAAGGGGGTTTTTTGTCTAATCATATAAAGTGAAAGTATTAATATCGTCATTTTAAAAAGATGAAATAATTAAATTGATCTAATGGTTTTAAATCAAAGTTGAAACTCATCGAAAGGTTCCTATTTGTTTAGGAATGAATTTAGGATCTTGTTATATATATATTAGTAGATAGATTGGTAGATTTTTGATGAGTGAATCTATGTTGTTCATAAATTTTTATAAAATATATTAATAAAAAAAAGTATATAAAAAAACTAAAGGGCGGCCGATATAGTGTTTGTGAACTTTATCATAATGTTTTTCGATACAAGTGAAATTGTGGGTGGTAAAGACAAAAATTATTGGTGGTGGGCATCAACCCACATAGCTAAAAAAGGTCATATTGGTAAAACATCTATACTTTTATACCTTAACTATACGAATCACTAATGTGGTTTGTTTATTTTCATGATCTCTATACATTTTCAGAAAAATTAGTGGAATAGGTCTAAATTATTTAATTTTATTATCAATTACATCTTTGATGTCATCAGTTTCGTTATGAGTTATATCTTTGTGGTTTTTTCATTTTTGTGCTTGACATCCCTATTCAACGGATGTAAATCGCAACATGATTAAGAATGTGTCCAAGTTAAGAATGTGTCCAGGTCAGGAATCGGGTTTGTTTCCTCTAGGCCTTCTGATTAATATATAACATGATTAATATATTCAAGGGTTGTGCATTGAAGGTATAATGTTTTCTATGTGTTGGGCAATTTGGAATTATCGTAATGACAAAGTCTTTTCCACCAAAGAATCAAGCTCCGGGTCTTTATTTGACTTTATTGTGGCACAATCTTTTTTGTGGTCATCAAGTAGATGTGGAAAGAGTCGTGTTAAGCGGGATGAATGGGTCTTGAATCCCCTCAACTTCGCGTAAGTTTTTCATTTCCTAGTTAATGTAACTGTATTGTAACTCCTTATGAAGTGCTTTGATTGAGGCTCTTATTTATATATGTTGCCGTTCAAAAAAAAATAACATGATTGATTTGTTTTAAAATAATAATATAAACAAGTTTTTTACTCAATAACTTAAAACTTAAACTCATTCAAATATTATCATGACATTATTATATATATCATAATTTTGAACAAGCTTAGCTATAGTTTACTTTTAGAGTTTTTAAACTTTACCACTTAATTTTTTGGTTTTCTAAGTTTAGCCACCAAATAGTCTTTTTTTAACTTTCTACCTTTTATTTTGAGGTTTCTAACTTTTACTATCAAACTCTTGGATTTTAAACTTTGGCCACCCATTTTTTTTTACTTGCTATCCCTTATAGTAAATTTAGTTGTTTCTAATTTTTACCACCAGAGACCTTTAGATAATGCTAAATGTATGTTTGAACGATGCAACAACGATAGCGGAATTGGTAATGGTGTGGTGATGGCAGAGACGATAAGAGGTTTAAGTTATGAATGTAAAGTTAATTGATTTCAAAGATGGTAGTGTACGTAATTATTTTAAAAGTTGATTTATACCTTTTTTTTTAAAGGTGTATTTCGACTCAGACGTGGCTGGAGGCAATTTTAACCAACTATCATAAGCTGCAGTCTCTCAGCCCCCCTCCTTGTGGAAAGTTCCTAGATGGGAAACCTAATGATTGTGTCAACCGAGACTCGAACCCACAACCTTAAGAGAAAACCTACCGGGACCCCACATAGTGAGAAGTGTAAACACCCCTGACCACTGGGGTTTAAGCCAGTGGTTGATTTATACCTTTTAAATAGACTTTTATACCACTTTTTCTTTTTCGTGTTATATTTTTTTAAGATTTATGATATGCTTTGTAATATACATTTATCGTTTATATGTATCAACCATCTTATACGTGTTACACTTTTTATGTATCGTTATGTTTTTTGGAACAAAACCCGGATAAAAAACTAGTTAATTAATACCTAAATATAAAGCATCATGTTTTTTTTTTTTCAAATCGTCGTACTATAAATAAAAAATGGGATTGTTGTTTCAGCGTTGCATTAATTACACAAAATCACACACGTACATTATGATTGGTGAGTACATTAACCCCTTTCAACGCTTTTTAATATTTTCCAAACTCGGGTGAAATACATGCTATATTTATACATACATATATATATATATATATATTTTGATAAATCAACCTAATTGGTGTGTCTAAAGATATGCCTAATAATAAGATGATGACATGTGGAAAAATCAAGAGACAAGATTAGAAAAGAGAATTAGTGGAATCCACATGTCAAATTCTTAATGTTTTAGGTTGATTTTTAAACATATGAGTTGGGTTGATTAATCATTTTCCATATATATATATAGGTGGGTTATTTTAGGGACTCGTGTTTTTTGGATACGAAAGTGTTTGAGTTTTTGTTGAATGAATGAAATAAGTGGGTTAAATAAGTAAATAAATGGTGAAAAAGGTTGATTTTTTTCAAATCATTGAAAGTAGCCGTTTGAACCATTTTGTGGCCTACATTCAAAATTTTTTTTTTTTAAACTAGCCGTTGTCATCTTAAAAAAAAAAAACAAAAAAAAAAAGGAAACAAGCTTAACCGTTCGTATTGCCCACCACGAATGCTCCCAATACGGAGCCCAATACTAACGAATACGGACGTCACCCAACGGTGTGCTCCGTATTTGAAATTCAATACGGCCAATACGAAGGCACGTTGAGGGTGCTCTTATTGAGGCTAATATAAAAGTGATGAAAATTAATAATTTGATAATTATATGCTCTTTGATCCATTTGACCTATTTAGATGTTACGAGAAAGTGCACTTAGGCATTCCACAATCCATTCAAATTTATAGTCATCATAATGCTTTTGTACTTATATCCAATGCAACAAAAATTTGTTGTTTGATACACTAGCCCCCTTTTGCTAACATGTAAAACAAAAAACAAATAGAAGAAAAATCTGTAAAACAAAAGGCATAAAAATGGAAAATAAAATTGCTTTGAAAACCCAACAGCCACCATAAGTCCATGGTCACCAAAATATTACGAGTATATTTTTTAAAATAATTTTCTTCTTGTTTCCAAAATCAAGATTTTTAATAACCAAAAAATATATATATTTTTCATCTTTTTGATCAAAACTGTATTGAAAATGAAAATGAAATTTTTTTCCACCCATACATAACAAACTGAAAGCTATATTACGAATAATGTATACTACTATATAAAGCAAACTGCCTTTCCCCTTTAAGTAATTAAGAACCTGAAATGACCATATTATCCTTCTTATTCACTAATTTAAACATCTTTACCTATATACCTATAATACCCTTAATAAAATAAACTACAATATAGATCCTCCAATGCTTAAATAACCATATTAACCCTTACTGCCGCACATCATCGCTACAATTGCCGCAGCCACACCTTTGTCGTTACTACCATTACCGCTGCATCGCGCGGGCACCCCGTCTCGTAGAATTAAACGAGAAGGAATCCCCGCGCTTTGTCGCATGAATAACTTTGTTAACAATTTAAAAAATATATATTACTAATATTAATGATGACATTTTTAGTAACTTGCTAGTAGTTCATGAATTTTATTAATACAATTTTTTGCCGTTCAAATATATATATATATATATTCCGTTCATCATTAATATTAATTATATATTATATATTTGCCGTTCATCATTAATATTAATTATATATATTTTTTAAATTGTTAACAAGTTATTCCTGCGGCAAAGCGCGGTGCTTCCTTCTTGTTTAATTCTATTTTCATTTTCAGTTTGTTATATATATATATATATAATAAACTAAAAATGATTGTAAGGTGTTGATTGATAAAGTCAAAAGTAAAGTGGAGTGTTGGAAAAACAGAAATCTGTCATATGCTGGCAGAATTCAACTCATAGCTTATGTCCTAGCCTCAATGCAAGTGTATTGGGCATCTGTATATCTGTTACCAGCTTCTGTTATTAAGGATATTGAGTCTATTTTTAAGAAGTTTTTGTGGAATGCTGGAGATGCAATAAAAGGAAAGGCAAGAGTTGCTTGGAAGAATGTATGCATGCCTAAAGAACAAGGAGGATTAGGAATTAAAGACATGAAAAGTGGAATGTAGTTTTACTTGTGAGACAATTCTTGAAAATATTGGAGAATAAGGAATCACTTTGGGCAAGGTGGGTCAACATTGTAAAATTAAAAAACAGGAGTGTTTGGGAAGCTCAGAGTGATAAATATGATAGTTGGGGATGGAAAACTATGATTGAAATAAGGGACATGATTAAAATGCATGTTTTCTATGAAATTGGTGATGGGAAAAGCACATCAATGTGGTATGATAAGTGGGATCAATCTGGTCCGTTAAGTGAGATAATTAGTAAAAAGGCTCTTTATGATGCAAGAATTGATGAGGGGATTAGAGTAGCTGATATGATGGTATTGGATTCTTGGGAATGGCCAGATGGATGGATTGAAAGTTACCCCATAATTAGGCATTTAATAGTGCCCAGAATTCAATGTAATAAGGAAGATAAAGTTTTGTGGGTTACAAATGACAATCAAAGGGTTGATTTTTCAACTAAACAAGTCTGGATGGATCTTAGAGCTAATTGGCCTACTGTTCAATGGTGTAAGGTTGTTTGGTTTCCTCAAGTTATACCAAAGCATGCTTTTATTCTTTGGTTAGCAATTAAGGATAAGTTGATGACTCGGGATAAAATGGAATTAAAAGTGGCATACTGAGGGAGTGTTACAATGCAACTTATGCAAGGAACAAGCTGATAGTCATGCACATCTATTTTTTGAATGTCAATATGCAAGCAGAATTTGGAAGGAATTACTGAATTACACTAATAGATTGGGTAAGCAGGATAATCTGCAAAGATTGGTGAGTATGGTGGCTGTTCAAAAGACTAAGAATGGATTAGGTAGGGTGGTTAACAAACTTGTGTTGGCTGCTACAGTATATTACATTTGGCAGGAGATGAATGCTAGGATTTTTAGAAAGGAGGAGAGAAATGTGGAGATTCTGTGCAATATTATTAAGGAAACAGTTAGGAATAAGTTGATGACAATAAGAGTAAAGAAGACTGGGAATGTAATGCAGTTGGCCAAGTGCTGGATGGAATTGTTATTTGGCTGTTGTTTGAGGAATGCATTGTACTTTAATATGTGAATTGGAAGTGCAGATGAAGGTTTGTGAATCAAGGCATTGTTTGTTGAATGTACATGCGTATGGGAATAGTGAATTATAAGAGATGAGACTAGTTGGTCCCATACTTGTGCACTCAAGAGCAGTTTGGCAGTGGTATATTGAGTATGTCATTGTATCTTGGGGTTTAGGGGTGATGTACTGAATTTTGTTGTTTCTTGATTGAGTTGTCATATTGTTTAGTGAGATCAGGTTTGAAATGTAGTTAGGAGAATTGTTAGTGTCTGTATGGTATACTTGGGCTTATCCAAGATGTTTATGTCGTATATTTGTAAATTTTGGATAGCAATACAAGTCACATTTTCACTGAAAAAAAAATCGATCATTTCTTGGCCACACAACATCGAACTCAAGACTAGTTGGTAGATGAGTATAGCACGATCGATTTGTTTCAAAATTATATATGAGAATCTAACTAGATAAATTGATCATTTAGAAGTATCAATAATTAATATGAGCATATATAGTTTACTTTTCTAGAACTTGAGCATCTTCAAAAATTTCATGCTTTTCGACAATGGTTTCACTTTGTTGCTGGAAAAACATCATCGATCGATCGACACATATGGTCACTGGTGTCCTTTTCTGTGTATTTCGTGCTGCGGTAGATTTGTCTGTCCAAATATCTGTAAATGGGCCCCTAATGAGATCAATAATAGCTTTCCAGGGGGGGGCCCTTTAGTATATAGCTAGCTACTATGTATCAGTGTTGGTTTCCATGCAAACTCTTGTCAAGTGATCAGTCTTTTTTGCTTGTTATACTACCTCACATTCATTGCCTGTCCCACCTTGTAAAGTTATACTACTATACAACACATTCATGATTATTGACTAGCTAGTGGCTTATTGGCTATATATATGTACACAATGCATATATAATGAGATGGTTCATATATGGCTAATGTGATTTTGCAGCCTTGTAGTGGTAGGTGTGTGTTGGTTTGTGTCTAGGGGTTGGTGGTGGAAGGTTCGTAAAAAGGGCAAAGAATATATATAGTGGTGGTTGGCATCGGTGGTGGTGGTCAAGCCACATAGGTAATGGACATGTAACTATATTCTTAAATAATTATGTATAGTGTGTTTTTTTCTTTTTAATATACAAAAATTGTTTAGTCTTTTAGCGGTAATTTATTTAGTCTTTTAGCGGTGGTAGGTGACTTAATTAAGTTTGTTTCCAATGTCAGCTCTAAGCCACGGCTGAAAACTATAGATCCAAATTTTGTGGACCCAACATTTGGGTACATAACTATATATTGGTAAATCCAACCATAATGGAGTGACTTTTGAAAATACTTTTTTTGTTAAATATTATAAAAAAGATATCTATAAAGATTTTACGTACACCATCCGGAAAAAGAAAATTTTGTATCAAAATCAATGTTACGTTTATAAAAGAGTACCTATGTGTTAGTCATTTGATAATTACATTACATGTTTAAGCATTAAATTATACGTTGGCCGGTAAGAAATGAAAGGGCCGGGCGTATATATTATAAGAAAAACTAGGTGGTCAATATCAAGATTTCGAAAAAAGCTACTTTTTCTTTGTTTGTGTGCATGGTAGGTGAGGATACACAGGAATATTACAGGAACGGCTTCCATTAATTTGTTAGAAAAATATAAATTGTTTTGCAGGAAAATAAATAAGTGGAAAAAAAATAAAAAATAAGTAAGTTGTAATTAGATCATCTATGGAAACAGATCGATTAGGCAAATAGTTAGAAATTTTCAAGAAGAGAATTCGATCGAATTCAACATTTACAAAAAACGTCAATCTTTCTAGCTAAAAGCGAATTTTGTTATTTAACTAACTAAATCTACAAGTAGTATAGTAATAATTAAAGATGACTACTTGAGAGATTAACTAGCTAGGACGAGGCTCCTAAGACATCATATCATATCATATATATATATATAACCACATAACGACTCGGTCTCACAAATTCACAAATAATTCAGAACATTTAGTTCCATTATTATTATTTTTTTAAATTTCCATTACGTTCAGATATATATTCAAACGTCGTCGACCAAAACGCAATCAACACACAACGATAATGTACGTAGTTTAACCAACACCAAGGAGGCCGGTCTGATGGTTAGGCGGCGTCTTTCAAAACAAAAGATCTTACATATATATTCGAAACCTCTAGAAAAATATTTTGGACGTAACTAAGAAAATGGTCGAAAAGAATCATATAAATAATTTGTTGAATGAAGTTTATTGAAGAAATCATACATAAATACATATATGCCTTTTGAAAAAGTTAAATTTGTCGAATGAAAAAATAATTTGCAATATCACTTCTTTCTTATAATAAAATACATATATATATATACCTTTTGAATTCACCAACCTAACCATATTTTAACAAAAAAACAGTAAACGGTTTATCTCACGCACGTTAAGGAACTTAGTTTATCTAATTAATTATCAATATCTTTTTGAAGATTAATCACATAATCGGTAACTAACTAATGAACAAGAAAACTTTAAAACATGATTGATGATATCAAACCAAACCAAACCAAACCGAACTAATTAAACAAAAATTTCTTGAATCATCATGATTTTCTTTTACCTCAGAATATTAACAAAAATTGTTTATTAAGAGTGCTAATTAGACCGATCGATAAGATCCATATATATGTGGCTAACCATGCAAATGATACTAGATCATGGAATTAGGGTTTCATTTTTATTCTATACCTTGAACAAATGAACTAACATGATAATAATTACACTTTATATGTTTCATTTAATTAACGATCGAGGAGATCTTTCCTAATTTATTTAGGGTTATTGAATTAACGACTCATCATCAACGTCAATTAATCCAGATATAGATAGATCAAACCTTCAAAAATTAATCTTATCTAAAAAGCCACCTGTGATATATCAATCAAACACTGTATAACGGTATGTATTTAATTATGAAACTATACTGTTATCTAGCTATACATGCAACTTATATTGTACGGAGTGATATCATATCAAAAGATATGTTTAAAAAGGTCCTGAATTAAAGGGTAGTGGTTAGGTGAGGAAGAACTTTAATTCTATAACTTATATGTATATATAAAATATATATATGTAAGTGATCGAAAGCTAGCTCGCTAGGTAGCTAGGGTTGCAAATATATATATAGTTAATCAAGGTCGAACAGACAACGAAAGAGAGGTGAACGGCAAAAGACTGCTCACTTGACATGAATAGCATCGAAACCCCTCACCCCCGATAAGTTGGAATATTATTCTTGCATCGATCTCTTTATAATATTGATCATCTATGTGTACCATCTGCCACAAACAAAAAAAAATTACAATAATATATTAGCTAGAAATTGGGAATTTAATTAAGATTATAATAATAATATTGTGCAGTGGAAGAATGAACAAGAAAGAAAACGGTTATAAGTTAAAACAGACAAACAACTAACAAGCTAAAAGACGTGCCTGGCATCGTATCGATAGATAAAAAGGTACCATGGTTTGAGTTTAAGGTGTATGGAAGGACTCCCTTTTTATAGAGGAAATATTCTATCAAGTGTGTGAACTACAATGCAACACTCAATGTATTCTCTGTACCTACTACAAGCTTACACGTGAGAAGATAAGTTTTCACTTACCAATGCAATTTTTTTAAAATCTAAGTTAAAGTTGAAATCTCATACTCGTAATACAATGTAAACAAATTTGGTACACATTTAATTCACAAAATATTTTCGAGAGAAATGAAATTTATTAAAGAATCTAGTTATACAAAAACTAATTTGAAAGAGATTTTTTTTTTCTTTCAAAAATACAAATGACAAGGCATTACCTGTTGCTCCGATCTCCACTGCGCCTAGGACATTATCTAGCCCACCAAGAGCGAATGAAATGAAATTTCTTACTACAATTACAAATAATTACAATATAAACAATCAAATACAGAATAAAACTACTTTATTTATGGAAAAATAAACACACAAAAAAATGAACTTTAATTCTAATGGTATCAGATTCCATTAGAATTTATGAACAAAAACGCAACCTTAAAGGTGTTTGGTTTCAATCTTGGTAACGCACCATATTATTTGGGTTTTATATACACAAATTCTTCACGGTTTTGATTTTAAATTTTTTAAATTAAACTTACTAAATAAAAATTATATATCACTAGAAATTTGACTGCATATAATTAACGACGATAGTTTATTTCTCGCGTTTGAACCTTTGCGTGTTTGTGGGTGTGTGCGCGCGTTGATGTTCGATTCCTTGTGTTGGGGATATCACTGAAAACAAACAAATTAAACGGATGCTCTGAAGAAGTGAAACATTCAACTGCCTAAGGCCTCTGCCAACCCGCCGTCGACAGGCCCTTCGACAGCCTCGTCGATGAGGCCAGGTTGGCAAGGAGCTCATTGACCGGCTTAATTTCTTCCCCTTCGACCTATCGATGATCAATAACGAGAGGAGTGGGCTTTTGCTGACCGTTAGACTTGTTTTATTTATTTTTTAAGTTAACGGCTATGTATTTTCTTTATACAAAAAATGCACCTTATTTATACATACACTTTCACCATTCTACAACCCCATTTCATTCAAAAAAAAAAAGATACATACACACACACATACAAATTTAAAAACAATCCACCATTTCATAAAACAAAAATGTCAAGTTCCTACGAAGAATATTCAACATCCTACATTCGTAGGTATACAATAGATCTAGAAATTTTGAAAACATTTGTTACTTTTTTGGAGGATGAAGAAAGAGAAGTCGAGAGCTCCACACGGTTGAACATACCAAGAGCACCAAGAAGGTACATACCCAGAAACCACGTTGAAGCGGCTACCCGTTTATTTAATAATTAGTCGCCCCGAAACCCGTCTATCCTCCTGATTATATTCGTAGGCGTTTTCGAATGCTCAAAGAAATGTTTGTCCGTATAGTGACGGACATACAATCCTTTAACACCATACAACCATTACCGACTCACTTTCAATATTTATTTATGTGTCGTGTTGTTTTTTTGTTTTCTAGATGTAATTTGTTTTAATTTTATTAATGTACTATTTTAATTAATAAAAGTAAGTTTAGTTTATTTTAAGATAAATTTAAAATAAAAAAATTGAGGAGGAGATAAGGAAGAAGTGAGGAAGAGGTAAGGTTAGTAATGAGTGAGCAATTGGTGATTTAGGAAAGAGAAAAATTGATGTGGGAATGTGAAAGAGAGAGGATGATGTTTTGGAGCCTAGCTATTATGCTACATTTTACTTTATCGTTTAATTACTTTGTGTCTTAATCAATGCAAATTCTGCAAATTCTAGAACCAAAACCTTCTTTCAAAACTCACAATCCAAACACACCTTTATCAACATGATGTTTATATACATATAGTTTTGTAAATGAAAAAAATATATACATATAATAATAATCTGATATGAAACAAGCATATAGTAAATTTATTTAAGTTCATATTTATTTAATAAACTAGTTTTTTGACCCCGGACGTTGCCCAAAATCAACGTTGCGTCATGCAAATATGCGTACAACATTATAAGGGGTAGAAAGCAAAAATATAGGTGGCCAAAACCAAAAGTTTGATGGTAAAAGTTAGAAGCCTTAAAATAAGTGATAAAAAGTATAAAAAAAAAAGAAAAGAAAAGAAAAAAAGATTTAATGATTAAATTTAAAAATCCAAAGTTAATTGATGTAAATTAAAAAACTTTAAAAGTAAACTACATTTAAGTTTGTATCCAAAAAGTTAGATTAAAGTTGAAAAACCCAAAAGCTGAGTGGTAAAAATAATAAAATTTAAAACGGTAAAAGTTAGATCTCTTAAAATAAAAGTTAGAAAGTAAAAGAAATAAAAAATTGATAAATAAAGTTAAAACCTAAAGTTAATTGATAAAATTTAAATATTTAAAAGTAAACTAATTTGTATACAAAAAGTTAGATTAAATTTAAAAAAAACAAAAGTTTAGTGGTAAAAGTAAGAAATTTTAAAGTATACAAATTGTAAAAAAAAAACTTAAATAAAAATAAATGAAAATACAAAATAACTGACGTTATCATGACATCAACAAGAGTTATTGTAGCTAAGGCCGTTTTTTTTAATATATAAATAATTGAAGTTAAATTCTAATACTTCAACCAATTTCTATATTTTCAACAAATTCAGTCAATGAGATGTAAAGTAACTTTAATCTACGTCTATAAGTTAATTAACCTTTATGTAAGTTACTGAACTGTAACATCTTTATATACGTAAGGATAAAAGCACTCGGCTTTTATATATATATATATATATATATATATATACTAGGTATTTTACCCCGTACGATGCGTGGCTAGCTAAAAAAATTATTTTATACATTAGTAAATAGCTATTCTATAGGTTTATTATGTAAAAATTGATTATGTTATAGTTCATGGTTAATTCATGTATCACTCTGGCCATCCTTTGTTTTTTCGGACATGTTGATAGCACAGTCACTTAACCTACCATTGTGATTACACATCCCTTCTAAAAACATTTAACCTAAGATATTTTTATATCATCAACAACACCATTTGTAACACCATTTGTGTAGCCATAAATCGCATAAAAATGTATTCACTTTATAGATTAACACTACAACAAATCAAACGTAAATCGCGTAATAATGTAGCATGTTATCTATTCATCAAACGTAATAATATGTACAAAGTAAAAAACCAAACATGACAAAAATTTAGTCATATAAAATACACATAAATTTAGTCATATGAAATACACATAAATACAATACGAATAAGTAAAAAAAACCCAATAAGATAAATAAGAGAAAATCATTATAGTTTTTGCTTTTTATTATATAATAGACTTTGTTTTATGATTAGAATAACAACAAACTTTAGTTATAGTTTTAGGTAAAAAAAAAAAAAAAGAGAAACAACAAAATTGATTGGTCATATATAATCTAATAATATATTCAAATAATTTCTAAAATTTGGTCTTTAAAGTTGTAAATATTTTAATAAAAAATATTATTTTTGTCAAATATGTGTGCCAATTTAGTAGATGCATGGACGTTATTTTATTTTTTTAATATGAGTTTTGATATTATTTTTTTATCTTGTGTATATAATTATGATTAATATATTATATTATATTTAATAAAATAAAATAGATTATTTTGAGAATAAATAAAGGTTATAAAATAAATATATTGTAAAAAATGTATGAAGATGTCACGTAAAGAAGGTTTTAGAAGACTAAGATTCTTATTGTTTTAATATATATAGATATATAGATATATATATATAACTTTTTATCCGTTTGTAGATTATATATCATTGGTAATATTTTGAATCTTAAGGTTCGAATATTGATTAAGTTGTTGGTTATACGGGCCGGGTTCAATATATATGATTGGACCTTTGCTTATCTCATTGTGGCATTGCGAAGTGTTCGAACATAACAATAAACCTTGTTATAATCGTGACGTGAAGGACCAAAACAATTCTCATTGTGAGCATTAATTGCGTTGGATGATAAATGATTTATTTCACGAGTAAAGAATGTTGGAAAGTAGGTAATTGGGGGTAATTCGAGGGGGGTGAAAATCAATGCGGGGTCCAAATGAGATCTTATCACAAGCATGAACGAGCATGATATCTACGCAATGTGGCGGCGAGTTGGCGATGACATTGGTGTGATGGCGCGACGAATGGTGACGACATGAATTGGTGTAGGTAAAAGTATTTAATTTAAACGGGGTTACTGGCGATATTTTATAATATAATGGACTAATGACGTAATTTAATATTAAGGGTTGATGAATTTAATTCGTTAATGGTATTTTGGTCAATTTGCATGTCTCATTTTTTCTAAACTTTCAACATGGGCATATTATTTTTTATATAATAGTATAGAAGTATCGAACTATCGATAGTAACTTCCTAAAAGTACTTAATTTCTTCCAACCAATACGATTTACTCTTTCCGTCCCATTTTAATTGTCTTATTTTGGTTTTTAAAGTCTTTTCCATTTAACTTTGATCGTAAATAATTTTTTTTTTACTATATAATAGTTGATAAAACATATATCAACAAAAAAGCATATTAAACCTCAATCTATTCATACATTTTATATCAAATATTATATGACACAAACAAAACTATTCACGGTCAAGGAAAATATTTTGAAAGTCAAATTAAGACGGAGGAAGTATTATTTACACTTTTATTTTTAAAGGTTAATTTCACATTATTTACTCTGATCAATCTTTCAAATAATTTCAGTAGCCGATTCCCCTTAATATTACTGTAATATAGTAGAAGACTAGAAGCCATCTAAGGATCAACAAGAACGACAGAACACACTTCAAATGGTGGTATTAAAGGTTGAAAGCTTTCGACTTCAACTCCATTTTGGTAATCGTTTGACATTTAACAAAACAACGAACATAAATATGGATAGGAAAAGATGTCATGGATGATGCATGTGGAATGGCTTTGGATGATTATGTTAAATATGGTCTTTATTAGCTAGTTTGTGTTTGTTGTATTGTCCCACATTGATAGAAGATAAAAGTCTAAGTGGGTTTATAAGTGTTTGTTTGGTTGTTAAATTCTAATAGCTTGAAAGCTTATTTGGAGGGAAACCAAAATAAATATATATTTATATATATGTTCTTGACTTAGCACTTTGCATCTTTTAAAATAACCACATGACGTTTTTGTTTTTGGGTTTACTTCAAAAACACGTTTTACAGTTTTTGGAGATTATCCAAAACTGTTTTTGGGTCGGTTTCTTTGACAGTTTTATAACTGTCGTAACTCTATATAAATAAGGCTTGGAGACGTATTTTATTATCTTCTATTTTTTTGATTCCTTCTTCTTTTCTCTGAAAAACACAAACACAATGTTCATAGAGATAGATTAAAAAATGTTGTTTAATCTTTCTGTCTTGGGGTGAATCCTGGGAGGAAACTAGTCTGAATCCACCAGCGTTTATAGTGAGGGCTAATATTCCTTAAGGATAGTGATTATCACGTCCTTAATTCGTTTATACAATATTCTGTTTCTTTTAATTTTCAGTAGTCATAAAACTAAATTTTTAACAGATTATAATTATTCTTCATTACTAATGAATGATGTGAGGGATAATAGAATGCAAATAAATTACAAGGAGGAATGGAGGATCGATGTCACCTCAGAACCATATGTTCCATCATGCTAAATGTTGGTTTTATATTGTTTGGTCGTTTTATGAAAGGTCGTTATCATTTTCCTTTATTTTATTCATTCACAACGTATTTAGTGGAAAAATTAATCACTTTTCAAAAAGAAAAATGTCGAACAAATAATATTATTGTTATCATGAAAATATAAAAGTATTAACTTAGACTGAAATTCGAAGACTTCACAACATTTATGTGTGAGTTTAAATTATATCTATAGAAATTTTGTGTGGCAACAAGGTCGACACATAAGGAAACATAGTACAATCCCAAATTTATGTGTATTGCTACACAGATCCGGCAGGGGGAAAGCGATACTTAATTTAAGGCCAGAGAGTTGGCAACACGTCTTGGTTTCGGGCTTAAAATGTTCTTGTACCCTTATTTTTGTTGAACAAACATACTTATACATGCATCGCTACTAAAATGTTCAATTGTTAAACTATATGGGAGATCTAGCTTATCGATCTTGCATAAATATGATCATGTCAACTGTTAATTACCTCTTCTGTTTTATTTTGAACGTCATAGTTTTGACATGTTAGTGTATTTTTAACAACTTTGATCACAAATAATATTTATATTTGTGTTATATAACATCTGATTAAACTTTTAAAAAAAAGGGTAAATGCCTAGGAACCCTTTAGTCCCATAGAGGAATTTTTCCTCTCAAGTTAGCAACCCTGCAACACTGTCTGGAGGTAAGACCCCAGAAACCTTGGCTGGTTGAATATGCTTTTGAAGGACATCTGATTAAACTTTATCAATGAAAATACATTTAAAATTCTATCCATTTATGTATTATAAACTAAGTATTACATAACACTACAAAAATTATTTACGGTAAAAGTTAGAAAGCAAAATACTATACAAATTACGGTATGACATTTGAAATTAGATGGAGGGGGTTGGTAGATTTCATAAATAACAAAATATGACATTGTTTGTATACATTTTAAAAGTCATCAATGGCCACATTTACCGGGGGTTGGGGTTGGGGTTGGGGGATTGGAAATATCGGTTGAAAGCTTTAATAATCAATTTGAATGCTTATAAAACTCCACATGAAGAGTCTGAACATATTAGGCACTTAATTAATGAATTATGTTATGACTGATCAACTAATATAATGGTATGCATATGAAGGTCTATCAACTAATTGGTCGTGGGTTTAAATCTTACAACGGACAACTCAAAATTTTTTGTAAATTGTGTGTGGCTGTTTTGCATTATTTTACTTTCTTGACACATACTTGAATATCACAATTTCGGAAAGAAAGGAAAAAAGAAAAGAAAAGGTTAGCATATATAGAAACTGGCTTGAAAGTTGAAACTAACAATTGAGCATATATTATCTACTTGTTGAACTATATTGGTTAGAAGCTGCAAATTAGTAAGTTTCAAAACGTTAAGATACATGTACTCACCAAAAATTATTGGAATGACTATAAAAAAAATATATCTAATGAATTTGATCGAAAAATGTGTATAAAAAAAAAAGAAGTTAGATTGACTATTATCTTTCCTCATCGATCACCTCCTAGATTTTTCCATATAACTTGATTTTATGATTAAATAAATAATTAAATTGATCAATTAAAGGATCATTACTTTTATATATGTAACTAGTTGGTAACTTGGTATAAAAGAGTTAGGTAGCTAAGATCGTGGAATAGTGTGAAGCTTGATTGCATCCGCACAACGTACTCTCACCTACACACACTCCTTTACCAACTTGACTATTGCTTTAACCTTTAAACTAACCCCCGCTACTTTCCAATTTCATTCACGTGCCCCCAGATCTTCTTCTATTTCTAATATATTATCAAATTACTATTCCTATATATCATTAAAGGCGGACGCTAATGACATTTCCAGCTCCACGTGGCACTGTTTTATTATTCACTTATAATCCACAAACTACATGGATTTTACCGAATTGGATCAGTTTTAGTTTTATTTTTATTTTTTTTGGTTTTTCTTGGTTCCTTATACAAATTTTTTTCTTTTGTGTTTTCTTTTATTGCTTCATCTTATACCTCTCATCACTATTTGGATTTTGTCATATCGGATCATGTTTGGAGGTTTTCTTTCGGTTTCGGATTTTGCCGTACTGGATACTGTTCGTGAAAGGACCCGACTCGATAAACCGAAAATACAAGATTTTTTTTAATTTTATTTCTTTAAACCCCACTGCACCGCAGTGGGTCCAGAACTCCCCACTGCGCCGCAGTGGAAATCCTCGGCCAGAGCATGAACATGCCCCACTGCGCCGCAGTGGGTTCGACACATCTCCCTCTGCGCCGCAGTGGGAGGAACCAAAATTATTTCCGTGGGAATCCACTGTGCCGCAGTGGGCAAAGTCACCCCCACTGCGCCGCAGTGAGCCACCTGACATCAACCCTAATACTCATTTCGACCTTGAACAACTTGCAACCTTCGAATTTCACAACAACTTCTCAAAACACATTTCAGAGGTTTCCAACAACAAAGTAGGCACATTTCAAACACAATTACAACATAACATGTTTCACAAATCCAAGAACAACCCTAACGGGTCATTTACCCGTTTTGGCAACACTTTCGCCCAAAAACGACAATACCATTTTTCAAAGACTTTACAACTTGGACATTTACAGAAATATTACTGAAACATGACCTCAAACCAAAATGTACCATGAGCCATGAGGTGTGGGACATCTAAACTTCTATATCAAAATATCGTCATTCGTTCAAGAATGATCTAATTACCTTCAAGTTCTTCAAAAGATATCTACAACTTCAAGCTTATCAACACACACTTAGTTCCTTCTTCCGGAACTACCTATAAAAGTGTAAACAACTAAAATATAAGCAAAGGCTTAGTGAACATACTTGCATACATTTACGAATACGAAGGAGGGCATAGTACAAGGATTTTCACATGTAACCTATGGCATCGTCATATCACATTACATATTCACCTTGCACACAAACAATACATATATGGATCCATATAAGCTAAACAATCACATCTATCGGGATTCTTAGGCCCCGGAGGTTCTTAGGCCTCATATCATATCAACATTCGGGATTCTTAGGCCCCAAAGGTTCTTAGGCCTCATAAACAATGCCCCACATGGGCTTACCGCCAAATCAATTACCATGCTTGGAACTTTCACATCTCATGGTAATTGACCCAACGTATACATAAGGGTATGCAAATATACTCACCTCCTCCACAACAAGGAGAATAACGCTAAACAACAAGCACAAGCAAGCTTCAACCTAAAATCATATCGTAAAATGCATAAGCTTACATTCACAACTTGACTAGTTCAACCTAGCCATTCTCAATCACTAGCCTTTTCTAAACCCAAAACCCAACCCATTTGTCAATGAGTTTCATCCATATTTCATTAACTAGCAAAAACTCATATTTTCTCAAAAACTCAATTTATCACATAACCTTATAGATTTCATAATCAAATGCACCATATAACTCAATGACAACTAGGTTAACCAAGGAATTGGGGAAAACTAACCATAATCCAATTTCTAGCAAAAACCCCCCAAAATTGGTTCATTTATGAACCCTAATTTCAAGAGAATTGATAAAGCTAAATTGGGAAAATTCATTATGTTAAGTCTGGGATTCGCTGAAGAAGACTTGCTCGCTGACGTATGTCGTCAACGAGTCTTCAGCAAGTCATCAGCAGGTGAAGTGACTTCTTCAGCAAGTTGAATACTCCAACATGTTGGTCATGGCGGGAAGAATTTAAATCAAATGAAGACAAGAAGTCATACGGTGGTTAACCAACTGTAATTTGCCTTGTATGGCAAAGGTACATGTTGGGACCAAAATGAGGGTTTCTCTTTCATACCCGTTTTGGTAAAGAAGACAAAGGCTCTTACTTGGGAGTACAATGAGCCAATGGAATGTCGACAACCACCATCTATCACTATCAAAGGAAGGTTGTGTTGCCCTAATTCTTCCTCTATATAAAGCAACACAGCCGCATTGTTACAAGTGTGTTAGTCACCTCAAAAGTGTGTCACTTGTATTTGTATTGCTTAAGTTTCTAGTGTGTCTAAACTTAGCAATTTACTTTTGTTCATTTGTATTTCTTGTAAGTCAAGTGTGTGTAATCGACCATGTATTCACTGTTTAATCAATGAATCATATGATTATGCTTGCCTAGATATATTACTCTTGAACTTGTTCATTGTTCTTGCTTATTTACTTATTTATATTCTTGTTTAGTGTAGCTAATATACAAGTCGTGCATTCTAGGACCATCACATTACCTCAACAATAGAAGACAATTACTTAGGGTTTTTAAATTCACAAATCCTTCCCCTCTTCTTCTCCAAATTTCGGCCACCACCCTTCACCATTCAAATTCCAGCTTTTAAAATTTCTTGATTGAAGGTTAAAGATGGTGATTGCTATTGTTCTTGATAATTTCTAGATGATGAGAAATGCATGAATGAATTTTTAGATTAAGTTGGTGGTGATGAACAAGAGGTTTGAGAAGAGAAGAGAAATGTGAGTGGAGAATGACTCAAAAGAAAAGAGGGAGGGTTGGCACTCCCTGGAGCTGCTACGACCCACATCAGGTTTTGTGGGTATTTTACCCGTTATCCGTTAAAATTCCAACTAAATTAACCCCATATCCAAAAATAAAATACTAGGAAATTAATTAAATGTCAAAACTATGAAAAGGGGTTAATTTCTTTTACCTTAAAATATTTGGGGTGTTACAGTTCGGCTTTTCTTTGTTTCTTGCACAATTTTTTTTGCTTTCATATTCTCTTTTATTGGTTCATTCGGTTTCGGATTTTTCCGTATTGGATACCGTTCAGTTTTTCTCTTTCGGGTTTTCTTTGTTTCTTGCACAACTTTTTTTTTTTTGCTTTCGTATTCTCTTTTATTGATTTATCTTATACTTCACATCACTATATAGATTTTGCTATATCGGTTTCTGTTTAGGGTTTTTCCTTTCGTTTTTTCTTGTTTATTTCATAATTTTTTCCTTTTGTGATCTTTACCAACGCCACAGGACACTGTTCAATTAGTCCGCCTACACCCCACGTTACTACTTTGATTTTGCCATCTCGGATCCCGTTCGGGTTTTTTTTTCTTTCGGTTCTTCTTGGTTTCTTGCACATTTTTTTGCTTTTGTGTTCTCTTTTATTGGTTCGGATTTTGCCATATCGGATCCCGTTAAGATTTTTTTTCTTTCGTCTTCTTTGTTACTTGCACAGTTTTTTTTGCCATATTAGATCCTGTTTGGGGTTTTTTTTGGAGTTTTTTCGTAAATTTTTTACTTTTGTGTTCTCAACTAATATATTGGAAAGTTTTACTCAACATTTTGTTTTTCCTTCGTTTTTGATTTTTGGTTTTATTGCACAAACTAAATTTATGTATTCGATCTGGCACACTTTTTGATGTGGTATCCTAGCACAAACATTTTTTGTTTTATATAAGTTATCTCTTGGTTTTTTTATACCTTTTTTTATCTTAGATTTTTAAGTAGGCACAACGCAGAGAACCACGTAGAAAGAACTCGACAAAATGACCCTGTAACTTCGGGAGAAGGAGTGCTCTCCTATCTTTTGATTAAAAAAGCGAAATAGACTACCGTAAAATATCCGAATCAACACGACAATTGAAGGCCGCAAAGCGGCCCCCAAAACAAACTAGTTATAATAATTTATTCTTATAATTTAAAATTTATAATATTAATATGCCATTAAAGATATTAATATTTTGATCATTTGATACATTTATGTAGTTTAAAATCTTATTATTATCTAACTTTACACGCTTCTAATTTTGTTTATAAGTGAAAATTAAAATTCAAATAATATATACTTTAAAAAATTTTGATGTATAATATTAGTACATACAAAACAAATAAACATTTTATTTAAGTTGACCTAAATTATAAATGTTTCATCGATAACCCAAACCGATTAAGTTTTAGATTATTCGGATTAACCCAAATGACGACCCGTAAACTGAATAACCCAACCCGTTTCTTCCAAACCAGTTCGGGTTGGGTCGAGTTATTTCAGTTTGGTTATTTTCAAAATCCCCCATATATAAGTTTAATGTGGCTTAATTTAGCTCAGATAATTCGGTACTCAATATTGTTCATAATCATTATTACAAATTAAGTCTTTCTTTCAAAAATGAAGTTGGTGGATGAAAATATAACTACAGTTATAATAATAGAATGAGAGTAAGTACTTGCGCGTTGCGACGGTGAGATAGTGGGAGTGATAGGTCATAGAGTCAATAGCCAAATTCCTTAACCGTACGGGTTCCGCCCTTGAATTTAAAAATTCGTCGAAAGTATATCTAATAACATCTCTAATGAAAGAACATGAAATTTTAAGAACACCCATATAATTTTTATAATATATCAATGTACGGTTTTTGAGATATAAGATTTTGAATGAATCGGAGGAATAAATGATTTATAGAGTAGAGAGGGAAAAAATGATTAGTTGAGATTTAAGGAAAAAGAAAATGTATTATAGTTATTTTAGGTAAATATAAGATAGATAAGAGAGCATTTTGAAAAAGTAAATGTTAAAACTTAAAATTTAGACTAAGAGAATTTATTTTATAATATAGTACACTAGTATAAATATAAGTGCAATTTGATGAGCTACTCCTATAGACTATAGTCCTATGTGGCTATGTGTTGGATACATTGTGATAAAATGGCATATAGTCTTAGAAACTATACCCCGGTTTGATGAGCTCCAACTATAAACTATAGTCTTATAGACTGTACCCGGTTTGTTCTGCTTTTAATGGTTTGATAAACACCCCTAATTTATTTGAAGTTATTAAGTTTTTCAATATATTTTTAAATACATACAAAATTAAAGTAAAAAGAAACAAAAAAAATAATAAATTAAAGGATTCCCCTCCAACAAAAAAGAGGGAAGCCTCTATAAGTCTATACTTGACCGCCACATCTCACGAGATGACTTAATAAGGAACCTCTCCTCATAATCTTATGATGAGATTTGAATAAGAAGGAAATCCAAAAGATTTTTCCTCCCCCCCCAAACTAGGTCCAGCCAAGGAGTATTCCGCTTTTGTTGTTTTATAGTGCATTTTCTTATGTATATTAATAAAAGGATTCTCACACAAATTATTTGGTGATGGAAAATGAGTGGGTAGGTAGTGTAACATGAGGCGAGTAGCCCGTAAATTTAGAAATGGTTTAGTAGATATCCCCTCCTAAAGTTTGGCTAGAGTTGGGGATGAATTAGTTGCGCACTTGCGTGTTAAGTTAATTAAGGAATTGGTTTTTTAATGAATAAATGAACAAAAATAAATATTCCTTCCATCTTAAAAATATTGTCTGCAAAAATAAAATTAAAAAAAAGAAGCCTATTTCTATCCTCATTTCTAAGATAATAATTAACTAAGGGTGTAATTCGTAAAGGGATTCAACCGAAGACCTCGTCGGTTTGGTAAACTATTGACACGGGTTCGTCAAAGAAGGCTCGTTGCTTGGGAAGTCCAAATAACCAAAGAGGAAGAGGTGTAAATCATGAGTCCATCCGTACAGCGTGCCTCTATATGCGTATGTATGTGTGTGCAGTGTATATATGTATAAATTACTAAAATGAATATAACGTGCAAGGAGGTGTAAATCATGAGTCCATGCATACAGAATGCCTATATATACGTATGTATGTGTGTGCAGTGTATATATGTATAAATTACTAAAATTAATATAACGTGAAGAAGTAATTAAAATTTTGTTATTGATAGGGTAGTTTGAGTTTAAAAATAATACGGAGTAACATGACGTTAATGTGAGAAAACCGACAAAAGAGTCGACGCAAAATTTGGTGTGAATTTGTGAGTCTAAGAAAACTCAAGTGTCAATCTCAAAGACACTTTATTCATCGTATCAAATTGTCCCACCATGCGTGGTAGAATTCTGTAGTAGATCTATTTTTATATGTCAAGTTAGTAATATTAAAATTTTTATAATAATAAAGATAATGAATAATGAGTTTCATGTTAAACACTCTTAATTTAGAAGTAAGAATAGATATGTTGTCTTCAAAAAAGATTATCTGGTCTCGAAAAAGTCATTAAAGAGTTATTATCATAGGAACAGTAGATTTTATTATATAACTTATATTATTTGGTAATGTCTTAGAAAACTGATCTAAATCTTTGGAATGGAAAAGTTTATTGTTTTTAATACTATTTTAATACAATAGCTTTTTTAAAGAATTTAGATTGATGATGATAAGTTTTAAATACATTAAAAGTATTAATAAACATAACTAGATTAATACCCGGTCGTTGACTGAGTTAAAAACAATAAATATATATTTGAAGGCACAAGAAGGAAACAAAGGAAACATGACTAATCAGTCAGTTTTACTAAATTCAATTAAGCACCGTGCTTAAATGTTTGGTTTAGATCCACTTTATATTTAAATAGCTTGCTACTGTAGTTATTGACCCGGGTTACTTAAATTGCCCAGTGTTGACCCATTACCCAAACTGTTCGGCTAGCCCATATTTCCATCTCTAAGCAAGAGCATGACGAAGCTAGCCATTTGAACAAGTGTTGGTTTTTCTTGTCATTAGTAGCAATTACATATTCATACATGTTCTTGAAGACCGGCCTTAGTTCTATAGCAGCAAAGTCGATCCCAGTTCCAAAATGGCGATTCCGACAAAGTAACGAATTGCACCGGCAACAACACCTGAGATCAATAGTTGACCAGAAATATTGTTAGTTGGCTAACAATGTAATAAAATTGAAAGGAAAAAAAAACAAATGATTAGACAAAATATGCTGCCAACTTCCTTTAATAAGATATTATATTTAAAGGTTTTATGATGATGATTTGATTTAGTTTTTCCTTGATGTTCATGTAACTTTACCTGCCTGATGGGCATCATAAGAATAACTATTTATTGTTCATGTAAGCCACTTACTTGATCCTCTTATTATGCTACAGAACAACAATCTTCCGGGTGGATAAGATTTATTTGTTGTACCAAAGCCAAGTACAGAACAACAATCTTGTAAGTTGTGACATATTCAAAGCTATCAAAACTGAACACACTAGAAAGACCAAGTGACAACAAATGATTAATATGATTAATAAGACATCTACGTTTTCTCCTATTGCATGAACCACAATAGATGTAGATTCAGTTGCTTCAATAACACGACTGCAAGAAAGAATAAAGGGCGGTGGTTAAGTGGCAAAAGACGTACCTACACCAAATACCCCTCTTACCATTTGATCCTCTACCACCATATCTGCACAAATTTCTAATACCAGAAACTATAGAACAAATGACGACCATTACATCTTAGTAACAAATAATGATTTTATGAGAGTAAGAAACAATCCAAAGCTCATACCTTTAGAATGTAAACTGTAACCACATTTGCTTCATAACCTTCTATTGCTCTTTGTGTCTGAAGTAGAACTGTCGGATTTAGAGCTTGACACGGATTATAAACCAAGTGCAACATCAACGTAAACTACACAATGACTGTATACTAAGAACATGGTTGGGTGGATCCAATTGTCCTAGTCCATCCCCTGAACTTTTCTTTAAGGCAGATGAAACCCTGGTTTAAAAGATCTGCCGCAGACAGCAAGTAAAAACTTTTATGGACTTAGTTAATACTATAAAGGAACACCAATAGTTTTGGGTAGTTTAGTAACTCGCATCCTTCGGCCCGCTCACCTACAGAAGGTGTGAAGAAATGATTATAGGTTTACCGCAGTTCAACTATATTATTACATCAATATTTCTAATTAAAAACAATAGAGAAGAGATTATGCTTGCTTTTTTGAAAAGGAGGACCACCTAAGATTTTCTAAGAGTTCATGCAATCCAAATACACTTCGGATGAGTATTCAAACACATTTGACATTTTGACCAACTTCCGTCAGTTAATTATTTTAAAGGTCTGCACATTTAGGTTGTTCGGAATAATGTAAACACATATCGACCATTAACCTATAACCGGGTCAAAATCACATCAACAACCTAAAGGTTGGGTAATTTATACACAATTTACTTACGCAATATCTGTGCAATTGAAGCAGCCTCAGCAACACGGCTACTGTTGAATTCCATCAAATACTGTAGATAAGATCAGTAGTGGTGTGTTAATACATTACAACGAAAAATACATTGTCATCAGTTGCATCCACTTAAAGTACCTTTATGAGCTCCATGGTCTGGCTAGCAGTCTCTGAATATACACTATGGAATTATAAAACACAAAGATTTAGCATATCTGATAATGGGTAAAACTCCTACCAGGTCAAATGAGCTTGAGAAGTAATGGTCCACTATCGTAGGGTTGTAAATCTTCATCAAAGCTCGACAGGGCACTTTCTTTTCCAATTTACTGATATAAAAGGTAGTAAAGCATCATTTATAATTAAATAACACATACGAAAAGTACCGGCCATGCTCTTTATATCATGTAAAGTAGTAAGTATTTTATGACCATTTAAGAGATTAGTAAGAAAATGGGTTAATTAGGAGGCTTTCGCCTTCCATAGTTCCATTACTTGGCTGCCCAGTTTAGAGGCAACTTTAAAGTGTATACATAATCCAAGTATATAAGAAAGAGAATAACCTTTAGAATAGTTAGCTTGCCCTGTCATGCCCTCGGATTGACTGTGCTGGTAACGTGGTCAATCTCTACCGGACGATGAAGAGACATGCCGCTGAGTCTAATCACCATTGCTGTTCAAAAAAAAATAGTTAGCTTGCTGTTGATGTCCATTGAATAAAATGGGAAGGAGGATCATTGTCTACTCCAAGGTACATATTGTTGGCCGTTGATTACCTGATGATGAAATGTATATCACTCATTAACACTTAACAACATAAAAATGCCTTTATCAATAGATAAATCATAAGTATAAATCATCATCAAACATTATATAGAGTTCTTCAAAAGATGTACCTTATTATCCGGCACAACTCTGTCACTGATTACAATTCTCTCACGCGGTCTAGCATTAATGCTAACTAACCCCTAAGAGACTAATAAAGAACAAATTCAGTAATATCATGATTCAGAAGTATTGCAAAACTGGATTTTTAATGTGAAAAAAAAACCGAGGTAGAATAATAGGGGAAGATTCTTGAATATAACAATAATTTGTATCAGACAATACTTTACACACAATACTTTACACAGGGCACATCCAAAAAGAACTATAAAGTTTATAGTATGCACTAAAGGAGATGGGGCAAGTCGTTTTTTTTCATGAATCATTCCCAATAAACACACTTTCAGAGCTTAAACATAAGATTAAAGGGTATACACATATACAACAACAACAATAAACACCAATCAATCCATATCATCATTTAATTAAATTTATATCAAATTTATATTCAATTGGGATTCGTATCTTGAAGAATCAGAAATCAAAACTCATTTGGGAGGAAACTTGAACGTAAAATCAAAACGGATACTGATGAAAATATAAGAACATGTGTAAACAAAATCCTTAAACGTAAAATTAAACAAAACCTTAAAATAGTCTAAATTGTAAGAGCATACTCGTTATAATGTGAAGTGACAACACTGTTGTAAACACCTTAAAAAGAACAGCAAACACCGGCGACGGCTGTGCTGGGGGCGATTGTGTGAAAGAAGGGTGACTGTGTGTGAGGGATATTCTGTGTGTTTGGAACGGTATATCTTTTGGTGTAAATTAAGCAACTTTTATTTGAATGGCTAAGATTGAAGAAATAAATGAATTTGAACGGTTAAGATGAAAAGATAGGTTGGTTTTTTTCTCACAACTCTATTAGTAATATATATATATATATAATAAGTTATTTCTTCTAAATACATTAAAATTAATAAAAAGAAGGATATAACAAACATAATAATTTATTTCTTTATTGGAGAAGCTTTGACAATATTTAAGTAATTATTTGGACATGATTCACAATTTCCTCTTCTGTTATACTTATAAGCAAGCGCTCTAATATTGTGGAAAATAATGTTAACTAGAAATTTAAAATTTACTTTTTTTCATATTAAAAGTCATTCTTTGAACCACAGAAAAAAAAAAGAATTAATTAAAATACAACTAATTATAACCCTTGGCAAGACCTATGTATAATAGATATTAATTTTGAACTTCTAAATGCAATTTCAATATGTAGATAGTTTTGAAAAAAAGGTTAAATGCTTTATATAATAGTTATATTAGATGTAGATAATGCACTTAAAAGACCTATTTCCGCATTTGCAAACATAAAAATACTAAATATACTCCATTTGAGAACCTATTTTGGAGGTGCATGGTGTTGCGTTTACAAGACAGATTTCGACTTTTCAATATTGATTTTTTTTTCAAAATTGTATTTTGAAAAAGTATGTATGTACATGTTTCTCCAAAATTGTGTTGGTTTTTCCATCATCAAGAATTTTAAATAGGCATTTCTACTTTGATGGAGCTCTCTAGCACGGACCCAATAAAGACAACATATGCTAGCCCTCCTGTTGTCGAACCACAACACGAAGTTTGCATCAAAATTCACCTTTAAAAAAATGTAATATGCTAGCCCTTCTGTTGTCGAACCACAACACGAAGTTTGCATCAAAATTCACCTTTAAAAAAATGTAAAAAACAGATGATCACTTTATCATCCAAACACTCTTTTAAATTGTTTGTATTTTACAAACATAATAATCAAATAATTACTTTATAACGTAATTCCAAACACCCTGTTTGTATTTACCTAAACCCAGATGCGGTGTTTCTTTTTTATTAAATTTTTTTTAGAACAACAAATGTTATGAATAAAAGTGTTTGGCAAATTGCTAAGCACTAAACAAAAGTTACAAATACAATTATAATATTTTGTAAAGCAACACATAACTATGTGATCCCAGATTTGGTGTTTTAACAACGCTTTTGCTGCAAAAGTTTTGCACTTAAATCAGCGAAATGATAATCAACTAGTCCTGGGCTTGGTTATGAGGCCGTGCAACCTAGGCCATTGTATTAGGCCCAAAAATGTAAAGGGGACCAGATATCACTAGTCTTTTTTTTTTTTTTTTAACAACATATTTAAAGTAACTATTTTTTTTTGTTGTTGGATTTTATTTCGAATGTAAAACAAGGATACTTCTAATGGGCTAAAAAATTTTAACAATAAAGCAGGAACCAAGCTGACCAACCAAGTTGACCAACCAAGCTGATTAGAACCCAAGCTGACCCAGACCCAAACTGATCGGAACCCAGGCTGATCACTTCAGAAAAGTTTGATTTATTTACCAAAATGCCACCGCGCATTTTTTTTTATTTGACACATGTCGCGTTCTGATTGGTTCATAGAACCTTCTCTCCCTTCTCTAATTAAGATACCTTCTTCCAAGATCTCTACCCTATATATATATATATATATTTTTTAAAAGGAAAATGCTAACTACAGCTTATAAAGTTATCATTAGCAAGATCCTCACACATGACACATGACACATAAATATATCATGCTGCATATTTCTCTTATTTTAATTTCTTTTTAAAGAAGAACAATGAGATTTTATTGAATTATATTCTAGTTAGAACTTAGACAATCATAAGCTTTTGAAATCCATACTGGTTACTGTATTAACTATCTGATGAGCATAATACTTTTTGGTGGGTTCTTTTTCTTCTCTTGTATGCATTTGAAAAAGGGCTTGAATGTCAAACTCTCAACAACATTTTGAAAAGCATGTCAAATAGTACCAATCCAATCAATTATCAGAATATATATATATATATATATATAAATGTATGTGTGTGTGTAATGTGTACATTTAATTTAGGTTCGACCAAATTATAGATGGATCAACCCCTGTGATCACCCTGACTCTGTCTAGTTTCAACATTTGGACATTATTTCACCTACATGTACCATCTTTACTAGCATTAAATAGTTGGCCATTTTCAAACTAATACGCTTAGGGACAAAATTTGATCAGTTGATCAAAGCGTAAATAATGAGAACACAAATTATCCGAATGTCAAAGGGAGCATGCCTAGTTTGAATGATACAGTTATTATGTTCAACGAGTATCAAATATTATATTCTTACATTTCAACCTACCAAATTAGAATAATTTTTAGACTTATAGTTAAGTAGCCTAGCTTTGTCTAAGCAATTTTTTCCTGTCAACGACTAATCATACAATACTATCAAGACTTATCAAAAATGAAAATATCAAAAATTAATACTACAAGAGTTTCCATATCAATAGTTTCAAATTATATTTTGTATGTGTGTTCCTTCTAGCTACAATTATATGATCAAATTACATTTTGTATGTGTGTTCCTTCTAGCTACAATTATATGATCAAATTACAAGATATTGAAATCATGTAATATACACTCGACCAAAATGACGAGGTTCTACTTATAATTGTACACTATCATAAAAGTATAAAGAATGAAAGAAATTAAAGAAAAAACGAGAATTATATATATAATATATACAAAGCCAAAAAAAGTATGTATCGATCATGGACAAATTATCATTTGATCATGATGATGAGTAGCAAACTGGCTTTGTTTGTACGGATCAAGCAAATTGTGGCACGGAGATGGACCGGAAGGTGGCACCGGACCTCTTGGCAGCCTATTATTCCACAATCCTTCATTTAACGAAAATGATTCATCTCCATTTAGTACTCTTGTAGCATTCGTTACCGTTAACAACATTACCGCCGTCACGATAACGATGAAGTATATGTGACGTGTCAAACCCATTTGATTCCTTTCTTGGATCTGGTAAAATAGTGATATATGTGTAGACACTACAAGATAAGTGACATTTAGTGACTGAAAAAAAGTGTCACTAAGACTTTAAAAACAGTCACTAAATCCATTTTGGCATTCTCCTGAAGAAAAAAAAAAGTGCCACTAGAGGAACGGTAGCTAAAAGTCTACCCTACACTAAATTTCAGTCACTAAATGTCTAATATTACAGTGACTACAACCTTCAGTCACTAAAAGTACTCAAAACACCTTGGATTAAAGCTCATTTAGTGTCTGACATACAATCACTAAAAGTATCATTTTAGACATTTAGAATTTCACTTTTCAATTCTATACTAGACATCCATCCAAAACAAATACAAACAACCAACAAAAAAAAATTGTTTATTACAACCTGAATCATTTCAAATCAACTTATATTAAACCTCCAACCAAAGATACATGATGTTTGTAAGCCATGAATTCTGAAAACTAATAAGCCATGAATTCTGAAAACTAATAAGCCATAAATTCTGAAAACTAAGTCTGACATAACAAAAGAAATCTGCAAAAATATATATTTAGCATCAAGGCGCAGCAGCAGAAGTGCATAATCCTACTCCCGTTACATCAAATCCCTTATTGAATTCCTTAAAAACATAACTCAGTTCAATTAACAGCTTAATTTCCTTAAAAACATAACTCAATTCAATCACATGACCTTAAAACACCTTTGACCAGCAGACTTATAAAGACTTGTCGAGGCTTTGCCAAGACCGAAACCAGACCAACTCAACACAATTGGTGTCAATTTTCAACTGTAGCTTGCAAGTAGTATGTAAATATTATCCAAAGAATCCAAATGATAAAACAGAACACATTATACTCGACATATAAATCTAAGAAGGTGATACTAAATTAAGAGAACCTGATGATGATCCTTCAAACAATTGACAAAAGATAAGAAAACCAAGTTGGAAGCTTGTTGTTAAGAAACGCACAAAAGACCCGACATTATATACTACTACTACCAAGTCCAATTGACAAAAGATAAGAAAACCAAGTTGGAAGCTTGTTGTTAAGAAACGCACAAAAGACCCGACATTATATACTACTACTACTAAGTCTGTTTCCTCAAAAGCCAAGGCATTCTCCATGCTAATTAAGAGGTCAAACTGATAAAATCACAACAATTGGCTCAATCAACATGTAAGAACATTACTCTGTTTTGACCTCTTATCCGACCTATCTTGCCACATCTATGGGGTGAGGGTTGGCAAGGAAGGGAGGAGACAGATGTATGTAGCACTAGGATCATACATTTAGAGTAAAACATGACGTACCTAATTAACATATACGTGGATATGAGGTCTTCATGAACTGTTGCATAAAAAAAAGAATCAGTTACCTAACTTGTCAAACACAATGGAACCTTTACACTTTATAAATGAAGAACACGACATATATAGAACATGAATAATACTACCTGTTGTGACTTGCATGAGATGATGTTTGGTGATCATATACGCTTGATGAATCATTAGCAACCTGAAATGATTTTAGAGTTCAAAAGAATATCAATCTGCAACTATATACAAAAATTAATTTAAGGAATGATACACTATAGTTACCTGCGTGTTCATCACAAATATGTCGGACAGATTTGATTTAGGTAAATGCTCTTTAAAAGCAACCACAAATCGCATCATAGCTTCTTGTCTATCTTTCCTTTCCTTCATTTCAGCATCTTGTCTTTCTTTTGATTCACCCATTTCTTTGATTTTGTCTTCAAGTTCATTAATCCGAGCCTTCAACACAGGTACTTGGGGATCTTGTGAGAAACAAGATCCATTTCCTTTTGGTAGAACAATCTTTCCCAAGAATCTAACACGTCCTCTTTTTTCCGGTCCTTTGACCTTAGCCAAGTCATCATTTCTCCAATCAAAATTCTCTACATCGGTAGAACTAGTAGACCCATGCTCCAAGTTTTTCAATTTACCCTAGATATTATGAATTAGTTTAAAATTATACCAAGAAATCATATCATACAATTCATAAAGATACAATTTGGTAAACAGAAAATTTATACCAACCAACACTACATATGAAACGGGAAAAAAAAACAGTTTTAACTAATAAAAAAAGGTTAAGAGATACATACCACAACGTCAGCAGCCACTTCATTGACAATATCTCCATTTTTACGTGTACGGGTTAAAATATATGTTCTTCCCCGTGACGGCCGAACGCCATTATTCTTTTTCGTCTACATAAATTTTCAAGTAACAAACTAGTATGAGACACACTGAATTATCTAGAGCACTCCTCAAAGATAAGACATCAAGTTTAAAATGGGATGTTTTTTCAAAAAACTAGTTGAACTACTTTACACCATGAATTACTAGGAGTTGCGTCACTTTAAAATGGTATGTTTTAAGGAGCAGTACACACTAGTGAAGATGTCAAATCTGATGTCTTATATAAAAATTATACAACTTTGTTAGAAAAAAAAAGTTACGAAATCACCAATTTACCCCTAATGAATTACTTTACACCATGAGTCTTTTATTTTCTAAACTATTTTCACCACCACTTTTAGCACATTTACATTAGTTACATTTACACCAACCAACACCACTCGACAGCGTCACCACCTTCAATAGTCGCCGCCATCACCACCCGTTGCCGACACCACCAGACCGCCGTCGCGACGACACCGTCGTATTGCGCGGGTACCGTGTTAGTAATTAATTTGAAAAAGCCGATATGTATTAACTTGTTTTATAAATTGAGGTCCACCAAAATAGCAAATGAAGTTTTATTGTATCCCACATCGCTATTAAATGAAAACATTAACATAAATATAAAGTTATCTATAAAAAACTAAAATAGGATTGCAACGTTCTTTGACCGACAATTGACGTAATACTTATGCGACATGTGTTTTTTTAATCTATACCTTAATTTATAGCTTTCTTATACTAATCAAATATTATTATGTCAAAAAACCTTATTAATTATTAAAAAAACAATTAACTTAACAAAACATGCACAAAACGGAATTTTAAAATTTTTGGGAAACAAACCGTTATGTCTATCCAATCTATCTTCAAATACAGCCTAATTAACCCGATCATTATTAATATTATATATTATTATTTTAATCTTAGTTTTATATAATAATAATAAATAAATAAAAGGATTTTTAATGATATTATATCAGTTTTTTTTATCCACAATTCATTTATTAACACCAATCATGTATGATGCATATTCGAATTTCTTTATAATACAATTTATATATAGCTACCGTACATCATACGCGTATAAGAATTAGTAAAGTAAAAAGTAACTGCTCAGTGCCGCCTTCCGCGGGTTTTGAGCCCTAATATCTCGACGGTGTATGGGGGATGTTAAGATGTAGGCAGACCTTACCTCTACCTAAGTAGAGAGGCTGCTTCCAGTTTCTACCTAAATGCTCTCTAACCTTTGCATGGGATGAGGATCGAACCCATAACATCTGTTTTCAAAGGCAAAGGTGTTTACCAGTTGTAAAATAAATAAACAAAAACGATAATAATTAAAACACACGTAACTATTTCATGATGTCATATTAAAGAAACGGACATGTTAAGGTTTAAGGATCGATCACCCCACGACATTAATAACTTTCATCGGAAATGTAAGGCTGCTATTGCCTTTTGGTTTTCGTTTTGATCTGGCCGGTCTTGATCGAGATGTTATAAGTTTAATAATTTACTTATATATTATTATGAAAAAAAATACAACATACTCGTGCCCATAAACGTGAGCAAACATTAATTATTAAGATATAGAGATAGATTTCGCCTGGTGTATTACGACCCAAATTTTTGGTATCTCGACCATATCGCTCCAAAATAGTGTGGGCCCCTATCTATAATGGCAAATCTGATAAAGTAAAAACGGTCCCCTATCATTAATAGTTTGATCGGATTACCAAAAATATGGTCCAAATACCAGCCGCCATAGATTTTGACACTTGATTTTCTTTTATCATCACTAGGTTTCTGTTTAATATAGATATTAGGAGCTAGTGACAATTTAATATTGTATTCACTCACTTTATAGGAGTGGCGTAGGTTTTTACCCAGGAGTATACGCGGTGGCTTTTGTAAAATTCGAACTTGATGATGTCTAATTATAGGTAAGGATAACTTGCGTAGCTAGTAGTAGTACAACTCATGTCATATCCATTTTTGTTATGTCAATGAGTCAATCAAACAATGTTACATCCATTTGAGTGAATCTAGATAATTAATATGCATGTATCGGTATCGATTAAGAAACTTTGGGGTCCAAAGTTACTTTAGGCAATAATTACATATATGTGAAATTATGGATTATTTTTCATTAAAGGTCTTAAAACACAAACTTCAAATCTATACATTTTATATATGTTTTTGTCCTTCTATCTTTTTCTTCGTCCTATCGATCTAACATCCTATTTTTCAAGCTGAATTAGGGACCGTCTTTAGTTTATATCGATTATTATTACGTACCATTCATTTATTGACATGGTGTCTTATTTGAATTGATATTAATCGAAATAAAGCAGATGGCTTAACAACGGAAAAACAATCCAAACAACAATTATTAAAACACACACCGCCATGGTTACATTAAAAAAAAAAAAAAAAAAAAAAAAAAAAAAAAAAAAAAATCTTAACATTTAGTCACCACACATTCATAACTTTCATCGAAAATGTAAAATGCTATTGGCCGGTTCTTGTTTTTGATCTTGAGAAATTTACTTGAAAGATTATTGTTAGTTTTTTTTCCAAACTAGTGTAATGGGTAAAGTTATTTACCTTTCAAAAATATTTACTAAATTAGTATAGTTTAAAAAAAAATTTCTTTTATGTTTGTATTCAGTTATGTTTAATCTATTTTGATACTCAAACAATATACATAAATTAAAATTAGTATTCAGATATATATGGATCATGAATGATATCAAATCAAATAAGATATAAGTAATAAGTTTGAGGTTTTGTTTCATTATAACTTTAAAAATGGAGTAAACTTTATAAGTTTGATTATAATCGACATAACTAACAAAACAAATTTGTTCTATTTTGGATACTTCCTTGAAGAAATTAAATAAAACAGTAACACTAGTTATATATATGGAAAGTACAAAACAATTTTATATGTTTTCGCATATATCTAAAATACTTCTTTTATTTTAAAACTGGTGCCCGCGCGTTACAACGACATAACAAATTACGTACAACACGTTTATTGTGAGTCTGCAAAATGGATGACGACGATAACTTGCTCGTTATTCTATATATCTCATCAAAATCTAGTCTAAGCAAGATAATCAACCAAATTCCACATCAAAACATCCTCCTTCAAAAAGAATTACCCAATCTAATAAATCTAACTCATTAATTAAACCATTGACATCAAAAAATTGTAACTCATAAAAAAACACTATAAAATTGCAACAATTCTTATCTATAAAGTAGCATTAATTAATATCTCGAAACAATATATGATATGAAAGCTGCTTTTTCCTAATGATTGAAAAGAAAAAACCGCTTCAAACAAAACTCCTTTCACCTTAAACATGACTTTTTGGCCTCCAATCCTTTTGAAATGTTGATATATGTTGGTCGTACATCTTCAAAATCTGTACAAACACAGTGTGGAGATTACATAGTAGCAAGAAAGCCAACCACCAACAAAATGAGAAATGTTCCTGAAGTACCTCTCTATATTTAACCACCTGAAATAACTTTTAAGAAACCAACATTAGAAAATAAACATTTAAAATTGCATTTAGTTGGATATAATCTATGAACTAAAGATATATTCACATTCAAATGGGTCGAGCAGGTTTGAAAGTCGCGTATAACCTGTTTCTTATTGCATATGTTGTGCTAAATAGTATTATTCAAAATGGAAAACAAAAACATTCAGAAAAGAAGAGATGAGACTAACTTTCATTTGTCAAGATTTGACTTGTTATACGGATGACTTTTGCATTGCTGCAACCAACACCAGTTCTAAAAGCCTTAATTCAAAAAGTAGGATACAAAATCGAACTCTACATACTTTAATTAAAATACATCGTGTGCATCCAAGTCGACCCACATATTTAGTGGAATACTCGGATGGTTCCAATGATTAACTTTCGACATCCAAATATAAAGCAATTTAGATTTCAAAAGAATGAGTTTTATCTCGGTTAACCTGATTCTATCTTAACTAAGTTTTAAAGTTTGACTGTCGGATATAAACACAACCCATATCGGTCCATCATTATGCAGATGGGTCAAAATTGCACTTCTAAAATATAACCATTAGCTAAACCATTTGACTTGCTAGAGATAGAAACATAGCCTAGGTCAGCCCAATTGTATAAAGAATGGTTCAAAATGCCACGCATACGTATAAAGTTACCTCCAGTCCCACTTGGCTTCCTAGTCAGGCCATTTTTTGCTGCCACGAACAATCCAAAAGTTGGTAGTATTAGTAAACCATGACTCGTTAGGAGTTACAGCCAAAGCAAAACTCCTGCTGGTAGATGATAAACACATTTCAATGTTGATTCCTTAAAGTTTCGAGTCTGCTTGTTCCCTTTCTTCTATCTCGACATCAAGCTTCTGCGACTCTTTCCCAAACATCAACCGCCTTCCAGTACCCTGCAACATGTGAGTCCATTATGAACCATACAAATATATAACTAAAATATAAAAAGCTACTCCATATTTACTTAAAATTTTAAACGATAACATACTATGAACATATGGCAAAGTAATAAATGATTGCTAGTGAAGAACTGAATGGAGATCTCATAAAATTATTAAAGGAATTCGTAAAAGGGAAAACAGTCAGAATTAAAAATACATATTAAAATAAAAATAGAAACATAAAAATTCTGTATTATATATATATATAGGCGACATCAACAGTAAAAAAAGTGAGCAATTACCTCAACTCAATCTGAACAAAAGTGTTAGAATACCTCCATATTGACCTGTAAATACCATCAGCATCAACAGTAAACAATCAGATTAGAAAATACGTATTATAATAGCAGAATATTAGATCTTTGGTAAATAATATATAAAACCTAAAGAATGAAGAATGGTTGTGGCATTGCGATGATGATGGCATTATTAACAGATCTGAAGCGAAATTACAATAACAAATAAATCAATATAACCAAATAACCAAAATGGTGACATCGGGTTTTCAGGACAGATTAGATGGCGTGCAACCGGGCTAATGGTGGTGATGGCGGACGGAGATCGAGAGGAAGAGGGTTAGGGTTGTTAAAGCGAAAGGGGAGGGATTTTTGGGTGGGAGTTATGAGATATTACAGATTAGATGGTGGTGATGGCGTGCAACGGGGATGATGGTGGTGATGGCGGTCGGAGGAATGAGAGGGAGACGGTTAGATTTTTGTTGGAGAAGGGGAAAGGGGAAAACGCTGCAGGGGAAAGGGAGTAGAGATTGGGTAGTCACACGAACAAAAAGGTAAAATAAAAAAAGAAAACAAAAAGTCCAAGGTAAAAAGTAATATCAATGGCAGAAATATATTTAATGTGGGGTGATTTCTTTTATTAGGTATTATAGATATAGATAGTTTTAACAAAACAAAAACAAATATAATAAAACACAGCATTAGATGAGTAACCTTGAGCTCCAAGTCATATCTAGAAAAACAAAATGAACGCTCTTTATATGAAAAACAGAATTACTCGTTAAGTCAAATCCAAATTTTTGTTGCAAGAATAAAATAAATCAATATAGTTTTGAATATGGGATTCTCATGCCACGAAATTGAAATCTGTAGTAGAGGTCCACCATACCTTAAGTATTAGTACGAATTAATTTTTCGAGTTGGAGTTAATGGCAAATTTAAATCTAATGAAAAGAGATATCTTTTTATCAAATTATATTAGTTTGGTAAATATTTTTGAAACTATACTAATTTGATAAATAATTTTACATACCACACTAGTTTAGAAAAAAAACCATCTTAACATTTAATCACCACACATTCATAACTTTCATCGGAAATGTAAAATGCTATTGGCCGGTTCTTGTTTTTTATCTTAGAGAAATTTACTTGAAAGATTACTCTTATTAATTATATACTACGAGTATATATATATATATATATATATATATTAGAACTAAAAGTAGTACTTAATAAGCCTAGCTAGTTCCCGTCATTTAATGAAAAAAGCTATCGCCAATAAATAAACAAAGGATTGATTTTGAACATTATTATCTACCTACCAATATATATATAATAAGGTCCTTAATTCATTCTTAAACGACAAGGATCCTTGGATGAGTTTCAACTTTAATTTACAACCATTAAATCAAATTTAATTATCTTATCTTGGTAAAATGACGATATTAATACTTTAACTCTATTTGATTAGATAAAAAACTCCCTTTAAATCCTAAATAGTAAATAACATAGAATACGTAAAAGATAAAAAAAAAAATTTTAATCATGTTTACCTTAAATAAATACATATACTTGGTAACATGAAATTGGCAAAAAAAAAATTAAAAATTGAAAGACATGCGAAGCTACTTAATTGCATTTGCAGACGACCATATTCTACTTTCTTTGTATGTGAATTATATTTGTTTTGGCTTTTCCACTTATATTATTTAAAATTTTAGTTTTTAAATTTCTTATGTTGGAAAAACATTATTCTTTTAAGAAAGAAGTGATATCTTTAATTTATTTAATATTATTATTATTATTATTATTATCATATATCATATTAAATAATGTTAAAAAATAATAATATATATCATATTAAATATTCATTATTTATTTGCTCCTTCAAAACAATCTAGAAACAATAGTTAGTTTTTTATTAGATGAACCAGTCTTAATACTCGTACAATATACGTGTTGTTATATAGATTGTATCATAAAGAAATTCGAATCTGTCTCATACATTATACGTGAGTATGAAATAAATTTTGGTTAATGTAAATCGATGATCGAAGCTAAACAAAAATAAACAATAATGATAATTATAATATATATTTAGTTAGAATTTTAGATTTACCTTAAAAAAATTGTCACATCAAGATCGGAACTTGTAAGCATAGCGGATGGCGACAAATAGCCTTGTAATTTCGCATTGTAAACTCAAAATTTTGAAGTTTTCATGTTAATAACTTATTATAAGTAATATAAGTAATAGCAGTTGACGAAATGAGAAAGAAAAAGAGATAATTTATTATTGATAAAGAATTAATCAAATAATGTTATAATATCTTTTGTATTAATAAGCCAAACGTTAGAGTTTAATTATAAGTTTAAAAAAATTGAATCTCTATATGATTAAAAAAGCTAATTTGATGATGTCAAGTGTTAGAGTTTAGATCAAAATGATGATGTCATTGACTTTATAGTTGGTCAAACACAACATTTGCTAATCAACTTTATATTTTAAACAAAATAAAAATTCAAATTTAAGGATAAACTAATAATAATTGCTATTTTCTAATGTATATTCATGCATTAATTTTTTTCAATCTATTACTATCATTTATAATTTATTTTATTTCATCTTTATACATTTATTGTTCAAATGCGAAAATTTTCAAAATAGTAACTAATAAAATGAATTTATTTGTATATTAACTCACATGAATTATGTGTTGCAATTTATACCAAAAACTAGATTATCTTCCCGCGTAATACACGAGATAACGTATTGAGTTTTCATCATAACATAATTGGTACGTAGTTATAGATACGACATGATGAAATATAATAATATTATTATTCAAAAAAAATTGTATCATATATGGTTAATATAGGATATGTTATATATTAGTCTAATGGCAGTGTGATGTTATGGACTATCCTCCTTTTCCTCCTTTTCACCTATCATCACCACTTAGTTCATGTATGCTTAACTATTTATATTTTCATCACATCTTTTCACAATTTCACCTATCCGTTTCATCTTGTTTTACAAGTGGCCTTATTATTGTTCTTTTCTATAATATTTTGACTCGCGATCATACAATTATATAAACTAATGGCTATTGAAAACACATTTTCTTTACATCCAATCGATGAGATATACTTTACATCCAACTGATGAAATATATCATATATCTGGATGAATGGTTTGTCAAAAAATTGCTTATTTTGATATTATTTTCTTTATTTCTTCATATTTTTACAGAGTGCAATAAATTACACTTTATTGTTCTTCATTAATAATTTACACTTTTTAGCCCAGAATGTTTAATTTATATTTATTTTTAGCCTTCAACTTGAGAGAATTTTTTAAAATTTACAATCATTTAATTAATTAAAACAATTTCAATGTATGAAATTGTCTACAAAAAATTATTTCAAAACTTAATGACTAATTAACCAATTAACTTGCTCAAGTTCATCAAATTGACTCCCGAGATACATATCTCAAACATAATAACTAATGACGATATACAACATCCTTATCCTAAGTACAATATAGATCACAAAACATGGGACGATCACAAAATAAAGCACGATTTACAACAGAGGGTTACTTGAATACTATATCCAAATCAATATGAACTCCATTTAAGATTCGTTCTATCTCTCAATCAAAAAGGTACATAATTTTCTCCTTTTTTATATATTAGTTTTGCGTATTAATGTTTAAAGTTACAATTGTCACTCAAATAAAGAGTCTTAATTGTTATCAATGAATTTGAAAACATTCCTAATTGTTATCTAATTATCATAGAACATGTGATTGAAAATAAACTTCGTGTTATGGGCCCGCATCATGATAAAATACATAGAGGTAAACCCTGCCTCCTAACCTGAGTATACCCAAATCAAGCACTCATAGGGAGACTACCTATGTCTCAAAGTTGGTTGAACGGGAATTTAAACCTGGAACCTATAAATCACCAGGGAACTCCAAACCACTATACTAACTCATCATTAATAATTACTAACTATTTAATTGTAATGTTTGACGATTCTTTCGTTTATGCTTATCTTAGTTCATTTTAATTACTAACTACATTATTGGTTTATATCATTGTTCATATACTACCAAGTAGGTGAGTTAATGTGGTAGTTTTATCCTCAAATTGCCATACGATTATGGCGAGTTAATGTATTAGAACTTAATAGTGGATTACGATATTCTTTTGAATTAGTAAATATTTATTTGCATTGCAAAAGATATTTATTTAGAGAAAATGGCCTAAAATGCTTCAAATTTAGTAGTATATCATTCGTGGCAATGTATTGATGTAATTAAAAGATTTAAAAAACTTAAAGTTTTTGTTTGTTTTATTTAAAAGTATGGTTTTTTCATGTCTGGTATTAGTTTTTTAAATACTTTCAATTCAGTTTACATAAAAAAAATTTGGTATTTAAATGTTACTCGATAGTCGCACATCATGCGGATAAAAACCTGGTTATATATATATATATATATATATATATAGGGAAAAGTAAATGTAGTGTCGCTACACACTTAAGTTGGATGCTATCTTTCTCACATGTTGAATTTTTAATGTTTAATGTCTAATGAATACATAATTAGCCCCATGTGCAAAATGGCTTTCCCTATATTAACAAATTCAACACTTTTTTATACTCAAAATACCCTTAGCCTTAAACAACCTTAATATCTCTACTCATGTACCCTTTTTTTTCATATTAATAATCACACCTCTTGACACTTTCGCCGTTACAGTCGCCACATGTCACCACCACCAAATCAAATACTATATAAAATCAAGTATTTATTAATTTAATATTTATATCAATGATAAGATGTCATTAATTTATATGTCTGCTCGCGTATTCGCGGGACAATAATCTAGTTGAGATATAACAAGAGTAACACATTAAATGAAAATAATTTTGCCGGGATATCTTGGTCATATACACGAAAGGCATTAGGGTGTTGTTGACGTCTAAAAAGACATCTATACCCACCCTATTTATTAGGGTTTAGTATATATATAGCTCTAGTGTTGTTGGTTGTCCTGCCGCATAGCTGCTCCGATCCTTGGGTATAGTAGTTCGAATAAGTAAAAGGAAAAATGAGTAGCCTTTCAAAAAAAAAAAAGTAACCGAAGAATTCTTACCAAGATCTTTGACAAGATTCCGACAATTAACGCCCATAAAATCCAACGGTGTCGATTAAGATAAACCCTAGTATATATGCCACCGGCGAAGCCTCGTCCAGGGCGAAATCTTGTGTAGGTTATCACAGACGATTCTTTGCGACCCAAAGATCAACAAGGCATGTGCTGTGATAGTTATCATGAACAAATTAACCTCCGATCTTGTGGCGTTAAGCTTCACCAAGCTTTACACGATAGGGAATCGCCAACGAATCGGTAAACCTTGGTGACAAAAGGATCAATAAGAACACGTTTTGTGCTAATTTTCACAGACGGGGTCTCGGCAACAAGGCGGACCTTGTGCATATTTTTGGGATAGTCTTGCAAAGGGAAAAATAACCTCAACATCCGCAAATTTGAAGACAGTTTCTAATCTTCGAAGGTAAGCTTTTATTTGTTTATTTTTAGTAGTCTAATGCGATTTTTTGCAGATAGAATCTCCCTTCAGACTGGGGGGCTTGATGATATACCCCTCCGGAGCTCTATCTCCGGATGTAAATCTGCTAGAACTACGGAGCTCACCTCCATCAGAACAAACTCACGGAGCTCACCTCCGTCAGAACGGAGGTCACCTCAGGAAACCGGAGCTCACCTTAGTCAGAAACGGAGCTCATCCGTCAGAACGGAGGTCCGCCAAATATGGAGGAAATCTCTTATTATCTTCCTCCTAAAGCAAAGGTAAGTTTCCTTATCTTTTATTATTATAATATATCTATAATATGGCATGTAAATCCCATAAACATGTCATACCATATTTTGTACCCACATAACACGAGGGTATCCCCCTAAAACCTAACTTATCCTCCAAGGTAAGTTAGTCCTATAAATAGAGGTATCCCCTCATGAATAAAGGTATCATATTCTCTCTACGAGATATGAAACCTCATTCACCCGATCATCCGATCACCTAAGGTGGTCGTCTTCTCTACAAAGTCGACTCCACCGCCAACACAAACACACCCGATCTTGTGGCGTTAAGCTTCACCAAGCTTTACACCGATAGGGAATTGCCAACGAATCAGTCAAAAACCCTCACCTTGTTGGATCGGAGGACCGTACGGTTCTTTGATTCATCAACTATATATTTTGACAGATGGCTGGTGTGGGGTCGAACAAAAAACAAAAATGAAGTTTTTTGTGCACAAGTTTACCTTGTAGGACTTATGTAGAAAAAGGGTTGACACGAACAAGTAAAAAGCTAGGTCAAAAAGGATTTTTATTCATCAAAATAGATTTTACGTATAAACTAAGGTCAATAAAAATGGATGGATATCGAAGGAATCAATATAAATATTAAAACAGTAGTTATCCAAGCATTTTAAAGTCTTCTACAATTTAAAGCTATTTTTAAAAATTGTCACATAGGTCTTTATCCTATGTGGCATCTCTATATTTTTTTTACAATATATAGATCTACAAAATTATATTATCAAAAACTATTAAATTAAATAAAAATAAAATCTATATATAAACAAAAGCTTTAAAAAATCACATTCTATATCATAATAGAAAGCGTATGAATTTAAAATCTATTTTTAAAATTAGAAAATATTTATTTCTTAATTTTACTATCCAATATAACCAATATTATATATCACATTGTAATATAGTTTTTATCCTTTTCGTGGTGGTGATTTTACGTTTTATAAAAACTATTATCAATTACAGGTGAATTTAACGTAATTTGAATCATAGGTTTGTTTGTAATCTAATTATAATTTGAATTTGGTTTCTAACTATATCTAATTAGAGCTTTTCAACTTTTACGAATTTTATTATTTGATGAAGTAAGTTTCATGAAAGTATTTCCTTTGAAAGAGTGTGATGAAATTCTAATAAGTCACATATTACTTTGCAAAAAATAAGAGATCGTTATGATTTTACATTACATTTACATTTTAACTTCATTTTATGTTCATTTGTATTGCATGAAGTATAATATGTGATAGTTAATATGAATATTTGATAATGTATGTTTTTATATAAATGCAAAGATTTTCATAAACAATAAGAGTTATATTTTCAATTTATCTATTTCAATAAATGTAAAAATTTTCATTTAATGATCATATAGATTTATATGTACATGCCTAAATAATGTATAGTTGTTAAAAGTTATTATAAATATTCATATAACTAAAACAACTATTTTAAATAGCCGCACATGGTGCGGGTAAAAGACCTAGTATATATATATATATAGGGAAAGGTTCATTTGATAACTATTCACATATGAACATAGGTAATTGGGATAAGTATTTTGAAATGTAACAAACTTTGTTTGTTGTATGTAAGAAAATGTGTTCAACCAATTAAAATCAGACAAGTGGCACCTCTATATGGGTGCCACGTATGTTTTCTTACATACAATAAACATTTTTTAAAGTTGTTTACATACAATACACACAATTTTAGTTATTTCCTACTATAGACATTCGTCCAAAGTTTATTACTCGTACATTTCAGGATACTTATCCCTAGGTAATTATAACTTTTAACTTGATAGTTCATATGTGAAAGAATATGTTTGCATATACCATGCACATATGAACATCAAGTTATAATATAAAAGTTCTCACGGTTCTTACAATTCAAAAGGTTCTCACATGAACATTTCCCTATATATATATAAGGTAAATGCGGGAGAACCCTATGGCCTCATGTACCATTTTGGTACCCAGAGCGCACACTGCATAGAACTCATGCAGGGTGACTCACCATTCTCACACATGGGTCGCTAAATATAATTTCTCATCTTGCTTTTGACAAAATTTAAACTTGTGACTTGCAGTCTTCATTTGTGGATCCATATAGTAAACCCTTGAACTATTAAATTTTGAATTTTCAGGTAATGGAAATGTCAAATGATTAATAAGTATTTAAAAAAAAAAGTGGGTTTACACTACCTTTTGTGAAGATTAAAAACTCTAAAGGTAACTAGACGTATATTCGCTTGATGCGGCGACACATAATCGTATTATCGGTAGTGGTGTGGTGGTGGTGTTGGCGACGACAGTGGCGGTGGTGGTGGCTGCAATGGATGGTGGCGGCGTGGATGGTGAGTGGTAGTGGTGGCGGTGGTTGTGGTGTAGTTATTAATATAAAAGTATATGGTGTAGTGGTGGTAGTGGTTGTTAAAAGAACGATACCTAACTACATATGGCATATCACATATGGAGAGATATATATGATCATAGACATAAACATACTAATCATGTTAGGTCTCTTCTGACAATGATCTCTTGCTCGTCTCTTCTTCACTGTCACATCAACTTAATATTACTTATTCCACATTTTCACATCTCATGGCACATTCCTGGCAACAACACCTATTTCTCATTTTAATTTTCATCACAATTTTATTATTTTTAATTAATTAAATACAAAATAAATCATTATAATCATTTATTAAATAAAAAAATAAAACATTGCACCAATTTCATTTGTTTTGACGGTAGTTTGATGGGGGTTTCAAATGTGTACGAGTAAAGCCTTGTGAAGTCGATGGTGCGACCTTTTATCCTAAATTCACGTCTATACACTACGCTATGAGTTGCTCGTTTTCTCTAAAGATGAAGAATTAGTCAATGAAAAATGCAGATGATCAAATAAATTTTCTTATATATCGTTAATGGATAATTGAAATTGATTATTTGTTTTAAACATTGTAGTAATATTTGCATTACTAAAATTGTTTAAACGCCTTTGTCCGCTTTGTAGTTAGTTTTTATACATGTGTATTTATAATGGTAAATTAGTTGAAATAAAAATAAAAGTTATCATGTGTTAATACAACCGCGGACAGTTTAAGGAAAAAATATTGCATGTGTTAATAATTTCTACAGGGGCTACAACTTTTTGAATTAACATGGATATATTTTCACATAAAAATGTAAAAGTCTTCATTGCTAATTTACAAAATTCTCACATAAGAAATATAAAAATCTTTAATATCATCTCATGGGGAATAAAACAAGGGTTTTGATCCTTTAAAAACTAAAATTTTCGTGAAAACTAGAAAACTGTCAAAACACACTGTGATCTGAATTTAACACAATGTGTTTTTAATATGTTTTTCGAAAACACATTGTGTTAAGTTCATATCACAGTGTGTTTGAACAATTTTTCGATTACAATGTTATCAAAAACATACCGTGATTTAAAACTTAACACAACGTATTTTAGGTTACACATTGTGTTTTATAAAAACACATTGTGTTAAATTCAGATCACAGTGTGTTTTAATCAGTTTTTTAGTATAACTAAACAAATTAAAGGATGACAGTAGCTTTGAATTTGAACGAAATTTATGGACCCTTTATCTAAGCTGTTTCTTTCTTTTTCAATTTCTTGGTTTTTCTAATCATATATTGTCAATTGTCATCATATATTTAAGACAAGATGATGATTTAGCGTATTCACAGAAATCGAACACAAATTAACCTTTAATATTTCAATACACTTATAATTTGTTACTAAGGTACAATATAATGATATATGTTAGTATGCATTTAATGCGTCCCCACTTTCCAAAAAACTAAAATTATACTATAATGATTTATTTTTATATATCTTTCTATCCAACTCTTAGATATGATTAATTTGAATGTCTAGGATGAAATTATGCAACAATAATTCATACGATAAAAAAGGAAAAATCTAGATCGAATTACAATTAATGTATATTAACTTCATTCATGATATTTTAAGATACAATTAAGTTGCATATATAGTATGGACGAATCTCAATTGATTTCATGTACAAATTGATCGTTTTTGTAATGAGACCCTATATGTACGTATGAAGTCGGAATAAGGAGACACCAAGGTCCATTGTTGGTACAAGGTCAAATGTCTTCATTCGGATCAACACGTGTCCTTGGGGATCAGCCTTCTTATCTTCATTTTCCCGCTTATTTTTGACTTACAAAACTAGACAGTAAGTCATTGAACTTATCCTTTTAACTTGAAGATGATAAGTGCTTAGTGAGGGCTCGCTGGTGAAGTTGCTCGCTGAGTCTCTCAGCAAATTTATGACTCAAACAGTTATGTTTAATGTTTCAAACGAATACATAGCTGTGGTGTTTTATGATGTGGATATGTGTGAACCTGTTCATGGCATGTTTCATAATCAAGTACGCCTTCTACCAAGCAACCGTGAAAGTTATCAGCTCAAATGAACCTAAAGCGGAGTCCTAAAAATATTTTGAGCCTAAAAGGAATAAAGGTTTATCCAAATTTATAAGGCTAATCCATGTACTTCCTGGGTCACGTTATAGAAATATCACATTTATCCAGATTTTTCCTATATTTTCAACATTGAACTTGAAATTTTTAGTATTGATTTTAAATACTTCCCCAAAATACCTCTCCTATCTATTCTATATTTATCTAAAATAACTATAATACCATTTCTCTCTCCTCAAATCTCAACCAATCATCTTTTTTCTCTCTCCTCCATAAATCATTTATTCCCCCAATTCATTCAAAATCTTTTATCTCAAAAACCGTACATCGATAAATTATAAAAATTGTATGGTTGTTCTTAAAATTTCATGCTCTTTCATTAGAGATGTCATTCGATATACTTTCGACAAATTTTTAAATCCAAGGGCGGAGCCCGTACGGTTAAGGCATTTGACTATCATACTCTATGACCTAGGTATCATCCCACCATCTCACCGCCGCAACACGCGGATACTTGCTCTCGTATAATAATAATTCACAAAATTCAACCTTGTGGGTGCTTTCACTGTAGCTAAGCCGCAAGCCACACTGTAGCTAAGACGCTATTGTAGCTACTGTATCAACTTGGTACACTGTAGCAACTCAATACTGTTGCGTTTTGTCTTTTCCTCTTTCTTTCTTTCTTTTTTTTTTTAACTATAGTATACTTTTAAAGTATCTTATTTTTACCACTTAACTTTTAGGTTTTTTAACTTGAGTCTAACATTTTTATACAAACTTATGTAACAAAGTCTTTAATTTTTACCGGGTTTTAAACTTTAATCATCGACTATTTATTTTTTACTTTTTATCTCTTATTGCTAGATGTAAGTTTACATGATGCGGCGGCGAGATGTCTCCTGTGACAACGCCGGGTTAAAATTCTTGTTTATAATAATGCCCCTTTCAACTATGTCCAATGTCCACCTATGATTATCTCCTTTACTGCCTTGCAATATTTGGGCTTGATTTGTTACTTGCACTTGCACAACGAAGGATTAATTTGGGCCTCCTTTGGAATATTTGGGCTTAATTTGTTACTTGCACAAAAGAAGGATTGCTATATTACATAATACATACGGTTTAAAAGAAGAGTAATCCTAGATATATAAATATATTATTTTTTACAAAAAAAAGTTACTCATCACAATTTGACACCAAATAAAAATTTTCTCTAAATATTAGATCAAAATTACTTTAAGCTTCGTGTCGCAGTAAATACTGACTTTTATTTCTGGTATTACCATTACGGTATTTCCGGAAAAAATTTCCTCGCAAATTTTTTTAAAATTGTTTTATTACACTTTATTGCTATTTTTGGTTATTCATGAACTTTAAAACTTATATTTTGTTATGAAATAGCTATTTGGTATTATTTTTTAGTGAATTATAAGTGTATTCTGACTATTTTCATTAAATTGTAACAAGTTTTGGAGAATTTTTATAAAAGAAAAATAAAAAAAAAAAAATAATAAATAAATTAATAACTAAACATTAGGTACCATTTAAGTAATTAAGAAACATATAGGTATGAAACCAACAATATCGTGCAAACGTTAAGTACCATTTCAGTAATTAGGAAACGCGATATTACATATTTACCCCTCACGTGCAAGTCACGTGGGGGAGGTTTTAACGGCCAACTGACAGCGTTAGCCTCCAGTATGGTCCGAGTGGAGATTTGCATACGTTAGGTATGATCAGCGTAATTTCAAAAGGAAAGGTATGAAACCAGTAATATGGCGCAAACGTGAGGTATCATTTCAGTAATTAACTCTTAATAATAAGTAGTAGGTTCAAAACCAGAACAAAAGTTGTGGATGAATTGAAGATAAAACAGAGATGTAGACCTAAAGCACACATATGATGAGTTTAATTAACGTCGAATAACTAATACTTATTTTACTCCAAGCTTAAGGCAAGCATGCATATATTACATAATAATAGGATTGATGTTAACATTGAAGGCGATTTCATCCGGTTTCAACTTGGGGATAGTTAAAGCAACTTGGCCACTATTGAACTTCATCTCTGCCTTGATACCACGGGTGGAGTAGGTCTTATCGGGTGAATCGACATCTGGTAAATCAATATAGCATATATATTTTCTAAACTTGTGTATAGCTTCAAAGTGGTCATCCCCTTCACCTACGATCAACACCGCATTATTGTTTTCAACAGAGATCTTCATGTTTTCAACCGCCATTCCAGGAACGTCAATAAAAACCTGGAGACTTTCGTTGGTTTCATAACACCTTGGCCGAACCATAACACTCGACGGAACTGGCTCAAACCTCCTCTTGTAAAACCGGCTTAGCCTCCTAGTTGTTGAGAATCGATTAATCAACCCATCTGAAAAAAAAAAATTGAAACTCCAATCATATATATATATATATATATTAATTTGCCAATCATTTATTTATTTAGGAAGAAGAAAACTTTTAAATAAAAAACCAGCCTTAACATACCATAGAAGAAAGATGATGATTTATTATTATTAGTACCACCGCCATCGATTTTTTCATCCTGGACAGCGTGGGTGTTGAAAAAACGATTCGCTGCTGCAACCCCAGTTGCTGTTATTGTTGGACGTGGGTGGTGGTGGGCCATAGCGCATCTGGTGAGTAACATCTTGGAAGCGAGTAACTTTGACGACGACATCTCCGGTTAGGTTTTTTGAGACCAAAGGCCAAGATGTATATTTATATCTCTATTATATATCTTCGACCCGATTAAATTTTGTGGTTTATCCAAAAATATCAAATTTCATCCTTTAACTTTTAAAACTTTAAAATAAATAAAAATCAATTATAGGCAAATAATATTCACGTTTAATCCTTTACGATAACAAACGTCAAATGGAAGTATTTTTAAAAATTTCAGATATTATTCGAAATATCCGAAAACCTTATTTCAAAAATAAAATAAAATAATAATATCGGAAACTATGACACTATTTGAAAATATCTGATCTATAACCAATATTCGAATATATATACTTCCTTATAAAACAAACTAGCTTTAAGTCATTAAGAATCTGATAAATCTAAAATGTCTCTCATCTTAATACATCTTTCTATACCCACCTCTACAATTGGACTAAACTACCCCCGAATCTATCTCATTCTTAAAACAAAATTCTGCCGCAACACGCGGGTATTATGCTCGTATATATATATATATAGAGAGAGAGGGGGGGGGGGAAAGTTTCCTTATTTTGAAAATCATTTTTTTTTTGTAAAACCATGAGAACTCTTAAAATATATATATTTGTTCACTTGTTTTTTTTTGTTCATTTACATGTGAAATGATATAAAAATGTATGTTGTCAAAGAAACTTTTTTTAAGAAACCTTCAAAATAGCCTTTTGTGAACGTGTGAATGAATTTGTTCACGTTTTTTGTTCATATGTGACAAACGGCTATATATAAGGCTTTGAAAATAAATTTTCTTCTGCAACATATGTTTTTATAACGTTTCACATGTGAATGGGAAAAAAAAAACATGTGATCCAATATGAAATTTAGGAGTTCTCACGGTTCTTACAAAAAAAAATGGGTTCTCAGAATAAGGATTATATATATATATATATGGATAACATTTCAGTAAGAACACCCTTAAAATAAGAACATGGTAAAAACACTAAAAAAAATCATTTTGATGCATTAAAAGTCCATAAACTAATATACTATATAACTAGTTATCATTATTTAAGTGTTTAACGACATACTGATTCATCAAAACTGAAAAAATCACGTTTTTTTTGTTGGATGCATCCATTTTGATGAATATTCATCCAAGATGGATGCACAAAACAAAAAACATGATTTTCTTGATTTTGACAAATTAATGTGTTGTTAAACACTTAAATAATGATAATTAGTTATACACCATGTTAGTTTATGGACTTTTATTGCATCAAAATATAGTTTTTAAGTGTTCTCACTATATTCATATTTTGAGATTGTTTTTATTTGATTGGCCCCTATATATGTACATTTAAAAGTTTTGATATTTCGGATAGTTCGAATATCCAATTATTCAAATATTTGTTCGGTTATTAAAATCCATTATCCGAAATTTTGGATATCTGAAATTCGGGTATCCAAAACTTCGGACATCCAATTTTAAACACCCTTATACAAAAATAAGATAAATATTATCTCTACTAGCAAGAAAAGAATATATCCTATTTGTAACATTCAAAACTTTCCAAGATTGACTTATTGACTTGATCATTAGTCAACGTTAAGTTTCGTCAAGTTTATATGTCTTTATTGGTTTATGTGTGATTAATGTGCTATATGTGTAAGGGTTTAATACTTTAATGACTGATGTGTTAATGTGTTTAAGGTATATTTTATATGCCTTTAGAGGTGGTTGAAGTATTTAATGTGTTGTAAGTGTTCTCAATAGATGATTTTAGCCTATTATGATTTATAAAGTCGTCTAGGGACTAGTTTTGACATATGGGAATACTCAAAAACAGGAATAGGGTCTAGAGCAGGTCATTAGCTTCTGATTATTGATCTTAGCCTCTTCTCTTTGAACCATAACCGCCTCTCCTTCCTCCCATAAGATTTCCTTGCCAAGATCATTCAAACGTGTTGATTCAGGTGTGATTGACCAAGCCTTTCTCATCCTCTTTGTAATCTACAGGTAGTGCATGTATTCCTTTCATGATTTCATGTTTTACGAGTCCTTTAAACCCATTGATTTCTGGTCTTAGGGTTTGGGTTGGATTTCATTATGTCTATAATCGATTTTAGGTCATTACTAGTGTTAAATCAATTGTATAATGTGTGTAATGAATCCATGAACCTATTGATGATTTCATAATGTTTTTTAAGTCATAATTTGGTGTATATGAATTGTAAAGGTCATGGTAAATGTGTGATGGTCGAAATTGCTTACAAAACTAAAGGTTTACAAGATCTGAAAAATTTAGTAATATTGCAAAAATCATATCTCTTTATATTAAAAGAGTTAGAAGATGAATCTTATATTTTTGAAAATTTTTATTTGGCCTCTTGAATCGATATGAATAAAGTTTATGATGATTTTGCCCATAGATAAGCGAAAAGTGCCGATATTCAAAAGTGGTCGAATTTCAGACGATTTGTGCAGGCCTATCTTGTAAACGTCATAAATCATTAGTTAGAGAACTTCAAGAGTCAAACTTTATATTTCTGGAAAGTTCTTTAACTTCCCTACATTTCTTAAGAACTAAGTTTTGACTAATTTGGTCATCTTGAGGTCGAAAAGTTGTCTGCAAGTGAAGGTTGCGAGTCTGAAAGTTGATGTCAACGAGACCACTAGTGGCTCGACAAGATCGTGGTCAGGTCTCACCCTTAATGCATTCGGGATCTTGAGATCGACGAGACCATCCCTAGGCTCGGCGAGATGAGCCGGCAGAAAGGTACTAAGCGCGTTTAAGTGTCTAGTTGACTTATATATTCATCCTTCTTGTACCATAGGTTGTTGGGAACTTTGACATGCTGAGGTTTCAACAAACATAGTTTTCATATAATAACTTCCCAAATGTTGTCTTATTTGCTTATGGGTATTCGGGATTATACGGGAGGTGATATGGGCTATGTAGATGAATATTGATGCCTGAAATGCTACCCCAATGATATGAGATGATATGTTTTGAGATGAGATGCTATGAAATGCTTTGAGATGTTATGAAATACGATATGTAATAATATATGTTACGAGATAGATGATATACAATGATATACGATATGAGACGATCGATGATATGCAATGATACGCGATATGAGACGATAGATGATATACAATGAAATATGATATGAGATGAAAGATTATATGCAACGACTTACGGTACGTGATGAACTATTATATGCAATGATAGGTGATATGTATATGTGCATGTGTAGATTGAAATGAGCTAGATGTTGAATAAAGTGCGAGGCATGGGTAGATTGCAATGAAGATGGCTTTAGTTTACCCATAGTAGCTTCTCATATTAGACAATTGCTTTTTGTACGTATAGAAATTAACGACATGTAATTACTTAGATGTCGGTTATTTAATGTTTGGCAACCATTGGATTTCCATTTGAACTTATTGTGATGACATTGCTAGTAACACCATTTAATAAATGAGCCAAATTAATCCTTTTGGTTTGATCTTATAAAGTTTGTTTCCGCTATCTTTTAACGCCGGTAGGCGAAAGTTTTTGAAAATCCATATTTTTAAACAACGGGTGTTACACTTTTAAATCATACCCTGTATAAAAATGAATTTTATTTCTATCTTTTTTGTAAATCCTCTCCTTCCATTTCATATCATTGTCATAGAAAATAACCAAATATTTTATAAATTTTAAATTACTTGATAAATACAAAAGTAAATGTAGGGGACAAATTAAATAAGAACACCCTTAAAATAAGACCACGATGAAAACACTTAAAAACTTTATTTTGATGCATCCATAAAACTAACATAGTGTATAACTAATTATCATCAGTTAAGTATTTAAGAACATATTGGTCTGTCAAAATCAAGAAAATTATGATTTGTTTTGTGCATCCATCTTGGATGCATATTTATCAAAATAATGCATCCAACAGTTAAATAAAGATAATTAGTTATGCACTATGTTAGTTTTATGGACTTTTAATGCATCAAAATGATGTTTTTAAGTATTCTCGTCGTTCTTATTTTAAGAGTGTTCTTACCGAAGTATTAGCAAAATAATGTATATGCATCTATGGTACCCCTTTTTTTTTTTTTTTTAATAAAGTCAGCTTTTATTCATATTGCACCCCCAAATTGGAAAGGCGGAAACAACAATATACAAAACATACACTACTTTATCACATCAAAATTGCATTATTCTTCCCATGTTATAGATTTGTATTTAGTTCTATTCTTCTGTCACAAAAATATGAGGATCCCATCAGAATTTACACTAAAATTGGAAAAATGCTCCAGCTTTTCAAATATACCAAAACATGATCATGATAATTTTTTTGAGCACTTTCAACAAAACGAGAGCAAGTACCCGCGCGTTGCAGCGATAAGATGGTGGGGTGATAGTATATAGGGTGTGATAGCCAAATGCCTTAGCCGTACGGGCTTCGCTCTCGGATTTAAAAATTCGTCAAAAGTATATCGAATAACATCTCTAATGAAAGAGCATGAAATTTTAAAAACGCCCATATAATTTTTATAATTTATCGATGTACGGTATTTGAGATAAAAGATTTTGAATAAATTGAAGAAATAAATGATTTATGGAAGAGAGAGAAAAAAGATAATTGATTGAGATTTGAGTAGAGAGAAAAAGGGTGTTTGGTAATATAGAATTGATAGAAGGAGCATTTTAGGGAAGTAAATGTTGAAACTTAAACTGTTAGACATGGACTTTTTGCTTTATAATATACTATATATATAGATATAGATAGATATGTAAGTTCTTATGTAAAATGTAAATGAAAAGTAATTGGAAACCTTTACCACGAAAGGAACCATTCTCAGCCACTCATTTTCATTTCCTTTTATCCTCTTTTTCTCTCTCCATCACCACCATGCCACCACCCCCATCATTCATCGATGCCATCACTATCACCATCCGTTGGTTAGTGCAGGACGAAGTCATGACGATTAAAGACGAAATGCGGTAGGTAGATCACTCCATCGCCTATCACTCGCTACCTATCACCTATAACGGGGGAAAATGGAAAAAATGGTGATAGGTGGCAAGAGGAGTATAGGAAATGAATGAAATGATGAAAAATATATGGTTGAGATTTATTATCAAAATGATAATAAGCTTATGATATAAAAAAAAACTTTAATAATTAACGGGATTAATTTGTCACGTGAAAATTCTTCTTTCAGGATTTTAGTTATATTTCGAGATCTTTGCCATTAGGGTGGACGGAGTAGGTAGGGCACCGGGCCGGTACTGGTTGACACACCGCGCTGACCCCCCGGTACCGATTGGATGGGGAGGAAGTTGGGCACAGCGGTGCCAGTCTACGTGTCGATACTTTCGAACGTTACACCAATTAAAAAAAAGGAATGAAGCCCACAATCAAACGGTCACAACCTCTTCTCTCTTTCTCTTTTCTTCTTCATTTTTTTCTTTTTCTTCTTCTGTGCGCAACCTCTTTCCTTTTCTTCTTCTTAATTTTTTTTTTTTCAATCTAAACCATCAAAATTGAATAGGGGGAAGAAACAAAAAGAACCCATTTTCTCAAATCTACCAAAAAATAAATAGAAATGAAATTAAATTAGAAAAGGGTGGGGAGGGGAGGGGTGGCGAGGTGCTCCTAGCATTAGGGGAGGGGAGGGGAAGAGAAGAAAAATCGGGGAGAGGAGGGTTTTGGTTAAGAAAAAGGAGCCAAATCTAAATGTCCACCAAATGTTTCAAGTTGAAACATTTCAAGGTTTTGGTTTTGCTACAATATTATAATCAAATCGACCACAATACTACTGGCTCTCTCTTCTGTAGATACAAAATATAATCAAATCATTCCCACCAAAATACTTGGCTCCATTGTCACTTGCATCCTCCCATTACATAATAGATTTAGTTATTCTTCTTGGACCTCCCACCTTTCTTTTTAGGCTTCGTGTTCTTCCCAGATTCAGTCACCTCTTCTTTAGTCTCCTTTCTGAAATCAACAACAAAATCATCTGTTAGCCAAATCCATCCATAGTAGCATTACAGACATAGTTTTCGTAATGATATTCTTGTTTTGAGAATTGCCATTGCCAAGTACATATACAGTAGTTAGTTTGATGTTAACGATATCCATAATACATCCATAAGTAGGTTCGTCCTATGTCCCGTGTCCATGATGATGACACAAGTGGGAAAACATCAAATAGGGTTGACATAAGAGATTTGTAATGCTCTGAACTTACTTGGTTTGTTTTGCATTTTCCAAGTCATCTATAGCTGCCTGCACCGCATGAAGTGCCACTTTCTTCACCTACCATAAAAGCATTTGCACCTTCTTTATTTTATAACAAAGCAAATAAAATCGATGAAACTCATTATTATCCGAATAGCCTCTTACACTCTTTCAAAAGAATGTTATAATTTGAACCACAAAATGCAGATGCAAATCTGGTTTCTGGTATAATAAAATCAATGTTTGGCTTGTTCATTAATGTCTATGCAATATGTGTAATTGTTGACTTGTATCTAAAGAATATAGTCAATGGACGATATTTCAACACATACTGAACAAATAGTTTACCTCCAACTTATCTTCTTTTGCCCTGTGATTCTGGGGAAGAGCACGAAAATCTTCGGACAACCGGATACATTCATCAACATTTTCAGGAGAAACAAAGTCCAATGCAACTTTTATACAAGAGTTGCCATCTCCAGAATTACTCCCCCGCCTCACAGACAACTCATATTCTCATTTTATTCGGGATTTACTACCATGGAAATCATGTTTGCCCTTTCGCATTCAATTCCATTTAGCTTTCAATTTCATTATGTATTTTGGATAGTCCAGATGAAATTTGTGTTTGCAACACCATTTTTACCATTATACCCTATTTTTCCAGCAGTGTGTTTGATGGTTAATTTTTGGCTAGGGTTTGTGCAGAAGTCATTTTTGAATCGTTTGTTACCGTTTTTTAGTTCTAATTCGAAGTAATGTGTTAAAAATCATAATTTTTAGTTTTCCAGCCACATGTACAAGTCAATGTGGGTCAACGAGTGTGGTGACCGATAACCTTTACATTATACATATATAGATTTATATGATTATATCTATGGGATACTGACATACGAATATAACCACCTATGACAAAATGGTTATGTAATGTAGTGTAATGACCGGTAACCATTTTGTTATAGGTGGTTACATTCATACACCATTATCCCTAAAGATAACATAGAAGAGATCCCAACGAAACCAAAAAAAAAAGCACCTTCCAATAAACAAACATAAAACCGTTGCATCGTGCCACAAATAGAATACCGCTTACTTATAACAAGATATATATTTAAGAAATGCAGTCTCATCCAAGTATTACCGCTTACAATCATGATATAATTAAAAACTACTAGCTAGGGTAGTTCTCCATTGTAACCACACACAAAAGGAATTGATCATATTCTATACAATTCCCATTTTGTTCATTTCCATTCTCCACAGTAGGATGAGCTTTTAGACCGAAACCCGTGACCCGCCCGCGATCCGCCCGTGCCCGACACGCCCGACATCCAAACGGGCCGGTTCACGGTTCACTAATTAAGTGCTTCTCGGTTCGGGCCGGGTCAAAACCGTGGGTTGCCAGTTTGACCCGGCTAACCCGGCAAAACTTGAAAGTAAGTTTTTTTGGGGGTTTTTAATGCTATGCCACGAAGAAGATAAAGGGAAAAAAAGAGATTTTAGGATAGAAGAAAGTCATGAAATCAGGAAACATTACCAGAGCTTTTATTTATGTTTGTATAGATATATAGTTTGTGATATTAGCTCAGGAAAGGGAAAATCTATATAAGTGCAAAAGATTTATAATTTTGGTGGTGATATTGGCGGGACGTGTGGAGGTCGGGTGGGGAAAAATTTATTGGAGCAAAAGAGAGACAAAACATATACACTTTATAAGTGAGAGAGAAACTAATATTCAGAGAGCTACATAAAGTCAATAAAATTATTTTGTTTGAATGTGTAAAAGAGTCACATGACTTCCTGCACATTTTTATTTACAACCTCTATCTAGCTATCTATATCTACTTGCCATTAAAAAAAAAAATAATCAACCTACACCTACTCCACTTTTAAAAGGAACGTGACTTCCACCCCACCACATAACACACATTTCACAAAATCCAATTTCTCCCTCTCTCTAGTTACGAAAAGCACCACTTCACTAGTTAACCCACTTCACAAAAAACCACCAAAAATCCATTTCTGTAATATGTATTGCATTTCTAGCAATAATTGTTTCTAATTTTATGTATATCCATCATCAGAAGTACATGTAGATCAAAGAAGCCCAACAAGTAAAGTCCATTTTCGGGTCAACCCTTAAAACCCGAACCCGACCCGCTAAAACCCGTCCCGACCCGAGGTTCAACGGGCCGGGTTTCGGTTCCACTTTTCAAGCATTTTCGGGTTACGGGTCATGGCGGTTCGGGCCGGGTCATGCCGGTTTTCAACCCCCGTGTACACCCCTACTCCACAGCACCATGCTCTAAGCCTCGAGCGATTCCAGCGAAAACAAATAAGGGACGTCCATTTGAAATTGATATATTAATTCTAGCTTGTGCGAAGTCTCACCATTTGGGTCCCCCAGGAATTCAATATAACGGCTCCAGCTATTCATAGTAAACCCAAATATAATTAGGCACTGCTTATTCACATATAAGTGTCAAAAATACCACTCACAGAAACATAATTATGTGAGTACATACTTACATATACATACTTACAAAAACAAACATAAAACCACGTGTACACAAAGGTGGACAGCTGAGTCTATAGATATGTATACACATAATGTATACGAGAGTAAGTACCCGCGCGTTGCGGCGGTGAGATGGTGGGGTGATAGCTAGGTCAGAGGGTGTGATAGTCAAATGCCTACGGCCTCCGCCCTCCACCCTCGGATTTAAAAATTCGTCGAAAGTATATCGAATGACATCTCTAATGAAAGAGCAGGAAATTTTATGAACATCCATACAATTTTTATAATTTATCGACGTATGATTTTTGAGATAAAAGATTTTGAATGAATTAGAGGAATAAATTATTTATGGAAGAGAGAGAAAAAAGATGATTGGTTGAGATTTGAGGAGAGAGAAAAGGTATTATGGTTATTGATAAATATAGAATAGATGAGAGGGGTATTTTGAGGATGTACTTAAAATCAATATTGAAAATTTCAATTCAATGTTGAAAATCTGAAAGGAATCTGCTTTATAATATAGTATAGATAGGCATAACTGATACACATAGTAGATATAGGTACATCTATGTGTGTGTAGAAGTATTTGTGTCTATAGATATGTGCGAGTCTGATTTGAATTAAAGCTTCAGATATAAATATAATTACTAACCGAAGCCAGTCAGCCCGCCAGTCACCAAGTGCGTTTGATTGCTTCTTTACTGCTCTGTAAAGCTGATCCAAGTAGTATAAAAGCAATCCATTTTCATAATCAGGATCCTCCCAAGCCCCCTGCAACAAAGAGAAGCCATGGCTATTAGAGAGGCCTTTTGTGATATGATGGCACCAGCCTCCAACAGAAATACCTTTTAAATATGGGTTTTGTGTGTGTGTGTGTGGTGGGGGGGAATTCAAAGCTGTTTTAATTAAAAGGAATAACAAGTTGTGAAAGACGAATTAGAGTCCCATGACACTTTAACCCGAGTCTCAAACGATTCCATTTTTAATCTTGCATTTGATGGACAAACATATAAGAGGCTACGGTTGGAATTCTTGTATTTGTTGACTCACCCCCGCTACTCGTCCTTTGGACCCTTCGCCCGCCCGCCACCAATGGAAGCAAGTTATCAGCAAAAAATAGAATAGTAAACTTTACCGGACATGAAGACAAAGGGATCTTTTGCTTCCCAACATACTTCTCAACAACCAATAGTAGCCGTGTTCTTTCAGCTTGACCAATTCTCTCCTTGTATTTTGTCATCCTAGTACCCTTAAGACCCACAAGTCATAAGATAGCTGAATAATAGACCATGTAAGGCACTAGAAGTGTCCCATGATGCATCAAACAGCAACAAAAAGAAGATGAATGCAACAGAAATCTAGCTCATACAAAGACGTGTCGGTAATTTATTAGTTACCATGTTTGGATACAGTTCTATATTTCCATTCGAGCTAACTGAAATCAGATACGAAACTCAACTCTGAGTTCTGATTAACACCCTCTCAAATCCAACTGTCCATGACCATTAGAGACCAGAACAAAGGTTAATAGCCTCATGTGCTACGCATGCTTAGTAGGTTTCAACTTTGATGCTACCTAAATTTGCAACGACTAAAAATATGTACAAACACAATTCTTAAAGTTTTCCTACGGGGCCAAGAAGACTAAACTAGTTTCCTTTTTCCTTTTGAAAGTTTTTCCCTTGGTTAAGGGTTACCCCAAATGGCAAGCCATTTTTGGTTCATTGTAGCGGTCTAACCTGGCTTTGGCCGAAATTCGCCTGCGTTTGAACTTAAGACCTTTTGTGAGGAAACAAAATACTTGTCAGTTGCCCTAAACCACTTGCACATGGATTTCAGAGAAGGGTTGCAACACAGGACAGGGTCACCCGTTAAAGTAGTACTCTCTCCTCTAGAAAAAATATATTTTATATTATGACTCTTGTACCCTTTTTCACTTTTAAACTACGAAAACGACATATACGTAGACATTGGCTAGTTTCAGGCTAACATGAGTCAACAATGACTGACTGAGCTATTTCGATCATTCTTCCACCATCCTGCCCTATCTACATCGCACGCCCCACCCACCAACCACAATAACAACGAGAGCGATATTTAAAAATAATATATCATGTAATGAATTACCAGTTTGTCCAATGCATATGATAGTATACCCACACCGAGAGAGAGAAAGATTGTCGGTATAAAAGCAAGAATGACAAACTTGCTCTGACGGGCCAACAATAAGTGGTATTACAGATTAGGGATTGTCCTGTTATACATGATCATTAGAAATACATCGCTAACGATTGGGCCGACATAATAAAATGCTTGATTCAACTTACTTTTCAACTTCAAGATTTAGCTTCAAGAGCTGTCAATCACCAAAAAAAATATATTTATATATATAAAAGAAATCAAGTGACGATTTGAAATTAGGGACCAAAAAGAGAGAGGAAAGAGTGCTAGTAAATTTTACTTGGCTAAGCATTGAATGAGCAGATACTCCCCCAAAAAGACTTCGTTGCTCTCCGAAACTACATCAATATTGATTGATAAACTTATGCAGATTACAAAAATATTAAAGCTAAAACTTGTCGGGACAAAGTAACTACATCCACAGCATAGTGTAAGATAACAAAATGTTATAGATCAAGGCCAATTACTAACTTGCAAACATTTTCACAAAGTTGTTACAAGAAGAACAAATAGATTATGTTTGTAACAAGTTGGTAACGCAAGGCATATACATCTTTAGGGTATTTAGTCGCCACCCACATAGATTATGTTTACACGTCTCATGCAATTTCAAACTGTTTACAGTCATTGACTAAAAATACCAGCACATACTATCGGGTACAAGTCCAGATACACCACGCTAATCAGACCAATATTACACCTCCATCATTTTTATCCAACTTCTGATATTTGTATCTTTTGGCTTTCAACACATTAAGGTTTGGAAGAACACGAACCAAGTATTCCAATAATGGTAATAACCAATATATAAGAGAACATATACCTTTTCTCTACAATATTATACATTTCTTCGTCTGATGCATTTGGTGGGAACTTTAGACCTGTTAGTTCGCCAAAGTCCAACAACATGCTACAAAAAGAAGATGATTTCCAACCCACTTCAGAAAACATTACATTAAACTTTATTCTTAGATGCATGATTTACATTCGACTATATAAATTTCATTCAAATTTCACAAATAGGTAATATGCATGGTACCACACCACCCAAAAAAACAATACTTGGTATGAAAACATCCAAATACATTAGAAATAGAATTGTGGAAATTTTCTAAACATTAATACCCAAAATAAACAAAAAACAAGAATGAGTTAAAGCAAAACCTTTTGTTAGTCAATCTTCTAAATGATAACATGTACCGATTGTTTGTTTACGACTACAAGTTATTTTATAGATAGCTAATTAATAGAGAAAAATAAAGGACATGGTATGAGCAATATGAGTTTCAAAATGTAAGCTCTCCAACTAACCCGTGTAGTGAATCAGAAGTTGCTTGCAGTCGTTTGGATTCTATCACTCCCCTGCTAGTGTTACTGTCGCTGTATGCCTCGACAAGTCCATCTCTTATGTACATAAGCTGAAATAGACTAAAGTCATCAACAAAACGATTTGGGCAAAAGTAGAATGACAAGAAGATGTGCACATGCACGTGTCAGTAAGGTGTAGAGGAAGATGAAGGAATGCATTTAAAAGATAACAATAGGCAGTTAGTCACCTAAAGGCAAAGCGAATGTCACATAGTGTTAATTCTTATACAGAAAACTACCCTTCCTAGACATTACTTTATAGATAACTGAATGCAAGATTAAAACATGTTTTCAGGAAATTTAAAGCACTGATCTACAAGAGTTGCAATACTGCCATAAGTCAAACGGATGAAGCATACCGGTTGCTCGACATTGTCCCTCAAAAACCGAACTGTTGAATCTTTTGTCTCGAGGACCCAGTTACTGATGATGCCTGAAAGTCTACCATCACGCAGAAGCCACAATGAAAGAACTGAAATTCCAATAGCCCCAAAGGTGTAGTGCATCAAGCGCCGAGACTTTATCTTCTGCTCGTGCTCATTGGTGAGCTGGACAACACAAGAGCACGAGAAATCTTAATCATAACAACAAACAAATGATAAATAAACTAATAGCCCAAAGTGTGGTTTGTCCTTGAATTCAGACATATCAAACTGTCTTTGAATACTAAAACGGGTGAGACTTCCTTTACAGCTTCAGTACTTACGGAAAAAAGATGTATCTTAAGGAAATTGTCTTAATTGACTGTTATAACCATACGTAGCGCACGATAACAGGGATCCCTGTACAGGGGGGAAATGGTTCATAGGACTTTACTTATAGTTAATAAAACAGATCTTATGGCTAATGTGTGGTTATCACTAATCATATGTTTGTTTCTCTATAAAGATAAAATACTGGAGATCGACAAACATAGAAACAGCAAAAAATGGTATTCTTACCAGCAAAGATAAAAATTGGTCTAGCTTGTTTAGATTTGATGAAATCACATCAACAGCTTCGGTGAGTTGAGTATGGTTAAGATAGTCAATGTGTTCATATGGCAGCCGCGCAAACGACAAAGATCCCAACTGCAGATTTGAAATGAGACGATTTAAAAAAAATAAACATGTAGTAAGTTAAATACCAAATTCAAAAGTAGCTAGGTTGAGGGATCAGGGCACTAACATGAGTTTTGCCGATCTTATTTTTCAATACCAGAAAGTAATCATTGATAGTGCGCAGTAATAGAGATTGTGCTGCAGGCTTTTTGTTGTCATATCTATGAAGCTCGACATAGAACTAATGTGATAACGAAAAGTTAGGAACAAAAGGTTATATGTAAGTGATTGTATATAAAAAAGAACGTTTATTGCACATACCTTTGATAAAAAAATAGCCAAGTTGAAGTTGAGAATATCCAAGATGGGATAGGCTGGATCGGAATCTCTGGAGCTCTGTTGGTTAGAAGTTGGACTAGGTTATTAACTTGTATGATCACATACATCAAATAGAATTTTATTAATTATTCCGAGGGAGTGGTTATATAACTTAAAAACCAAAAAAGTAAGCTCAATTGGATAGAGCTTCAAACGCATACATTATCAAAATCAACAAGATATGTTTATCACAATACATATAATTACTTATACACACACACACACACACAAAACCAACCGGATGTTGTGCAGCGAGTTCTTTTGATCTCAGCTGAATAGCATGATAATTGTTTAAGTTATGCTTCCAGATATCCTACATAACCGGAAACACAGTTTCACCAAGCCTGGTTTGGACGACAAACACAAAAAAGGGGGGAAATTAATATATACATATGCTACACTATAGTATTAGTAGTAAATTTTGGGGAAGAAAAACTATATAAAAAAAAAAACGTTACGTGCGAGGGTTAGCAAATTTTGGAAGTGGGAAGATCTTATCTTCGTTGTTTTTGTTGACGATTTCCATGATCTTTTCAGAAGAAGAACGAACTGCATCAACAATCCGTTCGTATAAACTGTTTCCATATTCCACTTTTTTGAGCAGTTCGTTTTTTCCTTTTCTTTCTATGTTGTTTTCGATCGGATTCGAGAACAAAAAGAAGAAAAAGTTAGTTGGGCGGGTTTCGTATGTGTGTTCGCGGGTTTGGTATAATCTTTTATATACAACTAACTTAACCACTTATTAACCAATCATAATTCTCGATTTCTCTTAATTGAATTTTGATGATATCATAAATAAATTATATTATTTTATATTTAATTATGAATAATAATCTAGATAAATATAAATACGTAAAAAAAAGCCTATCTTATTAAATAAACATCGACTTTAGTTGAAACAAGATATATGAACTCAATCTTAAATTATTGATAAAAACAAAAAAACTTTCAAAATTATATACTAATTTGATAATGTTGTAAAACCCGTATATTTGATACGGGTCTAAAATCTAGTAATTTGCTAAACTTTTACCGAAAATTATATACTTATACTTGGGGTGAGTTATTTTGAGAATTTACAAATAAAAAATAAGACGTGAATAATTTCAAACTACTTATTTTTTTTTATTTTCTCTCTCTTTCATAAAGTATGTAAATTCATCCAAATCATTCAAAATGTTTTATCTCACAAACCGTAAATCGTTAGATGGGAAAAAAAAATATAGGTAGTCTTAAAATTTTGTCATCTTTCATTAGAGATGCAATTCGATATACTTTTAAAAACTTTTTAATTTTCGTTTTCTTTTTGATACTTACACATAACCTACACATGAGCAAGTTGAACGAAAATTGTGATTTGGAACGGGTTTCGCCCTTAAGGAAATTCATAAACTAAAGCTAGTGGGGGTGATAGGTTATTGAGGGTGATAGGTCATAGAGGGTGATAGGTCATAGGGGTTGATCGGTGATGGGTGATCTACCGAACGGGCTCCGCCCTTGGCCACCATGGCTTCGCCATGGATTGGCGGGCTCTGCCCTTAACCTTCATTATTGTGTACAGATGATTATTTACCAATTTACATGTGAAAACAACGATTCTACACATGTGCAGTGTAGGTACACAATTACAAGGCGGAAAAAAAAACGAAATTTAAAAAGTCGTCAAAAGTATATCGAATTGCATCCCTAATGAAAGAGGACGGAATTTTTAGACTACCCATATTTTTTTTATCTAACGATTTACGGTTTGTGAGATAAAACATTCTGAATTATTTAAGTGAATTTTCTTATTTAATTGAACAGAGAGAAAAGAAGAGAAAATATGTGATGAGAAATTGTTCTCGCATTCTTTTTTATTACTGTATCATAAAAAAATGAATATGCTTCATTCATAATTTGTGAGTAAAAAATAAATTGTGGTTAAAGTAAATTGGTGATCTAAACTAAATTTTAATAAGCAAAAATGATAAATATATGTTTAGTTAGAGTTTTGGATTTACCTTAAATTTTTATAATCACATTTAAATCGGAACTTGTAAGCATAGTAAATGACGGCAAATAACCTTGTGATTTCAGATCGTAAACTCAAAACTTTGAAGTATTCTTGTTGATAAATTAATATAAGTAACAGGAGTTGAAAAATTGAAGGAAAAAAAACAATTTATTAATGAAAAAATGATTAATTAAATAAAGTTATAATGTATTGTGTATTAATAAGCAAAAAGTTAGAGTTTAATTCTAAATGTAATAAAGAAATTGAATATATATATATATATAATTAAAAAAGCAAATTTAATAAAACAAATAAATTAAGTTAAAGTTTAATTTAAAATCTAATAAGAAAGATGAATCTATATATAATTAAAAAAACTAATTTAATAAAATTAATAAATTAAAATTACACGTGCCGATTAAGGATTACGCTACAAACTCAATATCTTTTTTCTTGTTTAGTACTATTTCAAACAAATTAAACGCAATTTCTTTCATTTTATACACGATTAAAAACTACGCATACTAACACAAACAACCCTATCTGATTTAGAGAACCAATACCATGTTTGTTTTTAGAAAATATCTCTAAAATCATCCGAACACTGACCGAGTCAGAGATTTTAAAAAGCAAGCTTGATTTTTTTTATCTTAAAACGAACTTAGTTTGGTCGCAAACTTTCTTTTCCAAACAACCACATAATTTTTATATAGAACTGTATATGCCAGATTGCCAATATATCTTATATCTGAAACTATAAAACGCGTCTGTATTATACACCATAGATCTTCACAAAGCTCATATATATTTCATGGTGCCAACACTTTCCACTTTCCAGCCTACTACAAATAATAAGATTAAAAAAAAATGAAAATTGTGTGACTTATAATGTTAATACAAAATAAACAATATATATATATATACACAAAATAAGCAAAATCAACACCATTTAATGAACATCCTTGCTCGATCGACCTAGTTTGAGTGTGAAAATTAATTAAACATAAACAACATAGATAAAAACAGACATGAACCCATTGTAGTAAATATACTCAACAGATCTGGTTCAAAAGTATCGTCGTGGATCATGTCGAGAGGTAGACAAGCTTGGTAGATTCCAATTCTTTTCAAAAATATTCCGCGAACCAAACACCCTCTTAGACTCCATTCCATTCCTTTCCACACTTAAATAAATTTTAAGAATAAATTTTATCCTCCTCACTCCTCTCCTTTCCACACCTAAAAAAATCTTTGTAATAAATTTTATGATTTTCCTTCTCTTCTCCTTTCATTTACAAACTTAATTAAACTATTGTTAATATTTTTTTTAATGAAGAAAGGAAAGGAATGAGAAGAAAATTGATGATGTCATAAGTTCGTGTTGAACACAGGTCTAAAATCTAGTAAAATTGATATGTACCTTTTTTATTGAGAGATTATGTTGAAATTTTAAACATCATATAATCGACCAAAACGCAATCCACACACAACGACAATGTAGTTTAAACCAACACCAAGGTGGTCTGATGGTTAGGTGCGTCTTTCAAGACAAAAGATCCCATATATATTTGAAACCTCCAGAAAAATATTTTGGACGTAACTAAGAAAATGATCGACAAGAGTCACATAAATAATTTGTTGAATGAAATTTATTGAAGAAATCGTACATATATACATATATATCTCTTGAAAAAGTTAAATTTGCCGATTCAAAGTAATTTGCAACATCACTTCTTTCTTAATAGAAGTTAATTATACATACAAACAAAAGTGTAAGAACATCCTTAATGATAAAGTTTTTTTAAAAAGCTTTTTAGACCATTTATAAAGGTCGGTTAAATGGAAAGGTGAAACATGCCCAATAGTAGGTGAAAGCCTTATTACATGTAGGTTAAATGGAAAGGTGAAAGTCATTCAGCTAAACCTTTCACCTCCTGAAAAGGAGTATTTGTGGGGCCATGGAATCTTTTACAAGCTTATGAAATATGTTATTTATAATTAAAATGTGTTGTGTAAATATATTGTGATTTTTAATTAAATAAAAGTGGGGACCAAATGATAGGTGAATGGTTAAGGGGAAAAGTAGAAGGTGAAAGAAATGAGAAGGTGATGCTGATGTGGCAAGAAAAAGTGCAGGTAAAAAGATGAACGGTTACGAATGGTCTTAAGAAATGCTTTTGATCCAGTTGGTGCTCCAATGGTAAAAGTCATAAAAAAAAGTCTTTAAAGTAGTAGTTAATAACAAAATAAGGAAGAAAGAGAATATTAGATTCTTTCAAAGACTTGAGGATTGTCAAGATTTTGATAAAATGTTTTTCAATCCAATGTAAAAAAAATTATGCAAAAGTTTTTTTAAATAGTAAAAAACTTTATAAAAAGCTTTTGAAAAATTTTTTTTATTAGAAATGCTCTAACAATATTTACAAACTCACATAGATCAATAAAAAAGATAATGAATTAAAAAAAGACAAAATGCATATACCTTTTGAATTCGATCACCAACCTAACCATATATTAACGAAAAACAGTAACGGTTATCTCACGCACGTTAAGGAACTTAGTTTATTTAATTATCAATCGATCCTTTTTGGAAGATTAATAACATAAGCGATAACTAATCACGATATAGATGACATCAAACCAAACCAAACCAAATTAAACAAAATGTTCTTGAATCATCATAAGAACATGATTTTCTTTGACCTCAGAATTCTAACAAAAATTGTTTTTGATGAGTGCTAAACCGATCGATAAGATCCAAATATATATGTGACCTATCATGCAAATGACTAGATCATGGAATTAGGGTTTCATTTTCATTCCTATACCTTGAACAAATGAACCAACATGTCATATATATATATATATGGGAAAGATAATTTGAGACAAACTAAAAAAATTTCAAAAAAGGATCATTGATTTTCGTAACTTACACACCACCATCATCATCTACTACGATGTACAAGACTTTTTTGGTTAAAACACTAAGACTTTCCGACGACGAGCCCACCAGAAAATCATGTATAATTTAACTTACACATGTGTAAATGTATAATTTAACTTACACATGTGTAAATGTGTAAGTTATCATATGAATTATTTGGTGATTGGAAAATGAGTGGGTAGGTAGTGTAACATGAGGCAAGTAGCCCGTATATTTAGACATGGTTTGGTAGTGCTAGCCCCTCCTAAAGTTTGGCTCTAGTTAGGGATATATTAGTTGTGTATCTTTTAGGGCGGCTAAAATTAGTTGTATGTTAATGTCGAATTTGGGGTTTACTAGGAAAATGTTATTGGCTAAACATCATTGTCTTGGGCTACATGCATTTGTGTAACATTATTATAAACTAGATGGGTGTTTGTGCGATGCGGAAATGATGACAGCGACGGTGTTGCGGTGGTGGTGGTGGCAACAGGTGTCCGTAAGTAGGCGAATAGTGTAAGTTATAGATGTAATTATGTAAAGGTAATTGATATAAAATGTAATATAGTATTATAGATAATGCCGAAAGTTTGGTAAGCTCTCTGTGAAATTTCTAAACGAAGTTATGTAGTAGCAGTAGTTCTAGTCTTCTAGACTTCTAGTGGGGTTTGTTTTCCAACCCATTGTTGCTTAGATCTCGAGTTAACGTGTAAAAGTCTAATTGTGGATTTGTCATGGCTCTATTGGGCTTAACAGCCCAACTGCGGATTATCAGTAAAATTTTGTTATATAAAGAAAACTGACGAAGTAACTATAACTGACGAAAAAATGGATGGAAATATTGTTCGATTCCAGGAAACCCAAATGTCCCTATTAAATACACTTTATTCATTATATCAAACGGTCCCACCATGCGTGGTCGAATTTCTGTAGAGCATTTCATATGCCAAAGATAAATAAAAATAAAATAAATAAAAATAAAATAAATAATAATAATAATAATAATAATAATAATAATAATAATAATAATAATAATAATAATAATAATAAGTATGAAACTAATTGTAGAAACATTGGATATGACTTTCTCTTTTTTTTTTAAGAATTTAAGAAAGATGCGATGACCTTACTGTAAAGGATATTGGGAATTTTTCGGAACTCAAAGATTCAAGACATTGGAGCACGATGCCTCTAGTTATTTTAAGAAGCCCAATTGAACACGTTGGAATGCAAGCAACATTTCCGCTTTGATTGTACTTATGAGAAAGTGCTTGAATACAGTAAAACTAGAAAAGTATTATGTGCGTCGAAATGCATCGACCGATATCAATTTTTCTTAAAAGAAATAAGATATGCTAAAACCACACATAATAAAAAAACAAAAATAAAATTAAAAGCCACACATAACACAATTTATAATGAACATTGAAATGGAGCAACCAATATCACTTTCGAAGGTATTTTTGTACTTAATTGCTGCTATGTATTCGTTTAACCTGATGTTGATTACTTTAAAATAACTTTTTTTGTTGGGATATATTTTCGAATGTAAAACACGGATACTATTGATGGGCAAATTACTTTACTTCTTTTAATTAAGTAGGGAAAAAATATAATATCATAGGCAGTTGTTCAATCATCTTTTATAATTGCCATTATACATATTTATTATTACTAAAAAAAAAAAAAGTAATGGGAATCTTAGTCCCGGTACCACAATTGGGTACCCATTGACCCATCCTGTATGAGCCATATGATGCCGGTAAAATACCTCCATCTTAATCCCCACATGATCTGGACACCATGTTTATTATTACTTGCTAACAGAAATCCCCATAAAAGTCTAAAAAGGATTTCAGTGATTATATTGGTTGTAGAGGATGACTAGTATGTTAATACGTGAAATTATTATTGTTTCGTATCTTAAGGGCTTATCTTCATACGAGTATATTCGACACTCGCACGGGACCACTAAAATTCCCCAGACGTAGCCCATAGCTTACACAGGTTTCTAGCCCATGTTATTCAATTTATATCAGGCCTACGTCGATCTAATGCTTAGCCCATGCTAACTAGTTGGGCCCGTGGGTTTCAAAAGTAAGTAAGTAACCTTCAAACTTTTTTATTTTTATTATTATTAAATTTTTAAAGGAAAGTCAGAGTAGCGACAGCTGAGAACAACTCACCAGAGGCCTTCCCAATTCCAATTTTTTCCTATAGGGTTCAAAAAATGGGCATACATTTTAGAAAAAAATTCATAGACTTGTCAGTCAAATTGGTTAATTAATATCATTGCATCAGACTTTTATTATACTTTTAAATATCACACATTAGTATCGTACGAGTATTAATTGAAAAACTATTTAAGATTACAATTAACTTATAAATTGGAATCTAGTAATTAGACGATCATAAGCTTTTGCAATATCCATAAACTTTATGGTATTATTATCTGATGAGCATGATACTTTTTGGTGGGTGCTTTTTCTTCTCTTGTTTACATTTGAAAAGGGCTTGAATGTCAAACTCTCAACAACATTTTGAAAAGCATGTCAAATAATGGTACCAATTAATCCAATTGATTATCAGAATATATTATATGTAAACTTAGGTGTTCGACCAAATTATAGAATAGATCTATCAACCGCTGTGGTCACCCTGACTCAGTCTAGTTTCAAGATTTGGACATTTTCACCTACACCATCTTTACTAACATTAAGTAGTTGGCCGTTTTCAAACTAATACGCTTAGGGACAAAATTTGGTCAGTTGATCAAAGCGTAAATAATGAGAACACAAATTATCCGAATGTCAAAGGGAGCATGCCTAGTTTGAATGATACAGTTATTATGTTCAACGAGTATCAAATATTATATTCTTACATTTCAACCTACCAAATTAGAATAATTTTTAGACTTATAGTTAAGTAGCCTAGCTTTGTCTAAGCAATTTTCTCCTGTCAACGACTAATCATACAATACTATCAAGACTTATCAAAAATGAAAATATCAAAAATTGATACTACAAGAGTTTCCATATCAATAGTTTCAAATTACATTTTGTATGTGTGTTCCTTCTAGCTACAATTATATGATCAAATTACAAGATATTGAAATCATGTAATATACACTCGACCAAAATGACGAGGTTCTACTTATAATTGTACACTATCATAAAAGTATAAAGAATGAAAGAAATTAAAGAAAAAACGAGAATTATATATATAATATATACAAAGCCAAAAAAAGTATGTATCGATCATGGACAAATTATCATTTGATCATGATGATGAGTAGCAAACTGGCTTTGTTTGTACGGATCAAGCAAATTGTGGCACGGAGATGGACCGGAAGGTGGCACCGGACCTCTTGGCAGCCTATTATTCCACAATCCTTCATTTAACGAAAATGATTCATCTCCATTTAGTACTCTTGTAGCATTCGTTACCGTTAACAACATTACCGCCGTCACGATAACGATGAGGAATATGTGACGTGTTAAACCCATTTGATTCTTTTCTTTGATCTGGTAAAATAGTGATAAGTGTAGACAGTGTTGATGAATGATATGATTTGGTACGTGTTATGTATGTGTGAATGTTTGTATATATATATATAGTGAGACACGGTATGTTGGGGGTTGTTGGATTTGAACAAGTAAGTATTCAACTGTTGAAAAAATATATATATTTTTTGACTTTTAGTTGATGATGTCGTTAATTTATTTAATGAAATGCGCATTTTACTTGACTTTGAACAAAATAAGGTAAAAAAGGTGTCGAATTTACTAATTTAGTTAACTGATATTGGGCAGCCAAACTTATTCAATACGTCGTAGTTTTAATATTAATTTGGGTCTAAAAACGTGGATTTCTTTGATTTGTGGCCAATGATGTCTTAATGGTAAAACTACTAAAAATAACTTAAGTGAATTTTTGTTGAACAAGCAAAAAGAAGTATAGTATATTAATTGTCTCAAGCTTGCAAATTAGAGAATAAAGTCTCCTAAACAAGGCAATTAATTTCAGCAAATTAAACGCCAAATTAAATTTGAAAAAAAAATAAAAATGACATGAGTGCTTGTTTAATAAATTTGAAATCTGAGTGTTTTGCAATATAATTGTGATTAATTCTCCCATTGCATCTTGATTATGTATGCTAAGCAATTATCTGTTTCAATTTGTATCATTTACGAACGATATATACAGTAAAACCTATATAAATTAATAATGTCGGGACTGTAATAATTTATCAATTTAACGAGATATTATTATATCGATAAATTAATATTTTATTAATTTAAAGAGGTTTTACGATGTAAATTGTGGAGAAGACATTCATGAGCTTGAAAACTTGATTACGAGTTTGCATTATCAACACAAAATAGATATGAATCACTTGCTTATTTATCGTGATGTAAATAATGAAGGTTATGGGATTCAACGCATTAAAGAAATTATGGTGAAACCATTCAAAATTTGGTTAATGACGAAGTTGAGGATGATTCAATAGCTTTAAAGAGAAATATTGTAAACAACAACTCTTTACAACTTTTTGTAACAATACAAAAAAAGAAACAATGTCGTAACTCTTTAGTACAATGAGAATAGAGTTGAAGTACAACAAAAAAAAATAAGTGGCTTTTTACTAAGCAATCTTAAAATTTAAAAGATTTTAATAATTTAGAAGATTTTAATAATTATTAATTTATAGTTTCGTTAGGACTAATATAAATACATTGAGATTTTAAAAAAGTTATTATCTTATTATTTTATTGATTGAGGTCTAATTTTACATTGGTCCCAAGTTGGAACCGGACAAATTATTAGTTTTATCGAGGTTATTAATTTATCGAGTATTAATTTATAGAGGTTCGGCTGTATCAATTAAGGATATATAGCTATATATGCACATTTTCCGAAAAATATAGGTCAAGTCCATCTAATGTACATTTCCGGCCATCTAATTAATAATGTAGCTTATCTCATTTTTAAAATTTTGATAGTGTATAGTACGTAACGAACAAATATTTGGTCATTTGTTACTAGCATGTCAAAGCCAGTGTGCTTTGAATGATATAGTTAGGCATGTGTTAAACTAGCTAGGATCTCAAATAATACTTAATTAATTGTTTTAATTCACAGCACACCTACCAAATTGGAATATATAGTATTAGACTTGAAGCCTAGTTTTTATTAGTTAAGCATCTTTTGTCAATCATATATCTTGTGAAAGAATAAATTGATGACAGAAAAAATTAAAACAGATCAATGGAAAGAAGCAATTAACTAGTAATACTAATCATTTAAATGAATGAATATGATAAATTTCAGTATACCAGCCTATGGTTACAAATGTCAAATGACATTTGCTTGCGTTCCCTCCTACGGAAAAGTAATAAAAAAAAAAAACTCGAAATGCCAAAGTTCTTGTACATTTCTTTACGAGTAATAGATACAGAAAGCACGTAAGTATGTATTTATCATGGGCAAATGATCATTTGATCTTGAGGATAATAAAATTTGGTTTCTTTATTTGGACCAAACGAATTGTGGCATGGAGATGGACCAGAAGGTGGTACAGGCCCTTTTGGTAGCATATCATTCCACATTTCTTCGTTACTGATCGTAAAAACTTCACGTCCCTTCGGTACTCTTGCACCACTTATCGTTCGAGTCGCTAACAAAACTAATATCGTCACGAAAATCAGCTGGTAGAAAAAAACACAACGTGTTAAACCCATTGGCTGACACTTTGTACTATATTCTTTTTGTGGGGATTGTGTTTGAATGATACAAATAATGTCGTCTTTATTCCTTTTGTTGTTTGTCTATATATACTCGTACAATGTAGCATGTTGAATTGGGGGTGGTTGGATTTAATCGCCCGAAATGAGTATTTCATTGTTGAAAATACATGGATATTGACTTTCGGCTAATATATAGTGGTCTTAATGTGTATTAGTCATGCTCTTTTTATTGACCTTGAAATTAAGGTAAAAAGTGGAAGGTTGAATTTTATTCGCCGGTAAGATATAGGGGCACTGGTAGCTAAGTATTAACTTGAACAATATGACATAATTTTACTTTTGGTGTTTGAAAAACGTGAGACTGTATACCGTGGCGCATTCGAGGTGATGTTCGAGGTGTTCATAAACCACAATAATTTTTTTAATTAGTGTATATTTCGTAATTTTGTTTCTCACGGGATAGAGAAAAAACGACCTGGTCATGATTTTACTTTTGGTGTTTAATTTTTTGGTCAACCACAAAGTACGGTTATTTTCTGGATTTGTGGTTCCTAGCTAGATCATGACTCGTTGTTATATATATCGATTCTGTGTATAGATGAGAAAGTAATATTATCCTTGACATGATGCAAATCGATCAAAATGTGAATAATTTGTAATTATCTTCTTCGTGAAAGAAGTGGCTTACGAAATGAATAATAAATTATACGGAGTACTTCAGTCTTTTAATTGATCTAAACAACTTATAAGGTTACTCTCTGATGATGTAGAGTTTTATCTTTCTTTTGTTATACGTAATTGGCTTGAAATTTTTTCATCAATTTTGAAGTCTTCACAATTAAATTCCAGGTTCTAGATTGTGTTGTTATTGTATGTCTAGAATAGCTTTCCCTTGCTTTCATGTATTTTGTCATGTAATTGTACTCTTTTGCAATAGCGCCTTGCTATAGTTACCTATATAAATATAACTATGCAGTTTTAAAATAAAAAATAAAAAATTGAGGCTAATTAACTTTTTTGATTTTCTTTTAAAAGGTTACTAATACTATATTTTGGTACGTACTTTAAAAACGTAGTTGTATACAGTGACAATATCAGGATTTTAGATCTCAGGTGGCTAAATAATTTACAAGATATCAAGCAAGTGTTAATAAACAAGTAGTAACTTTAAACTAAATTGAGCTGAACATATGAAATTCTAAGTGTATGTAATGTCGCATAACCAATTACATTATAGCTTAATGGGTTGCTAGGGTCACCTTTGAATTCCATGTAGCTCTCTCAATGGTCATATATATACAATCCTATTATTTTGTTTATGTCAAGTTTGAATATTGTTAATACTAATATATTTCTAATATATTTCCAATAGCATGTACATACCTTTGAACATATTTAGACTGGTACAAAGTGACTATCTTTTAGGGATTTTCTCTAATATGTTTTCGTACCTTGACCAAATCATTTGTGGTTTTTTCCTTTTATAATAGATTAAACCCTCCATTTAACGGTAACATTATAATAATTAAACGGAAATATTATACTTAATAGATAATATATGTTATTTTAATACCCGTGGATCGATCATTAAATACTATGATGTAATAAATTTATTAGGAAATATTATAATAAAATGATTACTAAATATTTACAAATTTTATATTACATGAATAACTATAACTATATATATAACTTAAAAGAACTGTAGTAAAAATCTTACAAGACAAAAAAAAGAATGCCACATAATGAAGTTATATAGAAGCAATAATAAATGTTTCCATTAAAAAAAAAAAAAAACTAGAAAAAGATTGTTTTATTAAACAACCATTAATAATGTGGCATTACACGTCTCCGTTACTGATATCATAATTCATATAAAAGTTAATGTGTAGACTTGAAAAATATATAACTAATATAGGTTTAACATACATTAATTATAAAGGTTTTTAAAAAAGATTGTTTTATTAAACAACCAAAGTTAGTAGTTGATGATTTTTGCATAGATTTCAGATCAAAGTTAAAAACAATAATTCACTGAATAAATATTTAACCAATTAAGACTAGACGGAGTGGACATTTTTCTCCCTGACCCTCGCCCTCTCTCACCCTCTCTCGCCCCCCACACCACCCCCGTCCACCGACTCTCCGTTTGGCCGACCCCTCTCCCTCGCCCGACCTCACCTTTGACCCTCCTCACTTCAAGATCTTTCCCCCTTTCCAAAAAGCCATTAACGGCTTTTTTTTTTTAATTTTCCTCTTCCTATATATATCTTCATCTTCTTCCTTTTTTAACAAAACATATACATATATACAAAACACCATCACACAAACACATAAATCTTCTTCCATTTTTACATAAATATATACATATATTACGGATATGGATCCTCCATCACCCTCTTCATCCGATGATTCAATCGATCTCGACGACGCTATTCTTAGTACCGTTGCTTTGATAGTTACTACTATGATTCAAGCCGCGGAAGACGAGGAGGACGAGGAAGACCAACTTTCGCCTAGAAGAAGAACGGTTCTGGAACGTCGACGTGAGGAGGCATACGCGCGATTGGTCCGCCTTTACTTTGCTGAGCGACCCGTATTTGGCGCGAGGGATTTTAGACGGCGCTATCGTATGAGCAAGCGGCTATTTTTGAGAATTACAAATGACTTGGAAGAAAGGTATCCATATTTTCAACAAAGAATGGATGCTCGTGGGAAGCTGGGTTCATGCCGATACACAAGACTACCCCCGCGCTTCGTCAATTAGCATATGGGTGTAGCGTCGACTTGTTTGACGAGCATTTGGAGATTTCGGCTAGGACTTCCCGGGAGTCGCTGATATATTTTTGTAAAGGTACATTTTATATATAGTTATATATTATTTAGTTACGTACATTTTATATTAATTTTACATTTTATATAGTTACGTACATAATATTTAGTTACATTTTATATAGTTACGTACATAATATTTAGTTATATATTAAATAGTTACGTAAATATTATATAGTTACGTACATAATATTTAGTAATATATTATATAGTTACGTACATAATATATAGTTATATATTAAATAGTTACGTACATATTATATAGTTACGTACATAATATATAGTTATATATATTAAATAGTTACGTACATATTATATAGTTACGTACATAATATTTAGTAATATATTATATAGTTACGTACATAATATATAGTTATATATTAAATAGTTACGTACATATTATATAGTTACGTACATAATATTTAGTAATATATTATATAGTTACGTACATAATATATAGTTATATATTAAATAGTTATGTACATATTATATAGTTACGTACATAATATTTAGTAATATATTATATAATTACGTACATATTATATAGTTGTGTACATAATATTTAGTAATATATTATATAATTACGTACATATTATATAGTTGCGTACATAATATTTAGTTATATTAATTCATTTACGTATTTACAAATAATTTAAATAGGTATAAATGAAATGTATGGACCGACATACCTACGGAGACCTACATCTATGGATCTTGAACGAATATACGATGTGCATGAGCAGCTTCATGGTTTCCCTGGTATGATCGGTAGTATTGATTGCATGCACTGGCCATGGGAGATGTGTCCAACCGCATGGCGCGGTTTGCACACCAGAGGGGATGTTGGTAGACCATCATTGATGCTTCAGGAGGTTGCGTCTACTGACTTGTGAATTTGGAATGCATATTTTGGTCAGCAGGGGTCCAACAATGACATCAACGTGTTTGAGGCGTCCCCAGTCTTGGAAGAAATTATATCTGGCTTGGCACCTACAGGTTAATTACGTACTTAACATTTATGTATATAATATGTAGTAATATATTATATATGCTTTTGTTAACTAATATTAGCTTTTGTTTAATTTACAGTTGGTTTTTATGCAAACAACAACTACTACAAAGCCGGATACTACTTGACAGATGGCATCTACCCTGAATATTCCAATTTTGTGAAGACTTTTACTGACCCGATTGATGAAAAGAGAAAATACTTTAAAAAAAACAAGAATCGGCGCGAAAGGATATCGAGAGAGCATTCGGGGTTCTTAAAAAGCGTTGGAAAGTTATTAGTTTTCCCTCACGGTTTTGGGACAAGCAGAGGATGCATGACGTGATATACGCGTGTATCACTCTACACAACATGATATTGGAGGATGAAGATAAAGCTTTTTGTCAAGACTTCAACGATGAAGACCCGACACTAGACCCGGCGTATTGGGAACAACAAACTCCAATGGAGCAACGGATCTCGAGTTCACAAGCCGTACGAAATAGCCAAACCCACAACATGCTCTTAGTGGATTTGCTAGATCATCTTTGGGAAAACAAGAGGGGAAATCCTCCACCATACGTGTCACTGGAAGTCGATGACTACTTTAGCGATGATGATTAGTTATTAGTTATTTATTTGTGTTTGTGTATCGAATAATTTATTTTTTTATGTGTTTGATGTGTGGTTTTTATGTTTTAGTTTGTATGTGTTGGATTTTAATTTTAATGGTTAGTATTTTATTTTACTATTTATAGAAATTTTGTTATTTTTAAAATAATATGAAAATCATAAAAAATTAAAACAAAAAAAAAATCAATTATTAAAACCAATCATTGAAAGTGCCACATGGCACAAGTCGCCCCTTACTTAAAAAACCACCAATTTTCACCCTTTTTGAAGGGCAACTCTTTTTATCCTCCATGCCACATGACATAAGTCGCCCCTCCTTCCCCCGACACCACTCCTCTTAGTCTAAGTATATACCAATGGGCAATGGGTTACGTTTTTGAGGATGAATCAGATGAACATGGCATATATAAAAATTGAAATTTAAATAAATAGTTGAGATTTTATTTTTTAAAAGTAATTACAGTAATAATTAATAAATAATTATAACATGCACATAGGATATATTAAATCAAATAATATAAAAAAAAAAGAATAAAAAAATCAAAAAATAGGATAACATGATTAACTAATTTTCACGTAATAAAAAACATATTATATTTTAATTATATATAGAGGTTGGGTAATGAAGTTCTCTAACATGGATTTGGTTGTTGTGATATTTTATCCTCGTAAAAGATTGCAATAACATGGTTGAGTCGTTAGTATTGAAAACTTCAAAACGATTAACTAATGGAGTTAATTAGTTTTGGGGGATGATGCCAAAAGGTCAAATCGAATTCGACAATCAGAACACAACATAAATTGACAACAGTTGTGCAAGAAAGGAACATGCAACGAAACTTCATACGTATACATGATATCAGCATAATTTCAAAGTGTTCAAAACGTTTGAAATTACAAACTCCTGATCAAATTCGATGGATCACGTGTGACACGGCTTCAGACTGTTCATTCAATAAATACGTGGAGTGGTCGTGGACCATATTTTTCATTCTACGGATTTTCAGTATGCCTGGTGACCCGACCAGTTTTTTAATAAAATGACCATACTTTTTGCAGCGACCCTCGCTGCAAAAAGTCAGTGTACGAGACCGTACACTGAGGACTTGATGGTCCACAGTGGAGTTTGTTTTTATCTACTTTTTGCAGCGAGCTGAGGACTTGATGGTCCACAGTGGAGTTTGTTTTTATCCACTTTTTGCAGCGAGGGTCGCTGCAAAAAGTAGATAAAAACAAACTCCACTGTGGACCATCAAGTCCTCAGTGTACGTGCGGTTCTATATATGGAAACTTATAGCGTCCGCTTTTCTCACAATCGCTTTCAAGTTCTAATTGTTCTTTCTATTTGTTCTTTCACAATCTTTAGTATTTGTTCTTTCACAAATATATATAGATATAGATATATAGATATACATTAGATTTTCAATATACTATAAATTGTTCTAAACATCTCAATATATTTGTTCTTTCACAATCTTTAATATTATTATTATCAGTTTTCAATATATATATATATATTATTGTTTTCATTTATATATATAGATATAGATATATAGATATACATTAGATTTTCAATATACTATAAATTGTAGATCTTTAGTATTATTATTATAATTTATCATTATTTTAGATGGATTTTGAAAGTATATGGAGCGAAATGGGTGCGGAAGGTTTTGAGCTTCACTTAGAAGAACCTGATGAAGAATTTGACATACCAGAGGCGGCCCCTCATTTTGACTACGACGCTAGAGTTTTCCACACCGATCCGGTATCCTTGTTAACTTTTAAAAAAACTAATTTAGGCAAATATCATTATTAGTTTATATTTATTAGTATTTAATTTGTGTTTTTTTGTTAAATTTATTGCATATTTAAATGTTAGATATTGCATATTTAAAATGTTAGATATTTATTAGTATACAAATTAATGATAATTTGTTAAAAAAAAACTAATTTATGCAAATATCATTAAAATATTTATATTTTAGTACTATTTAATTTGTGTTTCGTTGTTAAATTTATTGCAATTTTAAAATGTTAGATATTGCATATTTAAAATGTTAGATATTTATTAGTATACAAATTAATGATAATTTTAAAAAAAAAAAACCTAATTTAGGCAAATATCATTAGAATATTTATATTTTAGTACTATTTAATATGTGTTAGGATGTTAAATTTATTGCAATTTTAAAATGTTAGATATTACAATTTTAAAATGTTAGATATTTATTAGTATACAAATTAATGATAATTTTTATAAAAAAAACTAATTTATGCAAATATCATTAAAATATTTATATTTTAGTACTATTTAATTGTGTTAGGATGTTAAATTTATTGCAATTTTCAAATGTTAGATATTTATTAGTATACAAATTAATGATAATTTGTTAAAAAAAAACTAATTTAGGCAAATATCATTAGAATATTTATATTTTAGTACTATTTAATTTGTGTTTCGTTGTTATATTTATTGCATATTTAAAATGTTAGATATTTATAAGTATACAATTTAATGATAATTTAAAAAAAAAAAACTAATTTAGGTGTTCGATTCACACGAAGAATTGTTCAACTGGGCCAAAAGTACAGGATTGCAGCTTGGTTATGTGTTAATCAAACGACGAACAAATTCCAACTTAGCTGGTGTAAAAAATAAAGTGACGATAGTCTGTAATCTTTCTGGGAAATGGATGATAGGATAGGCGGGCTCGTTAAAAAGACACTTAAATGTCAGTGCCCCTTTAGATTAATCGGTCGTTTGACTGATGATGGTTGGAGGATAACCGTTGTAGACGACACACATAATCACTATCCAGCTGAGAATCTGGAGGGTTACGCGTACGCAAGAAGGTTGACTGAAGAGGAGAGATTGTTTCTGGAAGAAGAATATCATCGTGGTAGTACGCCCCGTGGGATGTTAAAGCTATTGAAAGAAAAATTTCCAGGAAACTTGACCCGCAGTGATGACATTTACAATTTCCAAAAAGCTATGCAGAAGAAGGCGGCCGAAAAACATGGGAACACTCCAATGCAGGTATATTATATCAAATTTACATATCTTTTTATTTATTTACTATGATAGAGTATCTGAAACGACATATGTACGCCATATTGTTCAAACGAAACAGGTTATGTTCAGTTTGCTTAAGGAGCATAATTACTTGTATTATCATACAACAAACAGTGTATCTGGTCGGTTGGAGAATCTGTTTTTTATACATCCGACATCATTTAAGTTGTGGCGTGCATTTCCTTATGTTATCCAAATAGACGCCACGTACAAAACTAATATGTACAACATGCCATTGGTCGAGATCGTTGGTGTCACTCCAACAAACAGGACCTTTAGCATATCATATGCGTTTATCATAAGCGAACAAGAGCATAATTATAGATGGGTGTTGGAGTGTTTGAAGTCGACGTTAGGTGAAGGCTTTGCTGTGCGTGTGGTACTCACAGACCGGGATCTGGCGCTAATGAAAGCATGCAAAACCGTTATGCCTGAAGCATACCATTTACTGTGTAGAGTGCACATATGGAGGAACATAGACAAATTTAGCATGCCATCGTTAAAAGGGGAAGGGAAATGGGGGCCTTTTTACGGATAGTGGAAAAAACTTTACGAGTCCCGCACACTAGAAGAGTACACCAACAATTTATCATATTTAAAAGAGAAGATGGGTCCCCGTTTAAACAGTAAGTGAAGTGCTTTTGAAGTTTTTTTTTTTTCTAATTTTTGGTAAATCACATATACCTACACAAGCTAATCAAATTTTAAATTGACAGAGGTTTACAAGTACCTGCAGAAGGAGTGGCTTTCCCCGTACAAGGAAAAGTTTGTGTCCTTTTGGGTGGATCAGAACCTCAACTACCGTAACTACACTACCAACAGAGTTGAGACTGAGCATTCACTCCTCAAGTCCGAGTTACAGGGGAGATGTACATTTCAAAGAATAATTCAATGTGTTAATGATGTCCTCCTCGGACAAGATACAGAAATCAAGGGCCAACTGGAAGAAAGCAGGATTTATAGAGCTGGTAAACACAACTACCCATGTTTGAAAGACCTGCTTTGTGTTGTATCTGTGACAGCTCTTGATATAATGGTTGATGAAATTAAACGATTAAAAAATGAGATCGGAAAAGACTTGAGAAAATGCAGGTGTAAGGTGTGGACTAACTGTGGCCTTCCATGTGCCTGCCGTCTAGCTGCGTACATGCATTGCAGTAAGTTTATTGAAATATAGGCAATTGCTTTTTTTTTTTTTGTAAATGTACAAATATTGTAATTATTTTTCGTCAAAAATGTAGACAAACGTGTTGAGGTGCATACCATAAATGACTTTTGGAGAAAGCTAGACCTGACACCGTCGACATGCCTTCCGGACAACGATCATCGAAAAGACTCTGACGATAACGAAGCTATCGACCAATTAGTAGAGGATGTTAAAGTCCAGTTTAAGGATCAACCGAAGTCAAATCGCAAAAACTGGATTTCTAAATTAAAAGACATCGTCTATCCGGGGAGAACGAAAATCAAGGACCCTTCTGTTATTAAAAATAAACGTGGAAGACCAATCGGGTCAAAGAAAAATATACCTCAAGTATGTCGGATCATAATTCGAACTACATTTAATTAATTGATTATTTTTTTTTTTTGGTAATTGCCCCCTATTTGTTAGTATACTTGTAAGTGTAATCTGTTATTAAATATTTTTTTTTTGCAGGCGCCCGAACATAACAGACCAGCGACAAACACAGCACCCTTCGGTCTTCAAAAATCCAGGTCGGTTCAATTCTCCGATCAATTTTCGCAGCCGTCATGTGCATTTGGAGAAGGCCAATATGCGAGACACAGTGAATAGGTGAGCACCCAATCACGTTTTTTCGAAGAAACGGAAAGTCAACCACAATCACCTGAAAGTCGGAGATAGAGTGATTATGTGGGCACCAGTTCTTTTTTCGCGGAAACACCATCACGTTTCTTCAATGAAACTGAAAGCCAACCACAATCACCTGAAAGTCGCAGACAGAGTGATTATGTAGGCACCAGTTCTTTTTTCGCGGAAACACCATCACGTTTCTTCAATGAAACTGAAAGCCAGCCCGAACGGGGTCAGATTGGGAGACAAAGTAATTATGTGGGCCTATCAATGAACGTGCCAGACAATGTAGACGAACCATATAACAAAGTATTATGGGGTCAAAGTGGTAGGCAGAGTGGGTATGTGGGTTACGAGTTTAACATCCCGGGAAATACAGATTCCTTTGGCGAACCTTATAACAAACTATACTGGGGACAAAGTGGCAGACATAGTTCGTATGTGGGTCGCGATTCACGTTTCGCAGACACACAAAGTTATTTCGGAGATCAAAATAGCCAAACGCAAGAAGAAACATATAGCTTTGTTGATCAATTATTCTCGACACCCATTACACAGAATACACAAAATCCGCATAACAACCCTGAACCGTTTACACACAACTTTTTCCCGAGTGAGTCAACATCGTTTGACATGAGTCATTACCTAGGCCAGCTCCCTAAGTTCTTTCAAAGATACGTTGTCAATATAAAAAATGTACAGTCTGATGGTAACTGTAGGTTTCGGGCACTGGCTGTTTCTTTGGGTGAAAACGAGCAAAAATTCGAGTGGATTCGCAAACTAATGCTAGAGGAGTATGAGTCCAGGCGCGGATACTATAAGGGTGCATTCGCTGGTGACGCTAAACACATAACACTTTGCTATCAATGTCTTATCCAAATGGTCGCCCACACGATTACTGGATGATGAATCCATATTGCGCTATGCTTCTGTCTAATGCGTTGGGGGTAATAATTATCTGTTTAAGTTTAGAGGAGAACATCACATGTTTTCCTTTTTGGAAGGGGCCAGGCGAGCTATACGTAGATGACCTGATATGCATTGCCCTGGTATCGGGGTCGACACATTTTGTTACGGTTTTTTTAGATAAGGACTGCCCAATGCCTTACACCTCAGCTTGGGGACATGATAAACCTGCATCGCAGGCCTGGGTAACACATCCGAAGTACAGAGACCGTTTGGCTGAGTACCACAGACACATTCAAGCTAATAAGGCACCTACGGGATATGAGATCCTTGAATAGTTTATTTATATCGTATAATTGGTTGTTTGTAACTCTTTAACGTATGTAATTTTTGTTATTATAAGTACTAGATATCGTTGATGTATTTTTTTACTTATATTTGTTATAATGATTACTAATAATAGTTGACGTATTCTATAGCTATCTTTGATGTTTTTGTTTTTATAAGTACTAGATATCGTTGACGTATTCTATTACTAATAATAGTTGACGTATTTATTTATATAGATTAGGCATATTTTTTTTTACGTTTTTTTCGTTTATTATGACCATCATCACCAGCACATCCGAAAAGATAAGCACATATACACCACAAACATAATTCATACGATAAAAAATATATTGTTTATAACCACAAAATACTAATGATGAGCATCATCGCTCTCATCATCATCATCATCGTCATCCAAATTGACATGATACGGTCCGCCTGAGTATTGAGGGGCTGTGGGCAACTGCTGGGACGGCTGAGGAGGAAAAGGAGCCTGTGCATAACTAGAATAGTTAAATAATTCCTCAAATAAGGAGGACGTCTGGCTAGGCTGAGGTGGGTCATTGTTCAAGTCGAATGATGCACGTGGCTGTCCCTGGGTAAGATGCGTATAGTCATACGCCTCGGTACCCATCTGCCTGATGACCCGCCCTATGCCTCGACGATGCCCCGCCCGGGGTCCCCGTACATCCATGACAATGTCAGGATCTGGTGTTGGAACGGGGTCCTGTTCAGCCTCCTCCTTCTTCTTCTTGAGCTGAGACTGTAAAAAACGTTACATTATACATAAGGTTGATTAATTAACATTTAATACTAAAAAATATAAAATCCTAAAGAGAGACACATACATGTATTTCTTCAGCCATCGGGTGTTCCCATTGTTTATCCTTCTTCTTCTTGTGCTTAATCTCAAACAAATCCACCAAGTCCACGTCCTTGTTTTTTTCAACATGTAAACACATCAATTTATCATAAGACATATACATTCTTTAATTTATACTTTTAAACACAAGTATTTATATTTAATACATATATATTATAAGAAATATATATTATTAAACTTATACTTTTAAACACAAGTGTATATATTTAATACATATATAATTCATAACTAACCTTCTCATGGTGGACGTACTGAGAGTAAGACTTATGACCATGGGTCCCCGCAAGAACTTGCTTGCCCCTGTTCGTGTCGTTTCTCGCCGACTGCTTCACCCGGTCCTCCCTCTGGTAATACCCCAACAAAGCTCTCCAGTCCTCCTGTGAAATACCCTCTGGAGGAACAGCCTGTTCCATCTGGGGAACTGCATCCAGGCCCCCCTTTTTGGAAAAGTGGGCTCTCTTGAACTGGCTCTTTCGGAGCCGATACTGATCTGAGCAGTCCCTATCAACACACAACCTGAATCCCCGCCTGATAGGATCCTCGGGGTTAGGAATCTGAATAAAGTGGTCAAGTTTGAACCGAGTCTGCAATTTATAAAAGTAAAAGTTAGCGAAATTAAAAATTGATACAAACATCAAAGAAGAAGTTAAAAATTAATAATATTTTACGTTCAGAGTCGGGATGATAAACTCCTTTCTTTCAGTAGGCACATGGTCTCAGGAGTCGTATGTCTGAGGGATGTGGCGGACCAATGTGCCAATGAGGCTCTTATACATAGAAGAATTTGGGCCGATCGCCTGCCACGTTTTTAAGTTGCTCGTGTCAAAGTCGATCGACAGACGACCTTTTTTTGAGAACCCGGCCTCCAAATTTAAATTCTGACAGGGCCCCCTCCCTTTCCCTTTCGTGGGGCTAGCAAAAATTAAAAAAACAAGTTAGTAAAAAAATATTAAATTAAAATATGAATTATAAAGAACCAAATTCTAAAAAAACAAGTTAGTAAAAAAATATTAAATTAAAATATGAATTATGAAAAAACCAAATTCCTTACCGCCGCTGCTTTTGCAGCCCATGTAATCTTCCACCATGGTCGACGTGGGTCTTCATTGCCGCCATCACCGCCATGGTAAGTCGCCATCTATACTGCAAAATACAAATCATATTATACGTTTTTTGCAAAATACAAATCATATAACAAAATTATCACAAATTTAATTACTTTTATATATATCTTTTTACTTGATAATAATTTTTAGAACTCCGTTTATACAATATAAATTTACTTTTATACTTTTAAATTTAACTTTATAGTAATTTTTAATACGTCTTAAGTAGTTTATTTAATCAAAGTTTTTAATTCAAATTTTTACATAATTTTGTATATTTAGTTCAATACATATATTTTTAACATAATCTTGGCTACTTATTTTAATCAATTTTTTAACAAATTTTAAAACTACGTCATTTTTAATTTGTCAATATTCTAACCAAAAAGTAAAACACCTAACACTAATGACTAAAATATTCTAACAAATCAATATATTAACTTTTTAACTTAATTTTTTATACGTCATACTTTTGAATTTAATTTTTATAATTAATTTTTATGTATATTTTTGTTGAACTAAATTTTATTACGTCTTAAGTAGTTTATTTAATCAAAATTTTTACATAATCTTGCCTATTTATTTTAATCAATTTTTTAACAAATTTTAATCTACGTAATTTTGCATTTAATGATATATATTCTAACAAATCACTAACAAAACAAATTCGTGGCTCCTAACAAATCACTAAATTATCAACAAATCAAAACTAACTATACTAACAAACCTATTAAAATCCTATAAACAACTAATAATCCTAACAAAACTAATAAATATACAAAAACTATACTAACATACCAATATTCTAACAAAACTAACTAATTAACAAAACTAACAAAACTAATAATAACATACCAATATACTAACAAACCTATTAAAATCCTATAAACAACTAATAATCCTAACAAATTAACAAAACTAATATATATACAAAAACTATACTAACATACCATGGGGGCCCACATTTTTTCACTTTTTGCAGCGAGGTTCGCTGCAAAAACTAGTAGTGGACTAGATACTAAAAAATAATGGTTTGGATATTGGGAAAAACATAAAATACATACCAGAATTTGAAATGACCGGAAAATTTGGGGGAGGACGAACGACCGGAATTTGGGGGAGGATAATCCCGACACTGGCGGTACGAGGATAATCCCGACACTGGCGGTACTGCGGTGGCGGTGGACGGCGGCGGCGGCTGGCGGTACTGCTCGGTGGTGGCTGGCGGGGGTGATGATCCTGTCGTTGTCGTGATACCCGGATTGGTGTTTTGGTGGATGGATTTGTTAAATTTTGTTAAACAAAATCGGAAGAAATAAGTGTAAGAAAATGTTAGATATGGAAGGATGGAGGAAGGAAAATGATGGAATAGATGGATGGGTGGATCGGTTTTTAAAAAGGTGCTCCGGTTAACTTATTGCAGCGACCCTTGCTGCAATAAGTCGAGTAACAGTTGGTCAAACATTTAAAGCGGCTTAGTGGAATGCTGACGTGGCATAGGTTTTTGCAACGAGGGTCGCTGCAAAATCTGCCTGGTCAAATTACTAAAAATGCTGGTCGGGATACGGGGTTCGTTTTTTAGTTATTAGAAAATACTGTAGTAAAGAAGGTGGCACGCAAGTTATTGCGATGGAATAATTGGCTTGATATATGTGTCTTCATGTGTCAAATAATTTTTTTTTACTGGTTTCGAAAATGAAGGCATTAAGAACTATATCGACCAAAAAAAGGATATATACCCCCACAAGTTAAAGTCGTGGCTCGTGAGTTAATTAAAAGATTATATTCATATATTTGTGTTTAACTAAATTAAATGCATATCTAATAGAAAAGATGCATGGTATTTCTGTTTATCGTACATAATATAATATTGCATACAAAGTTAATTACCAGTTATTTTCAATTTTCGGATTAAACCAATGTTTTTAAATCTAAGATCACCTTGCCTGTTAACCCAAAACCGGTTTAATGACAACTAGTTTTTTGTTTTTTTTTTTCTTTCAAAAAGGTTAAACTCTATTTATTATTGAACTTCAAGTTGTCATTTAACTTTTTTAAAAATAGAAAAAAATTAATGATATTTATAATCATAAAAAATAACTGAGGGAAAAACGAAAATATCAATTATGTTTGAACATCAGAACCTCAATATAAGTATGTTGAGCCTGATTGATTTACAGGTCGTTAGCATTGGAATCGAGTTTTCTATATTATGCGCGGTGCGTAAATTTATCAGTATAAAGTCTCAGAAATTTTCAAGTACCAAAAACACATAAAAAGAAAAAGAAACAAAAGGTAACTTTGATGTGCTACCAACGGTCATGTACATAGCATTTAAAGTAATTACCTTTTACGTTTGTCCATGGGATTTAACCTAACTGTACATTTAATTCCTCTTATGTCTTTTAGTCAAATGTTGGTCACGGGTTCAAAACCTTTGAAAGGCATATTGGGAAGTCTTTGCCAATGAGGTGGAATATGGAGTTTTCTCTAGCATTAGCTAGTTTCCTCCAGAACGGTAGTGGGACTTCCATCGCTAGTGATGCCCTTGGATTGACTGTGCTGGTGACGTGGTCGATCTCTATCGGACGATGAAGAGGCATGCCGCTGAGTCTAATCACCACTGCTGTTCAAAAAATTTTTTTTACCTTTTACCTTTTACATTTTTTTTATATTTTTATTTTTGTCTTTTTACCGGCAAAAATGACTAGTTTAGTAAAATTTAGTACCACCCCTTTATATTTGGCAAATGGTAAATTTTGGTTTATAAGATGGAGAGTTGGATATTTTAGTGTAATTGGATTAACTTGTTTGGTCAATAACGTCATAATAATACATCATATAGTATTGGAGGTGCGGAGTGCACGCATATTTGAATTTATTATGACTTTTTTAGGAGCCCATAAGGTACGGGGGTCTGAGGGCAGCGCTGCTAGGAGCGGGGTCCAAATGGCAGAGCCCTTGGCTGGGGTCGAGCTTGAAAATTTTTTATCTCCATTAAATTGCTATAGTAAAAATCCTTCCGAAAATTTATTTTTCGGAATTTGAGGGACCAAAAGTGGCAATTTCGAAATCCCTTATGAATAACTACCGTTTAGGCCGTTATCGGAAAATATAATGATAAAAACATCCCGTAATGCAATTGCTGATCATTCTTCTTCCCTTTTCTTCTTTATGGTTCTTCTCTCAAATAACAACACACAGAAAATTCTAAATTCTCTGAATTGTATCCGATTGAATAATTTGGGTGAACCGCCAAATTGATTCAATCTGAAAGTGATTACATTTTTTCAGAGTTTAATTATATCTGGTTATCTGTTCATTATTCACAAATTTCCCCAACAAGGATTGAATCAATTTACTGAAGATGACGAACAACGATTTTGTGAAGGATATGAATTATGATGAAGCCTTTTAAGAAATTGGACAAGTTTACTGGGCAGAATTTTCGTTGCTGGCAGAAAAAAGATACACTTCTACTTAGACGAATTTAAAAGTGGTATATGTTCTAAGGACGCTTATAGGTTTAAATTATTTTATCAAAATTTGAAAAAAAATGATTTTGAGACCTTATGTATTCTTTATCAAAATTTGACAAAAATGATTTTCATACCTTATGTATTCTCTTGGTCCAAATAATAAACATTTTCTATACATACAACATACTATTGTGAATTCTTGTTGTAAGTTTGAACACTGAACCCTTCAACTTTCTTTTATTGACCAAATCTATGGACATGGTTCGATTGATCGAATTCATGTTCTAAGATGAGTATTTTATATCTTTATTTATCTATATTTTTCATTGTTAACACTTCTTGCCATCAAGTTGGTGTAAAAAAGTCTCATTTCATTTATATTAGTTTTAGTGATATACATTTTGACTTAATTTATTTAATAATACATCTTCTACATGAATTAGATTTTATATATTCCATTAACATTGCTTCTAAAAACAAGTTGATCTGTTGATGTCTCAAATTTGTGTCAATTATCCCCTTTTAGCTATATGTGTAGATTTGAACTGAACAAATACTTTTCGGATTTCTTTCTAAACAAAGTCTTCAACGTCTAACCAAGCTAGATTAGTAAAGATTAGATGTCTATTAACTGGTGTAATGCTATAAGTAAAGTAAATTGTAGTTCGATAGATTGGTCACATAGTCTTATGTTTAATATGTTGTAATTATGTTGCTAGCGTCTTACTAAAATGGTATCAATAAAATTCATTGTTAAGGAAAAAAGAAAAAAAAATGTCTATTAACTTGCCTGTCTAAAACATAGATATAACAATATACAATTATACATAAACATTTTTACAGAAAAAAAAAAGGATTTCCATTAACTTAATATTAAAATAGAAGTCCAAAAGAGAATTTTATAATTTCGATTACCTACACGTCTCTGTCTCTGTCACTCATGCAAGTATGTCACTATGCAGTATGCAGTTATATAACAATCTAAATAATACTAGTAGGATTTAGTTAGTCCTTAGACTTGGTCGGGTTTTTTGTTCTTGTTTGTTTTTTGTATTCTAGCTAGTTTTAAGCTTAAAAATATTTTACCAGTCGAGTATTTGATTAATGCGTTTAGAGTTCTGTATTAGTTAAGGTGCAGGCCTGGGCCCTTTTAAGCCCAACTACGTTCCATTTGGTTACTTGGCTAGTGATTAGTAAATAGATTGATAACATATATGTTGGGCTCCTTGTGTGGTTTGAAGGTTCAGGCCCCAAAAGATAAACACTCACAACTCAAAAGTGTATTGTACTATGCAAAAAGAAAAAAAAAAACATTGATAAAAAAAATACTAAGGGTGCGTTTAGTTGTGATAATGTGTATTAGTATTTTATTTTTAGTTTTCTAAAAACTGAAAGGAGTTTTCTATTTTTATAAAACAAATAAAATTTTTAAAAACACTTTTTAAACTAGAAAACCAAAAACAACTTAAGGTTTTTTAAAATTTTGAAAATGAAAAATGAAAAACAATTATAAAAAAAAAAAAGAGTGTTTTCTATGTTTTCTTAAAAACAAAAATAAAAAACAAAAGATTTTTTTCCAACTAAACACCCCTAACTTTTTGATGCATTAGACAATGAAAACATATGTATATAGCTTGACAAAACATCATGGGTAACATAACTTACATACATATAAAACTATCTAGGCCGCTAATAAAAGTATAAAACTACCCATGTTCTCCAAATATCAAGTCACTTTCCAACATGTTTTTTTCTCTTGTAAGACTCTGTCAATCTATTGATTCATTTTACTAAACATACTAAATAACTTGCTAGTTAACTTAACAATATTCAGCATTCTAACTTTAATCTAACGGCTTAATAAAACATGCTATTAAACCAACTTAAATTAATATTAAACCCAACATGGTTAACGAGCTTAACGACATTAAATGAATTAAAAAGTTAATTTGATAAATTGTTAGAAAGTTGTAATGGTTCACGTACGACAGATATGAGATGTCTTAGAAAGTTGAAACATATGACGAGGTCATCTCAACTTTATCTGTTTAGATTCATAGAGCCTTATAGGATATGAATAGACTACATACGCATACCATACCTTTTGGTTTTCTTAAAAGTCATTATGTATTTACGTGATCATTTTCGGCCATTCAGTCAAATCATAAAATAAAATGCTAGTTGTACGCCCTCGTTTTTGAAGTTTGTTTGTTAATGATCGAATGATAGAGGCATCGAACCATTATTTTATTCAATTTCGATATATTTCTGTTTTGCCTATTTACATAACTAGATTATTACCCGCGTAATACGCGGGAAACATATATAATTAATGACATGTTAATTTTTTATAATATCATTGACAAATATTTAACAAGCTAAGAATTAAACCAAAAACATGAAGTTATATTAATGGTTGTTTACATTCTGGATAACAGTGGCTAGACAGTTGAAAAATTGATACATCATCTATTACTTGTCTCGCTAAGTAAGGTTTTCGTCTCTTTGGATGTCTTTCATTCATCCGGATATGTCAGCATTGTCATTGTACTTGTGCTTTAATATTTTACTCGAATAATTTAGTTTTACACTAAAATTACCAAGCAATTTAATTATCAATTTATATATCGCATGTTGTGTTAATATAACTTAATATTATGCATAATATCATTGCAATTTTCATACAATTAATTTTCTGATATATAATTGTGATAACTTACCACTCCATATTTGTTTTTAGTTCTTTATTAAGAAGACGGTTTCACATCCGGTCCGGTTTTCAAAATATTTATTTAATAAAAACGTTATATGATAAAAATACTATATAAAAAAATCCTTACAACAAATTTTATTCGTTATATGATAAAATAACTATACAAAAATTTAATTTGATAAAAACGTGTTACATTAAAAAATAAAATTTATTGTAAAAAGAATAAAAACTAATTTTAAAGATAAAAAATGATATAAAATATAAAAACATAAGTTTCCATAGTTATATCATTAAAAACATAAATTAATAATGTCTACAAACTTAAATAAGGAAATAATAATAAATTAAATTTATTAAAATAAATTTAAATCTAAAAAAGTTAAATAAGGTATATAACATCATCATTTGATCTAATGACTCTAATTAAAAGTTAAACTTCATCTAAAAGTTTATATTTCTTCAATTACGAATTAAGATTTATCTTTTATATATATTTAGAGATGATAAAGACATGTACGTTGTTAATTTAAATATTAGTACGTAAAATAAACATATAAAGACCGTAATTACATAGATAACTGCTCCTCCCCTTCTCTCCGCTATTTGAATATGGAACATCATAACAACGAATAGGAATGAAACGGCTATAGCTCCTATATAAACTACTGGGAAGATCATAGCGAAAAAGTCAAGACCTAACAAAAGAAGTAAACCTGAAGTGTTGCGAAAGGTGCCAGAAAGAAGTGGAATCAGACTCAGTTTCAGTAGCCTTTATTTGACCCCAAGAATGGATTGGATCGAAACGACTTTCCTGTTGAAGCCCTCTGTGTCTGTATTAATTTCTGACCGCACGAAATCTCCATAGCCAATTTTCCATTTTTTATTATGAAATCAGGGTCAGGGCCTTTCTCGCTGCGAGCGCATCCTATTCTAAAGTCCTTTCCTAAACCACTTCCCGTTCAGTTGCTGAAAGATAGAGAGAAGGCTTTCTAAATGAGATTGAGTTCCACGAAACGACGCCCTGCTCCTTGAGTATCATGGGATTGAATACCCCGACCTCCTAGAGGCTCCCGAGAAAGCTATTTCAGCCTTCCGGACAAATGGCGATAAAGAGGAAATGATTCAAATTCAAGAAAAAAAGAGTCGAATTGTAAGTCAAGTAAGAAGGAAGGAGGCTAGCCCCCGAAAATGCTCCGCGCCTAGGTTCTTTTGTCTGTTAAATCAAAAGAAAGAAAGGAAAAAAAAAAGTTCAGTAGCTTGTCGTAATTGAGATTAATTCTATATCTTTGGTTTACAAACAAATAATAGTTTCTCAATAAGATATTAGTACTAATGTTTCATGAAATATTATAAGTAGACTATGTGTATATATTTCCGTTTGGTTGCTAATGGCTATAGCGCTCCATGAAAAGTTTTTGGCACGATTGTGGCCGGGGTTCTAATCTCTCCATTTCAATATTAATATATGCTTTAACATCACTTTCTAACATAACCTTTTATACATTGACATTTTTAATGCTTATAAATATGTTTCAAGTCTTTGTTTTCCTTTTCAAAAAACTTAGCATCAAGATTCACGACCTTCAGTATAATAATGCATCATAGATAAAACTAATACGTTAAAGATAAAGCCAATTACTATGAGTTTATGATAAATTTCATGAATTATGAATGCCGAAAAATAATATATATATATATAACGAATTTTTGTTAAAAAAAATATTATTTTATATGTGCATGATTTATTTATATATCTCTACTATGAATATGTATATATATATACACTAGCGAAGCATGATACCTACGCAATGTAACGGCGGTGACGGAGACAGTGGTTTAGTGGCCAATGTAAGTGACGGGTGGTGATGACAACGATTATTGGTGGTGTTGGTGGCAGTGTCGAATGGGATAAATTGATGTAAAGGTAATACTAAAAATATTTTAGAATATAATAGTTTGTAGTAGTGTAAATTAGGTCATCAAAACAAATTTTGTAATTCTTATTAACTCTTTCATTAAGAGATGCTTATTATGAGCAATTTCGTACTTTTGCATATAACTATTTTGTAACATTTTTTTAAAAAATGGAAAGTTACATCATTTTTGTTTTTATAAAAGAATAAAGATAAATAAATAAACAAAATAGAATCTCATATCGGGGCATTCCATGATTGAATTTCAAAGATGATCAAATCATGTCATTGATGGATCCATGTGTAAATTCAATTTGGAGAAGCATCTCATGTTAATTTTGATTCCTTACACATGGATAGATCATGATGACGAACAAGAAAGCTGAATAACTTTCTCCTTCTTTAACCTCCTTTTGTTTTTCACATGTTTAAATTACTCTAAAATAAAATTACCATCTACGAGGAATATATATTTTTTACAGCAAATCATACAACGCAAAACTAGAAGGTTGTTCAACCGCCCGATTTCACAAAATGATTGAGAAAAGTTGTGATGTATTTCTTATAATTATATATGGGGAAGAATACTAATTAAACAAAAATAAGTGTACTTCCCATTATAGCTCAGTGGTTGAACACCAACTTTACATGTTGGAGTCCTCAAGTTCGAAACATGAGAAAAACATTTAAAAAGAATTTCACAAAAAGTCATCCAGTGAAACAGATTTCAGTCCTGCAAAAGGGGCAGGGTCTTACCCTAATTAAATATCATGCCTTCGTGTGGTGGCAGTTTAGTTGGGGTTTCTCCTCATACTAGGTATTGAGGGTGAGAGGTCTCTCTAGCGCGGATCCGGATAAAACAACGTAAGCTAGATCCCCTATTGCGAGCAAATGATACACACCTTAAAAAAAAAAAAAAATCAACAGGGAAAATAGAATCAAATAAAACAATAGAAATACCATTAAATATTCTTGGGACGTCAACAAACGTCAATGTACAGATATTGTCCTCTTACCAAACTGAAAGCTCAATCAAAGCTACCATTCTCCTCCCCATAACATTTGGATATGGTTACAGATATATCTAGCCCATGCTTTTTAATAATACATTTAAAACATACGTATACACATATAAAACATATATCAAAAAATGAATGTATATATGTTAATTAAATCCATATCTATTATACCTGTGATATTCGTACCACACAATATGATATTTGTATCACACATTTTGATAAATTTATTATACCTGTGCATTATGTATATCATGTACCCTCTATTGTTAAAGTCATGTTTATTCTATCGAAATCACTTGTTTTCTACAAAGAATAAAGAAAAATAAGAGAGGATAATTGCTATTTTCGTACATGAAGGTGGGATCAACAATTATTTCTTCTTGCAAATCAATTTACAAATTAATCTATCTACAACACAAGAAGTTACTACTTACTCATCCAATTAATGAGTATGAAGTCGTCATTTCTTTCAAATGTTCTAATTAAATTAATGAATGCCATATGTAACGGAATAATTTATACGGTGTATGTAATTGTTCAAGTCAATCTTTCTCATACTAGCTTCTTTCCCACACCATCAACGAAGACCGTCATGAGCAACACCCTTCATTTATTAGTCGATCGACCATCTATATATATTGGAATTATAACTTTTTATATTATTATCATTATTTACCTCCACGATCTCTATGATGTATAGATTATAGAATATTTATTTTTTTCAAGCAGTATCTATTGTATATCGGAATACTCTACTTCTTTTTTTTCTCGTTCTTTTAGCAAGGCCAGAGTGCCAGACGAGATGTTATTTGTTAAGTATCAACTATCAAGTCACCATCTAACCACATCATGTGACCTAAAAGCTTTATCACCTAACAATATTATTATTTTATTGTTGCATATCACATGTCCTATGAATCCATGATACATGCCTATCTTCACAACCTTAATTAGTATATAGTCTTAAACTTTACAAATTAATATAATTATTTAAGATTATTAGAATGCTTTCTTAATTATGAGCTGAGGCTCAGTATGAAGCAATGAACCCGTTTAAAATAATGTTGTTTCTGCTCATCCATTTTGACATTCGATTTACACATTACACCTGTAAAAAAATAACTAGTCAACGTGGGTTAATCTATTTAGAAAAAAGCTATTGTTCCTTAAAGACAAAACTAAAACTCAAACTCTAATATTGATGCTTCTTAGTGTTTATTAATTAGGTTTTAGGTAAAATAAAACAAGTAGTAAAGTAAAACAAATAAAACAATAGTTTATCATTCACTAAAATCATCGTGCATCATGAAAATCATCTTGTATTAATTGCTTTGTGAATTTTCGTGTATTAATTTAATCATAATCTAAGGGTCAAGATTTTGTCTTATTTGTTTTACTTTAATACTTGTTTTACAATACCCAACCCTTATTAATTAAAATAATAGTACAATAATAAAAAAATTTACAGTAAAATAAAACTACCGCTTTATTATGCATATCGCATATACATGAATTTTGAAAGTATCATGGTACTATGGTCAAGGAATCACGAAGGTGCATCCTCGTTGTAATAAAATGTGAAGAACTCTGTACGTGTACAAAATATAAAAATATTACGAGTAGTATATTTCTTTGTAACGTGAGTAAATAATTAATTTCGATCTGTTTAAAAAAAGGGTTGAAGTGCTTCTGACCAATAGCAGATACAGCGTATGGGTTAGATCAAGGAATTAATTAAGCACAAGTTAAGCATCGTACGAACCAATTATGTGAAGAGAAAGAAAGCCCTAAACTATATTTAATATATTAATTAGGTATTCAATTATACAAATTATAGATTTTAAGATCTAAGCCTCAGGGTTTTGTGAAATTCAATTTTGCCCCTCATAAACTAAAACAACTTCACGTGAGGCTGCAAATTTGTGGTAAAAAAAGTACAAGATTTAATAAGAAATGTTCCTCTTTTTTGTGTGAACCGCTTAAACAAATTCTTTTTAACAATATTTATAACTTGACATGAATCAATAAAATAAGAAAAGAGACTAAAAAATAATAAAATAATAATATTATTGGTTTTGATGAATGATGATATATGAGTTTATAAACACTTAATAAGTTTTAATTTTATTTTTACATTTATACTTATAACATTCCTTTTTTTTTGTTAAAAGAAATATTAATATCACTACTCTATCAAAAGAAAAATACGTAATAAGATAAATTTAGTTATTTGTTTAGATATTTGATTGATAATATGTAAATCTTGATTTTTAAAAGAAATATGTCATATCTAATGCAAAAACACATCAAATCAAATAAAACAAACGTAAAATGAAATTGAATGCATCTAATAAATCAAATCAATTAAAAAAAAAAATTGTCAAAATCAAGAGATTTCGTCTCACCTTTATTCAAAGCTTATCCAAAAACGTAGTAGGTTTGTTAACGTAAACCTTTCACAAAAAGTGGGGGAGTACTTTATAACTCCTCCACTCATTTTCTCCATTTTCACGGAATACCTTATCATCCCTCCTCATTCTTTCCCAATCAAATAAAGACAAAGGAAAAAAAAAAAAAGACAAAGCAAAAAGGAGAAGGGTGGTGAGTAAGTCGGGGATCAAGCGCCCTCCCCAATTTCTTTCTCACCCAATCTGTACTTGATAGTCGGAATGGTGTGCAGCCCGGTGACCAGTCGGTACTTATTTGGTCCCCGGGGTACACCGTGCAACCTAAGTTTAAAATACAAACAATTTATTCGAAACTTGTGAATATTTGGACGAAAAATATTTGATTAATCTCTAACAAAATGTATAACCTGCTAACATAATAACTTGAAGGAGTTATATATTTTACTCATCTTTTAACATTATTCGTATTAAATTTTACGCATTTTGTTTCATTACTTGGTTCATATATTTTGTTCCATCTATTAAAAATCTTGATAAAATTGATAAAGTGTGATCTCAAAAACAGTATTTTTATTGTTAAACAATATCTTTAAAATCTTAGGACATGTTTAAATATGACTAGAGTCGTATTTGCACGATATGGAGCGATGAATGATTTTTCAAAAAATTTGAATTATTGTGTAAATAAATATTTGCAACTTTAGTTGGTACATGCGCGATAAGGGTAATGGTGGCTCCCGACCGTTTTTAGATAATTAACACATGATTATATTAAAAGTATGTTTATTGTTTATTGATTTGGAGTCTTGGACAATAAATGGTGGAATATATAATGTGATAATAAGTGGAAGTTTGTATTAAGTTTAACACCTTCTATATACCATAACATTATACTCGTATTATATTATATAATTGAGATAAGTATCATGAAAATATTATAAAGTTTGAACGGAAATTTATCGTGTGAAATAATTCAATTGTGTTCATTATATATAATCATCTTTAAATTATGTGTATTGCATGTAAAAATGCATACGTAACAACCATATATAGCTGTCACTTGTTAGTTTTTTATTGGCCTGATACATTTTCTTACATACAATACACATAATTTAAAGATGAATAATTTTGTTATTTCACACTATAAACATTCGTCTAAAATTTATTACATTTTAGATACTAATCGCTATATAATTAATATAAGATAAGATAGTATAGACTTACATTTTTACACTTATTGAAATTTGAATGTTGTTATTAGTCAAACTCCCGAAGAGTAAAAGTCAATTACTTTTCAATAATGTAAGCATAGAAAAGTCAAGAAATACATATTATGTAAAGTTAAGGGAGTTAAACTGTAGTTATTAAAACAAGTCAAAGTTTTTCACATATAAACCCCATAGATATATAGATACAGAATTACAGATACAGATTATGTAAAAATAAATAGAGTACCAAGACAGCAAATGCAGGATATAGATACACGTGCAGACACACACACACAAACCCCCATAGTTATATAGATACAGATACAGTGCATGTGTTTATGTATATATGTGTATATTATTTTAATGTGGTTGAGTAATGAAAATGAAAGCATTGCCGGTAAATGGGGAAAGCAAGGTGTGCTGTTTTTGCCCAACAATACTGACACATATAGATATAGATTTCATACTTTGTTTGTGAGCTATAATAATAACCCCCAGGTATAAATTTTCAATCTTTATTGGTTTTCTTTGTTGATAACTGATTAAAGTTTGTTACTTTTATTTCAAGGATCCTAATTTGATCTGGGCTTTTGTTACTTTTTGTTATTAAGCTCATGATCTTGTTATTTTTGTGTTTATTGGATCAGTTGGGGTTTATTGTTAGTTAATTAGGAACACAAAACAAAAAAAGAAAGTAACTTTTTTTTTTTTTTTGGATTTTTTGTTGTTGTGTTGAATATATGATTTGTTGTGCTATTTGTCATTATAGATTATAAATATATGATCTGTGTATATATATTTATCCTTTGAGATAAATTATTGATTTTAAAGGAGATTTTTTAGTCCTTAAAGAAAAAAACATAAATCTTTCTATTTTACAAAAGAAAGAAAAAATCAAAGAAAGCCCAACTTGTTTTTATTATTATTTATATAGATATAGATATAGATATAGATCTTGAGGTTTTTATAGGTGAAATTGAAATGGGTGATTGTGATAACATGTGTTGCCAATGTGAGATGAGAGTTTCTGAATATTGTAAACATTGTGCTAATATTGAAACTGCACAAAAATTTGGGGATAATAAAGTTCATCCTACTGATTCACCGCGCCAAAGCCCTGAACCGCCGTCATCAAATTGTATCGATGGGCAGAATCTGCAGGCAGTTACCGTTCGTCACTCCACAGCCAGGTATAATATCATAATTTGTATTGACAGGTATCAGTTTTGAATTATAATGGAAGAAACTTTATAGAGTCGGTGAATATTTGGTTGTTTTTTATATTGCAATAGGAGTGATGAAGATGAGGCAGATGATTCTGCAAAGAGCTATTTCAGTCCATATAGTCTTGACAATTCGGATGTAGATTCAAGTAGTGTTAGTACTAGACATGATTTTAATAGTTTTATGTCTCTTGGTTCGAGCCCATCAGATAGTCCTTCTAGGATTCAGATTACTTCATATAGGCTTAGAAATGGTGTACATTTGGATGATCAAGGAACACCAAGATCGTCAAATGATGGTTTGTTTGATCAAGAACACGTGGCTGTTTTAAAAGGCCATGACCAAGGGATTTATGATGATTTTTCCATATTTGATGAACGTTGTGAGAAGTCACGTAAACCATTGGATTTTGAAACAAATGATCATATTTGGTTTCCTCCTCCACCTGCTGATGACAACGAGGATGTAGATAACAATTTCTTTTCGTATGCCGAGGATGATGATGATGAAATGGGAGATTCGAGTTGTGCCTTTTCTTCTAGTGGAAGTCTAATGACCAATTCTCCCAGAAAGGATAAACTGAATGAGGAACACCAGGAGACCTTGATAAGCGTTGTTCAGGGGCATTTCAGGGCTCTTGTGTCACAGTTATTACAATCAGAGTTCAACTCAACTGAAAAGTGGCTTAACATAATAACATCATTAGCATGGGAAGCTGCAAACTATGTAAAACCAGATACAAGTAAAGGTGGGAGCATGGATCCCGGTGATTATGTAAAGATTAAATGTATAGCATCTGGAAGTCCTACTGAGAGGTAGATAGCTAACCGTTTATTCTATTTCCTAATTGTTGATAAAGATCCGTTGGTATTTGCAGTTTTGCAAGTAGTGCGTAATAACAAATAAAAAAAAACCCTTCTTTTATGCAGTACATTTGTAAAAGGTGTAGTTTGTACAAAGAATATAAAACATAAACGGATGACTTCACAATACAAGAATGCAAGATTACTTGTTTTAGGAGGAGCACTTGAGTACCAGAGATCCCGTGATGAATTATCTTCTATCGAGACACTACTACAGCAGGTTCATTACTTTCCTATTGTGGTAAATCTTTGCAAAATCTGTTGGTATTTGGTTTGTTAACTTGTTTTTTAACAGGAAATGGATCATCTAAAGATGATTGTCTCAAAAATAGAGGCTCATCGCCCAAACGTGTTATTGGTGGAAAAGAGTGTATCTTCATATGCACAAGAGTATCTTTTAGCCAAGGAGATCTCTTTGGTGTTGAACATCAAACGCCCATTATTGGACCGTATATCCAGGTGCACTGGTGCCCTGATAACTCCATCTGTGGCTCATGTTTCCACCACACGGTTAGGCCAATGTGAGCTTTTCAGATTGGAAAAAGTTTTAGAAGAACACGAATCTGCCAACCAATTCAACAAGAAACCATTAAAAACTTTGATGTTCTTTGAAGGTTGTCCTAAGCGTTTGGGTTGCACGGTAAGATTTCTTGTTTTCTGCCATATTCTCAGTGAATTCTTCTCCTATTAATCATTGAATTTTTATAGATCTTGCTAAAAGGCTCATCTCGTGAAGAATTAATGAAGGTCAAACATGTCGTTCAGTATGCAATCTTCGCAGCTTATCATTTATCTCTCGAAACTTCTTTCTTAGCTGACGAGGGTGCTAGTTTACCTAAGATGACTATAAAGACCTCTGTACCAGAACCAGAAATGATGAATCCTGGTGATTCTTTGTCTAATTTGTCTAGTTGTACAGAATCCCCACCTTTCGAAGTTATAGCTTCCGACACATGTATCCAAGATAAAAAAGTTCACGGTATGGAGGACACTGACAGAGATGTTGATCTAGTCTGTAGTTTAGTGGACAATGATCTACAAGAAATTGCAGATCAAGAAGAGAAACAGGTTGAAAGGGTTGAAGTAATTGATGGCTCGGATGAATATTACACAGCTGCTGATAATAATCAGAGTATTTTAGTAGCGTTTTCTAGCAATTGTGTGCTAAATGGAACTGTATGTGAACGTTCAAGACTTTTGAGAATCAAGTTCTATGGTGTTTTTGATAAACCACTTGGGAGGTATCTTCAAGACGATCTTTTTGATCCAGTAAGCTCAATTTCATTTTAAATTTATCCAATATTACATTGTTTTAAAAGTTTGAGGCCTTGTTGGGTTTGCATTTGCTTTATAAAGATCGAACCTCTTAACATTTCTTATTTCACAGGTTTTCTTGCATTTTACATTTTATTTCTGTGTATCATCTTTTCTTAATTTGTATTAAGAAAATCGAGGTCTTACTATTCTCGTTCATGCTGTTTTTGTCAGACGTCATTGTGTAAATCTTGTAAAGAGCCAGCTGAAGCCCATGTGACCTGCTATACTCACCAGCAGGGTAATCTAACAATTAATGTTAGACGAATTCCATCACTAAAGTTACATGGAGAAAAAGACGGAAAAATATGGATGTGGCACCGTTGTTTGAGATGCGCACACGTAGATGGAGTCCCTCCTGCAAATCACAGAGTGGTTATGTCTGATGCTGCTTGGGGACTCTCGCTGGGGAAATTTCTAGAACTTAGTTTCTCAAATCACGCAACTGCAAATCGTGTTGCTAGCTGTGGTCATTCCCTTCAAAGAGATTGCCTTCGATTCTATGGGTAATAAGATATTCAATGTATCTAGTTTGTTTTTTAAGAGGAAGATTCATACGCATGTTTGCATGTGTTTTCCGTGATTGTATTTAACCTGTTTTTTCTACAGAATGGGGGATATGGTTGCGTTTTTCCGATACTCTCCAATTGATATTCTTTCTGTCCATTTGCCTCCATCTGTTCTTCAATTTGGTGACCATGTTCAACAGGACTGGTTGAAGAAAGAAGTAGCCGAGGTACAATATCAAAGTTATTGTATTAAACTTTTATTGGGATGAAAATTTCAACCGATTTACTTACGATAAGGGTTACGTGGAGTTATGTTTTGTGTCTAACAGATCAAATGGTAAGTTAAAAAATAGCTTGATGGGTAACGGGTCAACGAGTTGAAAACTTCTAGTTTGTCAACAATTTTGAATAAATGCTATAGTTATTGCAATCGTATTTGACGCATCAATTATCTATACGAAATTTAAAGCTTTTGAACAAGTTTTCTGTCACTGTTAACATAACTGAGCCATGTAAAATGGAACCCTTTTTGACCAAAACACATCATGACCCGCTATACTAAACCACTGTTTTGCTACCTCTAACTTTTTCTCATTGGTTTCAGCTTTTGAGCAAGACAGAAACTTTATATGAAGAAATACTTGATGTGCTAAATGGGATTGAAGCAAGAAACGAGTTGCCTGATTCAGACGAGCTAAATATTCACATCATTGAGTTAAAGAATCAACTAATTAAAGAAAGAACAGATTACATTGTAAGTTGAATTTGCATCAATTGCCATTTATAGACCTAGCCGGTAACTTAATCTCACTTGTGTTTTATTTTTGTTTGACAAAGGATCTACTTCAATTTTCTGGTGAAGAAATAGATGTTTTTGAACTTAACCGTTTGAGACATTCTCTTGTTATTGATATACATTTCTGGGACCGAAGAATCTGTTCTCTAAATCTGTATAATCGGAGTTCTAATCTAAAGCCAGCTCACGATGCCACATCCTGGAGGAGTGATTCCATTCCTGAGGACACCGTATATGACTCAGAACTGAGTCAAGTTGAGCAAAACAAAGGACCTGATACTATTTCTGACTCGTTATCGTCATCTTTTGATCTATGCAAACATGAAGAACTGCAAAAAGATATTGAACAAATGACCTCCTCACTGGAACGTGCCCCATCAGCTGCATCAGTTTTATCTGATAAAATAGACTCAGCATGGGCTGGGTCTTTAAATATAAGCAGCAACCCACATCTCAGTAGGCTATCTCCATCACCTGCCAGAGTTTATTCTTTCGATTCTGCCATTCGACAGCAAGATAGAATAAAAAAAGGATTACCTCCTTCTTCTTTATATCTTTCAACCCTTAGATCTTTTCATGCTTCTGGAGATTATGCTCATATGGTCAGGGATCCTGTGGGTTATATAAAAAGGAGAAGTTATTCACAGGCTTTTTCGGGTGAAGATAATAAGCTCAATTTCACTTCGTTTCTTTCAGCAACATCCTTTCTTCCAGAAGGGGCTCGTTTGATAATTCCTGATGGTGGTCAAAAGGACATAGTGGTTGCGGTTTACGACAACGAGCCCACAAGCATCATTTCATATGCTCTAACTTCTAAAGAGCATGAAGAATGGGTTACTGACAACCCAATATTGAGTAGGAACGCATCAATAGCTTCAAACGGGTCAGCTTGGCAGTCTTATGGGTCGGTGGATCAAGACTATACTCATTATGGAAGCTATGGGTCAGAAGACCCATCAACAGCAATTGGACCAATATTCACCGAGGGGAAAAGTTCTAATCATTTAACGATTCCATTTGAGGATGAATCGGGTACTGATGGGAAGGTTAAGTTCTCAGTGACTTGTTATTTTGCTAAACAGTTTGATGCTCTAAGAGAGAAATGTTGTAACGAATTGGATTATGTTCGCTCGTTGAGCCGGTGCAAAAGATGGAGTGCACAGGGAGGAAAAAGTAATGTTTATTTTGCTAAATCTTTGGATGAAAGATTTATTATCAAACAAGTCACCAAAACTGAACTTGAATCGTTTGAGGAATTTGCACCGGAGTATTTTAAATATCTGACTGATTCTTTAAACTCTGGAAGTCCAACATCTCTAGCAAAGATCATGGGAATCTATCAGGTTTTTTTTCATATTTCTTTCTAGGCTATGTTAAAAGTTTATACAGTAAATGTGTATATATATATATATATATATATATATATTGAATAAGGAACCAGTGGCTTAATGGATTATAAACTTATAAAACGTTAGTCTTTAAACGTTGACTTTGAAACTACCTTTGTTTAAAATAGAAATCGGCCGAAAGTATGTTCTTATGAGGAGCATTTTTTTTTTTTTTTTCTATAAATTTGATGTTACTATGCTGATGACTGAAGACGTGATGACAGGTGACTGTGAAACACTTGCGTGCGGGAAAAGAAGCGAAAATGAACGTTTTGGTAATGGAAAATGTATTTTACAAGAGAAACATTTCACGGGTTTATGACTTAAAGGGTTCTTCAAGGTCTCGTTACAACTCAGATACAACAGGAACAAATAAAACGCTACTAGACATGAATTTATTGGAGGCTTTGCGTACAAATCCCATCTTTCTTGGAAGTAAAGCTAAACGAAAACTTGAAAGAGCAGTTTGGAACGACACATCCTTCTTAGCAGTAAGTTTCCTACCATGCTAATTGCATGAACAAGTTGCATATATTTATCCAAATTGGCAAAGTCTAAGTTGGTTACTTTTTTTTTTTCTTAATGTAACTAGCCATTTTTTATTTTTTTATGACATATTCATCAAGTTAACATCTATATATTCTTGTGCAGTCGATCGATGTCATAGACTATTCTTTGCTAGTTGGAGTGGACGAAGAGAAGAAAGAACTCGTTTTAGGAACCATTGATTTCATGAGACAGTATACATGGGACAAACATCTGGAAACGTGGGTGAAAGCATCCGGGATTCTGGGTGGCCCCAAGAACGCGACCCCAACTATAATCTCTCCTAAACAATACAAGAAAAGGTTCAGAAAAGCCATGACTAGTTATTTTTTAACTGTGCCCGACCAATGGTCATTGTAAAAACAATCCTGAAAAGGGCGAGTATAGAATAACATAAAGATTGGTATTGGTGAGTTGGGGTTTATATATGTAATCTGGGGTAAAATTAAAATTTACCCTGTGATAGAGGTTGGTTAATTGTGTACACAAATGTACTACAATTAGGTAAAGGTTCTTGACGTTTTTTCACCATTGAAAGAACTTGTACATGCATGTGCATTTTAGAGGATTCTTCTTAGAAAGTTGATTCACATGTAACTCTCTCTTAATTAAATGAAACTTTGTGGTTCAAAATTGGCTACCTTTTTTCTTTTCTTTTGTAGTTTTTCATTGCACCAAAGCCTTTGTTTAATGCCACACATTAAGGTTTTGTTTGGAGACTTTCCTTGTCAGGTTTATTAGGCCAGCAAATATTGTAATGGAATTTAGTTTTTCTGGCAGTGCTTCACTACAAATAAATAAATTTAAATATAAATCAGTGGAAAAAACAACACGAGAATTTATGTGATTGGTTGGAGAGGACTAAAGACCCTCTAATTTCCCTACTAGGGAAATTAGACGGGCACTAACCGTTTACCAACCGTTCATTAGGTTAGACGGGCACTAACAAGATATAATTCATCATGTTCATTCCAATCTTTACATAAATGAACTCCTACTATTTGAAGACTTAGTTTTGCTCGTCTGCCTATATCTTAACCTACATGTTCATCGTCGAAGTATTTTGGCCTAAAACTTGTGAAAGACGGCAGTGTGTGTTCCTTTATAATTTCCTTTAACTCAGTCAGCCCTACTATTTGAAGTCTTAGTGTTGCTCCTCATGCATTGTGTACCAATATTGAATTAGTTGAATTTTCAATTAGCGAAACTAGTTACTGTTATACCGAAAAGAAACACATTGAAATGATTCTATGAATCTTCCATCTAAAAAGCGAAAGTAGGAAACTTCAAACATGCACAACTTGCATAATCTAGCATGTGTCCCACTTCTTTAATTCGTTATCCTTGTTTTGTTTGCTTCAATAATGACAAGTTAACCTTTTCCTACATATGTATTTAACATTTTCGCGGGTAGTGGGTTGATGTCAAACTAGTCATCTTTTTTCCTTCAAATTATAACTTAAACTTTCTAATTAATTAGTTTTCTCATCTTTCTTTTTCAACTCACCAAAATAAAAATAATTCAAACTTAGCCATCCTTTTTACCTTTTATATTCTTGCCTAATCAATGTCAATGACGTCCAACTCCCATGAAGAAGATATGAGTGAAGTATGATATAAACAATTTTATCCTTATCCATAAATAGTGTATATTGTAAAATAATTAATCTTTTCTTTATTTGCTACTTATCCTTTGTCTTTAGAGGGTACCCAATGGTGAGGACTCATCCCCCAAAGACTAGTCCCTGTCAGCGTCACATCAGGAAAAAGCACTCCAAGAACTAATCCCTCAAAATGGACTCATCCCTCAAAGACTAGTCTTGAACCCACTAATTTTTTTGTCTTCTTTTTTATATATAGCATTTAAAAAAAAAAGAAGGACTCGTCCCTGCAAGGACTAGTGACCCGGACGAGCACCAAGGACGAGTGGATGACTAGTCCCACCCAATGGTGTAGATTAGTCCCTCCATACCGGACTAGTGAGGGACGAGCCCCATTGGGCACCCTCTTACAAGCTATTTGATAAGTTTTTGTAGACTTGTTAAGCTATGGAACGGTAGCAGTGTATCACACATCATTGACTGACAATTAAAACCAAGAATTAGGCTCATTCTTGGTTTTTGTAAATTTTCCCTTTTCCTAAGTATGAATCATCGTTCGTGAGACACAATATCTTAGGCCATTGGAGAAGACATGACAATGTGCTAGAGCCTTGGCAAATTGAAACTCAATTTGTTAACATTAAAGCATCAATTTGTTACCGTTATACCAAAATGCTCAATAGCATATTGTAAGCAATTATTAAAGTGGGTCATGACAATCTTTTTTTCAAGAATATGTTACCTTTCATTTAATTATTTTTAGTTTAATAATATGTTTTTATAATTTAATAGTTGATGACGTGTAATAGGAAAATTGAGTTTCAGTGTGCTGGGCTAGAGTCAAAATAGGTTCAATTTGTTGTTTAAGTGTGCTGGAACAGTATGCTGATGTATTGCTGAAGTGGTCGGTGTACTCAGGCAAACTGAATACACCATTGGAGATGGCCTTAGGGGGAAGGGAGTCATGTGGTCAGTGCCGGCTTAAAATTTATTATGACCTTAAGCGAGATAAATTTTAGAGGCCTAGTTTACTAGCATAAAAAAAGGTACCTGACTAAACATGAGGCTGCGAAGGAGATTTTATGGAACCTGCTATTGTTAAATAGTGAGTTGAGTTTTAATCCATTAGAATGAGACCATTACGAGCAGCTAATTACTTATTATCAAGAAGCATGAGTTATAATTAAGATTGATTACTACGCTTCTTTCTTCTTCTTTTTTTTTCCTAATAATGTCACTAGCCCAAGTATCCAATACATTAAGTCCACTATAACAAAATTTGGAGGCCTTAAAAATATAGGGACCCAAAGCAATGGCTTGACTCTCATATACTATTAGGCCGGCTTTGCATGTGGTTGAAATTTTCAACCATCTCAAATCCCACCAATCACATACCTCCAACTCATTTATCATTTTTAACTCTCCCAACCATTTTCCATAGCATTCATTACTTTCTCAACCCTCCCAAGTTTATTTATTTTTTAAACAAGATTTAAGGCCAGTCAAAGTCCCCACCCCCACCCCATTAACCCTCCATGACGACGGTGTGCCTTGGAGGGTTAGGCCGACCCGTATGCCAACCCTCCACCGCCCCCTTCCCCTTTATTGTCATATCTAAGTGTTGTTAAATTACTTTTACACCTTTGTTGTTGTTTTAAAACCCATTTAATTCTTGACGTTTTTTTTTTTAATTTTTAATAATAACTCTTTTGCATTTAGTACTTTTATTTTACGGGTATCTCAATATAGTAAAACTAACAAAAAGTTATAGGTCCATATTCATTTAAGGCCCCAAATATTTTGTTTACACTACAATATGAATACACTATTACACATTATATAATACAAAAGACCTCGTTATTGATTCCACCGAAATTTTAAGACATCTAGCTCGTTGTTAGTTGTTACTGTCATAATAGTGTGTACGTATATTATTCTTATCTGTCTTATCTTAGGCCCTTTTGCCTACATTGGATTAGGCCCATTATGGGCCCTTCATAAATATTATCTATTCACATGAGCATAAATTCTAGTAGTGGCAGGGATCAATGTATGGACTTTGTCCTGTTGTTTTCACTTCGAAAATTTTAGATTTAATCGAAGTATATTGATTGGTTATTTGTTGCTACTTGTTTCATTAGAAAACGATGTTCCCTTTCAATTCCCACCAAGTAATATATTTTATCTAAGGCATTTTGCTTTCTATATATATGATGCTCTCTTTTCGAGTTTTCATTTCACACTAAGATTAATGTATATATTCTACTAGCACACGAGTGAAAAATATGTGTGTCCTTTAATATAGGAAACGAAAAACCAAGACAAGAAACGAGACTTGGAAACTAAAATCGGAATATAATAAATTTGATCAAATAGACTATAACAGTTAGTTCCACAGCACCTGGGAGCTATTTTAAAATAACATTTTTTAGACATTATATTCGGAACTTAAGTGTAAATAACTAGTTAGTTATACTTGTTAAAGTAAAGAACACCAAAGTATGTTAAAATGAGTGACTATAGACTTATAGTCATCTTATTTATAATTTTTTTTCTCTTAGATCACTCATTTGAACATGCCTTTGTGTTTTTCACGATTCTAACAAATATGCCGATTAAAATACAATGAAATTACAAATATAAAGGATAAAAAACTACTCGTACTTCATTCTACAATATATATTATAAATAATAATAATATATGTACAGCAGAAAAGAGAGGCAAAAATCACTCTGCTTGGCTACTGTGATACAAGTTTAAAAGACTATTTTACATCCATGTGGGGTCTTCTGCTGTTAGTTCCTGGCTCACTGGTAGGAATCCCACCCTTTTCTGAAAAAAAAAAAAAAATTAAAAACTACTATTAGTTATCATATTCTACCAATCAAACTGTTTTTTAGAGTTAATTTTATATACATTGATAGTTATACAACAACTGATATATAATACAGTAATCACAAAACAACAATCAATAATATCGATAACTTATTTAAAATGTCTATTTTGTATGTCTTGTTTGGACGTACTAGGAAAGATGATACTTTAAAGGATAAGTACATTTTGTCACCTATCAATAATTTGTGAATTACTTGATTGGTATCCCCAAAATTAATTAGTTACATTCTATCGAGAAATAGTCTGTATCCGTAAATAGTGGCAAAATTGTCTTAATGAAACTATATAAAATATCACATTCTTCCATACACCTTATTCATTACAGCCTTACAAGATTGAATATAGATGATGGAATTGACCCAAATTAAAGCAAGATTTCGATATGGGATTTTAGGTTGTGTTTTTATTTATTTTTTCATATATAATTTAACCAATGAAAAAGGTCAATTAGATATTTAGATGTGATTCTTCTATTAGTAAGATATATATTTTGTATGTATATAGTTAACATCTCAATCTAAAGTCAAAAAAATTGAATCGAATGTAGAAAGTTACGAGAAATAACATTATTTTTATACTAAGACTAGTTTGACAATTAATAAGAGCAAGGAAACGTTCCAGAGCCTTTCAAACATAAATAATTTATAGCAAACATTAAACTGATCAACCTGTCAGTTTCAAAATATGAACCCATTTCTGCATACATATATTAATTAATTAAGGATTAATTAACTATATTATAAATTATTTGTCATATAATATATTTATAATATCTTTTAACCCTTAAATAACTACAATACCTTCTTTTATATCAATTATATTTATATCGATAACCACGCCACTACGCCACCGCCCCCCCCCCCCCCCCCCCGGGGTCGCCACCACCACCACCATCCATCACTGTCGTCATCAGCACCGCACCGCCGAATCGCACGAGCATATGACTAGTTTAACTATATAGTGCATTAGTGTTCAGAGAAATTAATTAGTATCATTTTCCTCCTAATTATAGTTGCCGGTGTGTCGGCTCCATTTATATTGAATTTTCTTGTATAGTACAAATAACATTGAATTCGATGTTATGAACTAACATAACAACTTTGACCAAGTGAGAAGACAAATTATTAGTTCAAAGAACATAGAGTAAAACAAATTTAAAAGGTCAAAGCAAAAAATTAACATGGCATGAAAACTGGGTCAATGGTTGTTAGAACAGATTGATGTTTAGACAAGTTATTTCACATGCAATATATAATGTAAAAAATGCAGTCGAAACCAATTTTGAATTTTGATAATGACATTTTTTAGGCCATTATCAATACTTTATTACATACATAAAATTTATATTTAAAACATTAATTGCTTAATCTTTAACAAAAAAAAAATACAACATTTTACATGCACAACTACTTATAAATTATTATACATCCCTCACTAATCACTATAAACCGAATCAATGGTCCTTAACTTGTTGTAACCCATATTCTTTCACTTGATGGAACTTTTTTTGCTCACAAAAGGTAATAATTAGCGAAACTCATCAATAATTAGTTAGTTTTCTCTAAACTTTTTGCCAGACATACGTTTTTAAGTGGTACTATAAATAATCGTTCCGTGTATATCCAATTGTTTTGACTCTTTTTTTTTTTTTTTCATACATGTAATGCTAGCTAGCTTATAATATGTCTTTCTTAATTATACGTTATCGGTTACTTAATATGAATCGTACGTAAGGTACATATTTTACATAGTTTCTTTAACATTAATTTGCTTATATTTAGCTAAATAAACACATGTTAGTTACAATAGGGAGTACGTAACAGTTTTGGTAAGAAAAAGTAAAAGTTATAGCCAGCTTTATTTTCGTTAGTCGTATCTTTTTAGAAAAAACAAATTTGAACTGATTCTTAGAAAGGCTACTATGAGTATATGTAAATTTAATGCTTTTGATATATGAATATGAACTCAAAATGGTTACGAAGATCGAGTCATTCATGTTTATCAACTTGATTTATTAATTCCTAAAAAATAGTAGTATTTGCATCAACATGTATAAATAAATCAATATATACGAGTAATATATATTGTATGATTCCATAATAAGTCAAATTAATAATAACAAAATTAAGTTAAGAAACACGTACCCCACGGCCCTTGTAAGCATCTCTATTTCCATTATCATCTTTCCATTGCACCCGTCGTCTCTCCGTCGTTAGATCACCACTATAGCTGCCACGGCCGCTATTCTTTTCCATGCAAAGTTTCATAATCTTTTCCACCGCTTCATTTTCATCCTTACTTTCCTTCATCAGCCTCTCTACTTCCGACTTTGGCAACCTTAACTTGACCCTAAAAGGGTCCACACCATCACCATTGTCCATACTAGATGGCGCTTTCATATATGATATATCCGAAGCTGATCTCCTAGCCAACTTTAAGCTCTCAAGCCGGTCCTTTGCACTCATGGTTATCCCGGACCTGACTCTTCTTGTGGATTTGTCAGGTTCGGGACTTAGTTTAGGGAGCTCAACCAAGAAATAAAGCCGTTTTGGCTTTAGGTCTTCTTGGGGCTCTATAGCTCTGGCTCTGATACCATGATGTTTAACAGACTCCGAGTCTAGTAACACCAGACCCGGATAGTCTTTCGTAACTTCTCCAGCGCTAACTGGAGTCTTGAACTTGATTGTTTCACCATTTATTTTCATGATTTTTGTTGTCTTCTTTTTTGATCCTAAACTATTTCCCATTATTAAAGATTGTGAGTCTTTTTTTTGGTACAAAAATGTTAAGATTTTTTGAAAGTAATTATGTGGGAGAATGAGATTCTTTTGGTTATGAGAGTATATATCTATCTATATATATATATATATATATATATTGTTTTTTAAAAACAATCTCGTGAAGAGAGAACACAAAAGGTAATGGTGGGTGTGAGAGGGAAAAAGGTGGAATATATAGTGGGTTATTTCTTTGTTGGGGTCAAATAAAGAGTGCACTAATTTTTTAAAGTTGTTTGAATATATGTAGAAGTATTCTAATTTCATCTAATTTCAAGGAAACTAGTACAACTTAACAAATATTTAATATATACATGTTCGTAATTTGTTGTCTAATAGCTTGATCATCTTATATAGTTACCATGTGTAACGAACAAACGTGTGGCGAAACAAAAATGACAATGACAAAGTGACAAAACTAATAATAATAAAGAAAAGCAATTAAACTTTTTCACAATATTTTTCGAAATGAATTTTGTATTTATATAGTTACTCGATCTGGTTCACACATTTGATTTTTAAAGCGAAAGTAGGAATATATGGAGATCTTGAGAATTTTAAAAATCATGTCGAAAGTTATTACACAAAAGTTATGTTATAGAAAACTCAAATATATATAATAATGCAACATGTGTCAGCGCATGTTCGTTTCCATGTAAAATTGCGCATAATAATATATGTATAAAATGTATGGTTTTATATGAAATCTATAATAATATTCAACAAAAATATTAATAGTAAGTGATCGACAACCAAACAAGCTACAATCCAAGTATTCGTTCAAGAAAAAGCTACAATCCAAGTATATATACTAGGATTCATGGGTTCACATTGTCATGTTAGCAATTAGATATTAAAAAATGATTATCTAAAAACATATACTCGATCGTATATAGATATAGACATATAGTCATATAAATAATGTCCTGATTGTATGTTTATTCTAGCTTACAACAAACTGCTGTTAATAGCATCAAGGTTTTCTCTTGTTATATACGAGTATATCTTAATTGGTTTAACTAAAAAACTTGACAAATATCAAATGATTTTTTGCATCTACGTACGTTTAATTAATCAACAGTTAAAAATTTTCAACGAAAAAAGAAAAATGTAGAGAAAAACAAAACTCATCATCACGATTTGATGTTGGCCAATAGATTTCTTACAACCAACATTTCTATTTTTAGCTTTCCGTCTTAGATAAGGTTTTCTCACATGCATGTACTTTCGACATGCTGATTAAAAATTTATTTCCTTTTAATAGAGTTGGTAATCGCAATACATATGATTCACACGTACCCTTTATAACCGTATATAAAACTAGCTCGTAGCAATATATCGCAAAGCTTTACGACATTGATAGCGATATATATGATGTTAATATCTCATGATAGATTAGCCTTTGTGAAAAAAATAGTTCCTGCCTTTTTAATTAGGCACGTATAATATATTACTATTAATTAAGTAAATATATATCCATTGAAGAAAAAGTCATTATTATTTTTTATATATAGTGGGGGCATGGTATGTAGCAATTAATATGTGAACAAGCAAATATTCAGTTTGAAGACAGGGGAAGTAGTAAGTTGCTCTTTCGGTGTTAATTAGTTATTGTTGCATAATTTTGGTTTAATTTTCAACTCCCAATCATCTATCCCACTTCAAATTTATGCAACACTTTATTCTGTTAATAAATTTTAAGTCAAAATCTAGACTCTTTAGTATGCTTCTTATTTCCATCCAGAAGTAGTACTATAAAGTGATTATTATTATTATTATATAAAGAAAAATAAATTGTTAAAAAATTGGGGGTTATCAATTCGTCTCATGATAGGTCAATAAATTTGGGATGATGTATTGACAGTTGATCCATTCGTCTCTACTCGTGAAAAAATATATCAACCTATAAAAATATCAAATTATGGGTTCGTCGTAATTAAATAACAGATTTTCTAAATCGAAATTAAAATCAAAGGATACAAAGGTCTCTCAAGGTCAATGATCACATTGTATCTAACTATCTATTACATTACTTCATTTCAATTTCAACATGTTCGATGATATATGACTAAAAAATAAGACGTGCAAATTACCTTAGAAAAAGAAATGTCGCCTTTGTAAGTTTACTATATATGTGATTTATGTGTTTATGCGCGCTGTATATTAATTAGGGACCCGGCGTGCCTTGCTTGCTTTCCTACAATATATCTCTTGCATAAATAAAATAAGATTGTGATGACATCAATCTTTTTAAGAAAATCTTATTTGACATCATTAGACTTTTTCTTATTAATTATTTATTATATATCTAACTAATTATGACATCATCTATGAATTTTAAATTTTAGTCCCATCATTTAAAAGTTTTTAAAACTATCAAGCCTATTGTAAATAAGCTTAATGTATAATAACTTTTTCTGTTATGATATAGTAAAGGTTGAATCTTCTCTTTTTATTATAACAACATTGATAACTTGCCATTAAAAATATAGACATTTTTACCTTACGGGTTTTTCTATGCTTCATTGTGATAATAGACATGTATCTACGAAACTTATTTAAAATACCCAGGTTGAACCCGGGCTAATTAGCTAGTGAACTCGTTAATTAAAGATCATCAAGATATACTGATCGTTGGTAGAGATAAATTTAATGAAATATAGTTTGTGACATGAACATCCAACTACCCATTAATATTGTAGTGATAAATAAATGAACGAGGGTCCTCTAACATCCCAAGTCTTAGTTAATTAGGACATGGATGACATCATCCGTGATAGGAGGTAGGGATAGTAGAGGATGAAACGGTAATCACGGTGTGAAATTGACAAATATGCTCTAGATTCTATTTATACCATATCTGCTCTTTGACTTTCGTTTTCCTCTTTTGTTAGCTATAACTTCAATTTGCGAGTTAAAAAAATATTTTTAACATGACTCCGAGTATCCAACACGTGTCTCTTTCCTTTTTTACGGTGTCTTAATTTTATATCAGCAAACTACAGCGGTAATTAAGGAAGTCTTTTAATTTTTTTGGAGCCGGCTTAGATTTGGGGATTTAGGTTTGAGTCTAAGGAGAGACGTAACTTTCCTTTAATATATTGTTGTGCTTTTAAACAAACGATTATAGGTTTTTTCTTCTATTAAATATTAGGTGAGGAAATTTCTAGTGTGGACTGATTCAGACAACATAATTTATACCATCCGTTAATTATTTAATTAAAAGATATCACTATACTACCATTCTCAAAATCTTCTCAATATAGCCAATATATATAATCTAAGTTTATCTTATGTGACTTAAGTAAGGGTTGCAATTTTATCTAATTATATTGAGATTATGTTATTTATCTATTTTTAAAAAATAACATAAATATAAATACTGCATGTATTTAAATACTACATGTATTGATGGATATTCAGAGAGTTTCTTTTTCACCTTACGGTTAAACAAAATAAAATCCGACACTTTAAAGCCTTTGTATAGGCAAAATAGTTTTTATCTTTCATAAATAACACAACGATTTGATGTTAAAAAAGTAGGAAAGAGTTAGTATAACTTACTGGTAAAGTTGAAGACATTTTGATCTTATACACCATTTAAATTACAAATATTCACAATCAAAATTTTAAATAACAAATATACCCATTATTTTCTTTTAGACACACATATTTGTATTTATTTTATCAAATATATTTTATCACATGACCATTATACCCTTTTCTTTTTCACTCCCACCTATACATGTTCAATGCCAATAATTTCAAACTCAAAAACTTCCCAAAACTCTATTTATTCAGGAGTACAATAGAAAAATCCGCCACATCTAATAGCTAAACTTATACTTTATCAAGAATCCACTAATACACATCGAAACCCATCACTTCCGAAATTATAAAAATACACAAACATCCATTTACCAAAAGAAAATACAATTACTATTAACTTAGAACATTAAATTTTGAGTGATTTAGCTCTATTTCTTACTCCAGAAACTTTGGCATTTTGATCTTGTCTCCTGCAAAATTATCCAATCACAATTAGGGAATAACAAAGGAATTAGCATATAAAATTTTGAATATATGCATAGCAATGGAATCAGCATATAATTTGTGAAATAAATATAAATTAACACTTTATGATAGAAGAAAATGAAAGAATTTACATGGCTGTGATCGAGAGCACCATGCCGTCATGTGAGAACAATTGAAACAAATTTATTAGAGAACCTATTTAAATAATAGATAAATTGGAGGGATATTTGGAACCCCAATTGAGAATTAGTAGCAGATGAAAGGTAGAGGGTATAATTATTTAATTCATAACAAAATATAAAATTGAGTATATTTAATTGTTATTTAATTTTTTAGTTGGGGATATTTGTAATTTAAATGATTTATTTGGAGATATATGCAATTGTCCCAAAAGTTATTATTAAATACTTAATTAAATATTGTACATTTTGGTTAAGCAAATCGATCGAAAGGGTTGTGTTGAATGTTTACATGCAGTTAATTATGCGATGAAAACACAAAATTATTAGTTTAGTTCATGATGTTGTTTTAAATTTGACCGTTCACTTTATATATGTTCTCATTGATATATAGTACATAATTATGTGTAGTTTCACTATCTTATATATTAATCAATAATGTCATTTCAATTCAAATAGTAAAAGGTCTAAGTGCGACTATTGAACAATAGAAGAGTTCGCTTTCTTGACATTTTTGATTATTTATCATAAATCAATTTCTTTTAATGGCTGATTAAATTGTGTGATTGATATGGCCGGGTATGGAAAATCATTAAATGGAGGATTAACTGAAACAACATATGGCATAAAATATAGGTTTTGATATTCGTACCACAAGAATTGATATTTTTACCACAAATCCGCTTTAATAACTTGTACAATGCGTTATAAAAGTTTTACATATACTGTGGTAACTAAATCATTTTTTGTGATACGGATATCAATTCCAATAAAATATACGAGTAGTGAGTATGCTAACTGCTAACTATGTGAATGTATCTAACATAAAAATACATAGTATATATATGGTCTCTTATTTTATAAATCCTTTTTTTCAAAAAAATTGCCAGAACTTTTAAAATTTGTATTCATAGGTAATTTTCCTACATATAAAATTAACAAATCCAAATAATAATTACTAAGATTGTTAGCTCATTAATTAGGTCGTTCTCAAATGACAAGACATGAACCCCGAAAGCCAAGCTTACAAGTTTATAAAACTACCTAACTTAGAATAAATCTTGACTTACGTACGTAGTATAAGAAGGTAACCTCAAAAGTGTTTTTATATGTACGGTCCCGCCATCAAGTTGGAAAGTGTTGGTGTTGATGCATATATGCCGTTCTTATCTTTGATCATATATATATATATATATATGGTGTTGATGCATATATGCCGTTCTTATCTTTGATCATATATATATATATATATATATATATTATATATATATATATCCGAGGGATGATTTAGATTAAGGACTCTTTATTTTAGATACCATTAGGGACATGTAACTTATACATGTGTAAGTCATGATTGCGGTGGTCGCCATCACCAAAAGATCTTGGTGGTGGTCGAAGATGATGGTAGTGATGGTGGTTGTATAATCAACTTACTCATGTTTAAGTTGTACTTACACATATGTAAGCCGTCGCCGAAGGATTATGTTGGTAGTCGGAGATCATGGTAGTGGTGGTGGTGGTGGTGGTGGTGGTCGGAGATGGTGAAAAATGAATGATTGAGAAGTGTCCATAATGGTCTCTAAAATAAAGAGTCTCTAATTTAACTTTTCTCATATATCCGATCCATTTACTTTTCTTTTTTATTAATTATATAATGTAAATTTCACAATACACATTTATAAAATGTTTATAGACACTTGAAATCACACCTTATAATTGATGGGGGAATGGATATCGAATCCTATTCAATCGTTAAGTTTATCTATTAAATTAAATTTTCTTTTTGCTAATCAACTATTAATTTGACAAGTCTTGAGTTCCACACATTTGGTTTAGAATAAACTAAAAACATAACTCAATCGGGGTATGTCGTACCCTAGCTATAGCTAGTGTTTTGTGAAGACTTGAATTCCTTTGAAAAATAATGATTGTCTCACGTTCAAATGTACGTAGGCTTCAAAAATCTCTTTCGAGACACATTATCCTATATAGAATTAATTTAAGCGAATCTACCCGATTTATGTGTATTAAGGGCACCTTAGATTGTTTAAATCTCGTGGATCAGTGATCTATCAAAAGTAATGTTGAATAACATGGTCTATAAAAAACAGTTTTATATAATAGCATACTTTTCATAGTTTTAAGTTTGAGAATATTATAAGAAAAACAGATCGAAGACTTTATATACTTGTGAATCAGTCGTAGTTACATGATTTGAATTTTGAAATTAAGAATTGTTTCAAATATGATATAATGACCACGTACGTACGGTTTTGGATTACATGCATGAAGTATGAACGCGAAATTATTGGTAGAATGGGGACGTACATACTCACTCTTGCTATGTATATACACACACTACATAGTCGATTGTATCACTCAAAATATCGTATATAGTATATATATATATACTCTCTATCCGGCCAAATAATGCTTCCTCAATTCCTATAGACACAATTTACTTGAGATTTTGAGAATGATCTAGCACGACAACCGCGCAATTAAGGCGGTGGTACAGGTGACGACACTAAATATAAAACATATGTAATTATAAATTAAATAAAGTTATAGTGACCTATTATATATAAACTACCTTGTAATTTCAATTGGCTTGATTGGCGGATTAATCCCTCTTCCTGTTATGTATAAACTTTGTAAATTTCTGCCATCTTGCTAGATTTATAATAAAACTACTGTTAAAAAAAAGTTATAGTTACCTATTATGATTTTTTTTAATATTCAAATATCGTTAAGAATCTATTAGGTACAATATATATAAAAATCAAAGTTTTAATATATAAATCTATTTTCTATTATTAAAAATATAGTAAACTAAATTTTAAAATATAATAAATTAACATCTAATATTAATAACGTTATAACTCTGTGTATTAACCATTAACCACGAGCCTAAAATCTAGGATAATATATCAATATGTACACAATTTGTTTTCTCATACCAAAAAAAAAATGTGTTAAGTACAACCACACTGCATATTTTGCAATTGTCCAATATAATGCATTTTTTTTTATATATACTAGTCTTAATACCCGTACAATATACGGTAGCTATATATATTGTATCATAAATAAATTTGAATATTCCTCATACATGATTCGTTAGTATGAAATAAATTGTGGTTAAGTAAATCGATAATCGAAACTAAATTATAATAAACAATAATGATAAATATAATATGTTTAGTTTGTTAGAGTTTTGGATTTACCTTAAATTTTTAGAATCACATCAATATCGGAACTTGTAAACATAGTGGACGATGACAAATAGTTGTGTAATTTCGGATCATAAACTCAAATTTTTGAAGTACCTTCATGTTAATAACTTATTATTATAAGTAATATAAGTAATAGGATTTAAAGAATTGAGAAAGAAAAAGAGACAATTTATCAATGAGAAAAAACGATCAATCAAATAATTGTATTATGTCTTTTGTATGGATAAGTCAAAAGTTAGAGTTTAACTCTAAGTTTAATAAGGAAATTGAATTTATATACAATTAAATAAGTTAACTTAGTAAAACAAATAAATTAAAATGACACGTGTCGATCAAAAATTACATACGCCACATGTAATTTCAACAATATCTCAATCCTGTTTTGATTTATTGGTAGATACGATCCAAAAAAATAATAAATTGCGTACAGATCCCCTATTTTCAAGTTAAGCCAATACAAGTTTGCTATATCATGAGGCCAGTGAATCGGACCAGTTAAGAATCAATTGATTAGGCCGAAGATTCTGTTAAGAGACGGCCACCCCAAGGTTTGTTAAGGAACAATTCGCTAAAAAATTGTATTGTAAGAAAGTCGCCATCTTTGAAAGCAAATTAACTTTTTTTTATAATATTATTCCATTACACAACGTTGCACATGTTATATACTTAACTTCGATAGTCTTTGTTCATGGTTTCTTAGATTATTAGAAAAAAATGTCAAAATTTATCTATATTCAAATGTATACACTTTAGTTGTTACAATTTTTTTGGATTTTCCTTAATTTCACTTTTGCTTTAAGGTGTATAGATTAGGATATTGTGGAAGATACGATAAAGATCGGTCAAAGAGTTAACGATGGCGAACTTTAATTAGAAAATTGTGTTTAGTTACCAATTCAATGACGACCAACATCCCCAAGCTATCGGGATAGATTCTCTTCCACATGCTAGACTCAAACTGTCATCATCAACATATATACATCCCCAAGCCATTGTTCACGTACATGTACAAATATTATCAAATTAAGTTGCATTGAAAGAATTTTTTTTTATAAATAAACAACCTTTTAATGTCAAATCCTGGCTTTGCCTCTGCAAGGGACGATGTGTGGGAGAACCAGAAAAAAAAAATTTAGCTTACAGAAGTAAGGATATTAATGCGGAAGACTTAATTAGAACCGATGCGGTTTGTTATGCCCAATAATGTGTAGTACATTATGACCAAGAGGTTGGATCCGGTTTCAATTGGAATGAGATCAAGGTTAAGAGTACGTTGTTATGATGAATTAATGGTTTTCTAGGCCACTAGACGTCCTGGACTACATAAAGAGTGAGGCCAGATCAGTTGGATGAGTGTGGTCGACATATACTGATCGATGCGCATGTACGTACGTATTGTTTGGATATATCGATGCTGATATAACGTTGTTTGCTAGCTAGCTAGTATATCTATTTATTTCGTGGGTAGTGGATAGTCATGGGAGTTGGCTCAGGTTATGTACATGTGGTGTGAAATTGATGCCATACATTATATTGTTGCTTTTGTAATGTAGCTATTTGTCTATATGGGAGATAAATTTTACAAGTAGATGTAAAATATAATCATTGTGGAACTCCAGGTCATAACTAGTGGCTAGCTTTGATACTTCTAAAATGCTTTTGTCAGTTTGTGGATTCATTGACGTAATCTTTTTAAAAAAAATTCTCATGATATGATAATCCTTTTAATGTAACCATATAAGATAAGTGTGATTCATAATTTTTTTTCCTAAACTTATTCTTCGATTTTATCAAATGTCAGTAGATTGATTATTAAGATGTTACCATTTTCTTTTTAAAATTACTCTAAGTATTTGCTCATATTTTGGTACACTTGTAATCAACATGATTTTTTTTTATATGAATTTTACAACTTTGATAGTTAAAGTTTTGAGAATAATCTTTAACGTGTTTTTTTGTGTAGTCACTCTAGATTGTCTATTGTATTTTAGCCTTCTGGCGCTTTGCTAGTCAGCTCTTTTTATTATTATGTACGTATAATATTTTCCGTTCTAAAATTTGTTCATTAACAATTGACATTTATTTCATTAAAAAAACATGGATCGGGAAATTGGTTTACGCATAGCTGATAGCTTCAATTGTGGATGTCGAAACTTCCTGATCATGATCACATGGCTAAAAGATCGAAATTCGAACTGATGAGCTTCAAAACCCAAAAATGTGCAACGAATATGAAGCTGACTTTGTAATTATTAGATGCTTATGCTGAAGGATCCGTTAAGGGACGACCCCAAGCCCAAGGGGCCCAAGGTTTGTTAAGCAATGAAGAATAAATAGCCTAATATCCTTTTTATATAATTTAATTTAATCTTCGAAGTCTGACATTTTCCAACTTGCAATTTATAATGTATAAATAATATAGTATCATGTACCAACTACGTGTATATATTTTTATTTTTAAAAAAGTATGATTTATAACCTCTGTATGTCTTTGTTTTTATTAATGATCGTGTATGGTAAATGTTAAGATGTAAACAATCATACTCTTACCTGGAATAGAGAGGTTATTTTTAAATTTTATATAAGATAGAAAAAGCCTTCGAACTTGGAAGACATGATGATAAAATTCTTGACCTCCATCTAAAAAACAGGGATGTTTCACTTAGATTCAAGTATCCAACCTTGTGGATTTTAACCATACTTTTATATATATATATATATATATATATATATTAATAATTAATAATTAATACAATATGATTTGTATGCAAAGTGTTTTAGAAAATTCAAAACTTTTTTTGAAATTTGTACAAATATGTGGTGACATGTATAAATCATTTTCACTTTAAAATGTAAAAAAGAAAAATAGAAAATATTAAATTAATTGATTAACTTCATAATTGGGTATGTTTAGCAAAACAAGCTGGTAGCTAGTGGTTGGTAGCTGGTGGCTGGAAGCTGTAGCTGAAAGCAGTTAGCTAGAGCTTTTTAAATATTTTTAAGTATTTAGCAGGATAGCTGTAACATTTAATAAATTGTATAAAATGACAATAATAGACATTGACAAAAAAGCTTAATTTTAAACATTTATATATATATATATATATATAACTTATTAAATTTATATTTATATATGCATATATTAAATATATAAAAAATAATCTTAATTTGTTTTTTACAAATATCTATGAAATGAACATAAAAACTTTAACATAAATTCAGATATAAATATAAATTAATAAATTAAAAAAAAAACTCTAATGATGCTCCCTAATGTAGTAGCTAACTAGCTACGCAGCTATTCTCACAAATGGTATTGCCGCACAGGTCACATGCCAACATGGGACAATTAATATGACGCATAAGATAAAAAGGTTATTTAAGTAATTTGGTGGGTAAAAGCTTGTAGCTTTTTGTTAACGTTAGTATTACTAGCTTTTGAGGAAGGAGCTTTTAGTAGCAATCTACTTCTAATCAAATGAGACTTTTTATTAGATATGATCTTTTTCTTTGAAGCTCCCAAAAGCTCCTTCCAAACAAATGTCTACCTTTACATCGGTTGTTTCTAAAACTAAGGGAGAAAACACTTAAAAGTTGTATTACCAATCTTTGGTCACAATTTTGATTTCCAATGGTGGCTTCAAACGAACCAATTAAAGCTTTCAACATCTTTGTAAATCTATAACTCCAGTAGGCCAGGATTCTTCTTTAACATTTAACTAATATGTATACACAAGTTACTACGCCAATGTAGAATCAACGCACATAGTAGAGGCTCCAAGGTACTTTAGGACTATTTAAGGTACCTCAGGACTCGGGGGTAGAAAAGACTGGTCGACATGTCGTTATATAAAAAATATGTAACTTAGTTACTTAGGGGAAGGGTGTAGTCGGCTTGTTTTATCGGCAAAAACCATCGGCAAACATCGGCAAATCGGCTACACTATAGCATCTCCATCGGCTTATATCGGCAAGTTTAATCGGCTAGTTTTGGCTATATATATCGGCATGTTTTGGCCGATCCTTGTGAACGCTGGGAGCGTGTACTTGTGATCGTTTTTTTTTGTTCTTGTGCCAATCTTCTTCGACATCGTCGAAAACCTAAAAAAAATTTGGGGTTTTCGATTTTGAGGCTAGATCTACGTTTTTCTTGGCTTCTATTGTCGGAATACGTGCCGATAAAACTTGCCGATGCTCCTAACGTTATATAGCACCCTTTTCCGATGAGATTCGAAACCCCTTTTGGGGTTTCCGATCGTTGTCGGCCAAAAACGTTCACTTTAATTAGGCCAAAACATATTTTGGCTTGTGCAAGGGTGTAGTTGGATATTGACTACTTGAAACCCCTTTTTGTGGGTTTCCGGTTTAATCGATATACTATTGCTTTGTTGGTTAGTTCGATTTTCCGGCGAGCCCTTTCTTGGGTTTTCCGGTGAGACTGCTACTGCTTCTTTTACTGCTGCTACGGTGGCTGTGGTTTTCCGGCGAGCCCTTTCTTGGGTTTTCCGTTAACTGCTGCTGCTGCTCCTCCTTTTACATCGGTTAGTTTTCCGGCGACCCTTTTCTTGGGTTTTCCAGTACTGCTGCTGCTGTATATTTATTTATATTTACCTTTTTACATTGGCGTTAATTGCTTGTTTGTGATTAGCTTGGTAGTGTTAGCGGTAGCGTTACCGGATTTTTCCTTGGTAGCATTGCCAGATTTTGTTCCATTAAAGCAATAGGTAGCCGAAAAAAGTAGTTTTTAGCCGATGATGATACAAATGTTCATAAAAATGGTACTCAGACGATTCGAGGCGTATCTTGGCGAGGTAAACCCTTCGGGTTAGCAGCCATGGCATCTCCAACTTTCAAAATTCCTGACCCCCAAATTCTGAGCCCAAGTTTCATTTTATAAAAAAAAAGGTCACTTTTTTAGTTTTCCGGCAAGTTTGATTATAATTCCGATTACCTTTGCTATGTTATTAAATTGGTTAAATTGACAAGTTTTTTATCACTACACCACCACTTTTGGCAAGTTTTGGCTTGTTTTTGACAACGACACGTGACGGCTTGTGATTCATTGATAATTTGCCAATTTATCAATCTTTTGGCACTACACCCTTGCCCCTTATTATAGGGAGTAAAAAAGAGGGGGAGCGTATAACAATTCCAACGGTCATACATTGTTTTCTGCAACATGTTCCGTTAAACTTGACCTAGTTCTTCTAGCATGTTTGGACTGAAGTCCGTGGTCATCATTAATCAACTTTCCAAGCTAATGTCCACACACATCATTAGATATTAACTGTTTTCTTTTTGGATAAAATACTGTAACAATTATAACGTCTAGTGTATGATTGATTTATATAGGTACTTTAGATTGTCCTAAAATGAAACTATAATTACATCTCTTTGTGACTTTTATGTTTTTCAGGCATTTCTAACTAAGTACAAATAGTTAACTTGGGATGGATAAGGATAATCAATTTTTAGTGTGAAGGTAGATAAATATGGTTAAATATTAATCAATCCATTCCTGTACCCCTTTTCTTGCTAATCATGCCTTGTTTGGTTGGTAATTCATTATCCATATCGTATTTAGAATGACTAGCTAGTTTACCATGGAGGCTTAGGCATAAGACGAAGTGAACGATCGATTGAGGTCCGATTTTTTAAGGGTCCTGACTTTTTAAATTTTTTTTTGTATATATATAAAAAATATATGCTGTTAACCAAGACTGTTACAAATTTTAACAATTATCCAAAAATTAAACAATAGTGCTTAACAAAAAAATGCTCAATTAACAATTTGATATAACATTTATCATCGTTTTAATATCTTAGTTTATATAAATATAATTGTTGCATCTATCCTCCGGGCCTTTTTTTTTCTCGGCCGAGGTTCATAAATCCTTAGAGACGGCACTGTAGTTTACATATGCCAACCCTAACCAGCCACAGGGGATTAAATAGTTAAACCGATCTGAACACATTAACTAATCTGTTTAGCTGCATCGATCTACCTTAAATGTACATACACCCGAATAAATATTAGAGGGTGAGACTAAAAGAACTTGATGGTATATAGCAGTAATAAGCAACCATATAATAACTCAAATATATACTTACTTGCCTTCGAACAGCTACCAGTTAGTTATCTTCTTCCTTTGGAGCAAAGATCTTCGTCTTACAAGCAAATAAAAGATGTACATCGGGATGGAAATCGATGGGCGTAGGCGGCGGTTCATTTTGTACCATGTCAATGCACTGAACGAATTTTACTTCAAAAATGTAGTCCTTACTGAAATGACTTGATTTTATGTAACATTCATTTTTGGGTGGTTTCTTATAAATGTTAAGTAGTTCAGTCTAAGCAGTTCAATTTGGGTCCTGTTTAAATTACAGTCCCAAGTTCAAAAGACAAGCAATTCACAATTTCACATGGATCAAAACATGTAAAAACAAGCTTAATACATGAAACATTACAGCAACATGATATACAATTGCCAATCAATTGAATAAATTCTATTGAATATTTGTAAAGAATTCAGTTCACGCAAGTTATTCTCAATCCACATATGGATATGTCATACAAACAATAACAGTATCAAATGAATTTCACAAACACAAGTAAAAAGAATGCAAATCAAGCCCGAGGAATACCTTCTTTCCTCGCACTTAAAAACCTTTAGATAAAACTCTGCAAGTATATATGAAGATCAAGATTCAGATGAATAAACAAATTAGTAAGTCATTACTTAATCCTTTCCGAGTGTTAAACCTCTCGCGACCTTTGAAGATGTTCCAACAAAGAGTTCGCCTTTCTTTTAGCTCTGTCAGACCCGTTTCTAGCCAACTCCATCAATGGGATTATTGCACCAAGCCTACTTATACATTCAAGATTTTCATTATCTCTTTTACACAATGAAAGCAAGATTGATGTAGCATTTTCTCTGTTTCTTGAAACCCCGGTTCTTGTAAGATCGATCAAAAGCGGTATTGTGCTAGCTCTAACTATGGCTAACTTAGCTTCTTGATGGCTAGCAAGAACAGAAAGTATGGTTAAAGACTCGTCAACCATACCACCACTTGCATCATTCAACATTTTAAGAAGAACTGGTATGACTCCCGCCCTAACTGCCCGGCCTTTATTTCCTTGATATAAGCAAAGATTAAACAAAGCAGTTGCAGCATCTTTCTTGCCTCGGGTGCTTCCATTTTCAAGAAGATTGACCAAAGCAGATATTGCACCCGATGCACCAATGATGATTTTATTCTCATTTGCAAGTGATAAGCTAAAAAGGGTTGCAGCCGCATTTTCTCTAGTTTCCATTGTTCCGACTCTTAAAAGTTGTACTATGGAAGGTACAACATTGGCTAGCATTATAAGACCCTTGTTGTTTTCATAAATCGAGAGGTTAAGAATCGAAGTTACTGCATTTTCTTGTGTGATAATATCTTCAGATGTTAATAAACTCACAAGAATCGGAATTGCTCCAACTTCAGCTAACATTATTCGGTTGTCAGTGCTTCTTTTTGATAAAGATCGGATTTCAGTCAATGCTGACCTTCGTAGTTCTAGTGACGGACTTGAGAGATTTCTCACAAGCAATTCAATAGCTTCTATATCTTCACTTACATCACGAAACGACCCATCACTTCTTTTCAGTCTTCGGTTTGCCAGTAAAGTTGGTTGCTCAATGTTGTGATTGATACACCATTGAGCAATTAAACTTCTTAACACGTAGTTAGGAGTTAGGGTGACATTCCGGAGCTTTTGCTGAGTTTTTGGGCACGTAGTATTTCCACAATCAATCCATCTTTGTATGTATGATCTCTCATAAGTCTGCAAGATATCATATATGATCAATAAAAGAACACAATACGCTTGATAAAAACAAGAAGACATTCAGTTCAGCTGAAAATTCAATCTACCTGTCCGGTGGACACAATCACAGGATCCCGCATTAGTTCTAGAGAAATCGGGCATAAGAAATCATCAGGAATCACAGGTGTATCCGACTTCTTATTTTCATCATTCAGCATAGTAACTGCCTCCGATGAATCCTTTGGATTCTCCGACGAATAAACCACTTCGTTTTGACCATCCCCATTCAAAAGATCATCTTTTGACAAAGTTTCCACCTTTCTTTCAATCTCTAGCTGATTAACAATATTAATCGCACTCTCCTCAAGAAAATTAGCCTCTTTCTGCGATACCAAATTTACGGATTTACCGTATCTTTCTCTTGCTCTTCTAAGCTGCCCTCTCACTAAATCAACCTAATTCAAAACATTTACTTTATAAAGATAAAACTTAAACTTTACACAATATCCTTAAGCATACTCATAAAAATATTCTTACTTGTTCTTGAACTTCCTCAGAGATATCAAAATGATCATATGGCAAATTTGCTAATGCTTTTTCTAACTTCCTTGTAACACATTGAAATTGAAATTCAACTTTCTTGGCTGCTCCATCCTTTTTCAGTCAAATTTAACCAATAATAAATTCACAATTCAAAACATAATACATTCATAAACTAAAATATAAAATAATAACCCCCATATAGAATAGTACTTTTCTGTTTATCCTTTCAACTCACTAAAATATGACTCTTTTTTTAGCTTCTATTTTCTTTTTATTCAATTAAACTTTATAAGATTTTCCTAACTGGTTAACAAGCAATAAAAGATTCTACATTTTATACTTACATTTATAAATTTATATAAAGCTAGCCCTTTTTAGATACAAACTAAAGTTTTAATCTTTAACATCTTAAAACCATGAATTTATTTTATTTTATAAAATACAATCATATATATATATATATATATAAGAAAATGGATAAGAACTTACAGGGGAGATCTTGTGATCAAAATTGGCAGCAATTGACAACAATTTCTTAGCAGATTGAATGGAAATTATCAAATCAGAAACCCAATTGGAGGAATTTGAAGAAGATGAAGATGAATTAAAGTTATCTAATTCACCATTAAAGTCCCTAATTTCTTCAAATAAATGAGATAACAATGCAATTCTTCTTGAAAGGTCAGTACAATCTTTCTTGAAGTCGCCGGAGAATCCGCCGGCGGAGGTCCTAGAGATGTCACGGACGAGACGGAGGAGAGATTGGGTTGCAGCTAGTACGGCGGTGGATTCAACGCCGCCGGCCATTGCTGGCTGTGTGTGTGTTTGACTCTGTATTTTGTGTGTAATGGAAAATAAGGAAGGGAATGACTTGGAAGAAATATTAAAGGGGTGGGATTTATGGTAAGAAAATAATTGTTAATTGTGGAATATTTTTTTAACAAAATAAATGTCACAAGACTTTGTAATAACAATATTAATATTAGAAATTTAGAATTGGTATTAAAATTAATGTTGGAAAAAATCAAGGCGAGAATATCGGTGAAATAAGGATTATGTAAAGTAATGAGTAGAAGAGGTGTAATTGTTGTTTGGTAGTGTTGTGTGTTGAAGGTGGAGAGAAAGGAAGACAGTTGTAAAGGAGAATATTGTGAGGAGGAAAGGGTTTGGAATGCAATAGCAAAATTTCAATGACAATTATTGTGTGGATGGTGAATGAATATTTGATTCATTGTGTTGTTTTATTCTTTTTTTTATTTTATATATAGATGTGCATGTATATGTTTTTGGTTAGAAATTCATTGGCTTTTTAGGAAACCCACATACATGGATCTCATTGTCTTTACATATAGTGTAGTTTTATAGCTTACTACTATTTACTTGTATACCTTGTACAACTCCTTATCGTATATTACGTTAAGAGTTAATGACATTAAAATGCATTTAACTATGTTAAGATTTTCCATTTTATGTAATATATGCAACTAATTTTAAAACATTTGCATGTATTAAGAGGATAAAAATACAACTTTTTACAATTTGATGCAAATTATCTCTTGCAAAAGTTAATTTGCATCACACTGTTCTAGGTCGGGAGGCGTCCACGAGATATTTGGCTACGTTAGATTTTCCTTTTTTTTTTCTTTTTATTTCACATACAGCCATACACATGAAAGATAAAATAAAATAAAGAATTCTACCTTTGGTTTCGTCTTTCTTCATTTAGGTTCGGACTAACTTAAAAAACTACGATTGTAGTTATAGATTAATAACCCTTTGAAATGCAACTTAGAATCATTCAAAGGAAGGACCTAGTATTTCAACCACCGTCATGGTAAATAACAATGATAATTTTATAATATGAAAAGTTTAATCACAACAAAGCTTAGTATAAGCAACTAAAAGAAGTTTTTTAAAGAAATATCAAAGCATAGTATAAGCAACTAAAAGTGATATGACAATTATAACCCAGTCATGTTCATTTAATCTTTTAAAGTATCTATATTCTCTATATAAATAGATTACCCCCTCCCCAAATTAAACACTTTACCTTTAAATTCTCTATTTTACCCTTATAATTTACACTTTCTCAAACATTTTATTCCTGAACTTCCTAAAATATCCTTAGAAAAAACTTATGCATCTACATATCTATCATTCATTTTTTGGAATAAAGATGTTTGTGCGTTTAGGTAATGGATATTGTGGTATGCTGATGTTTGCAGGTTGTTCACTATGTATAGTCATGTAGATTGAAAGTAGTTTTTTTTAAATTTTATTTTAATTTTTATAACGCTGGTTTGATAAGGGTTAGTTGATGTAGAAGACAAGATCTCAGTTTAATTTCTATATTCGATTAAAATTATTAGCCGCATCACATGTATTTCTATTCAATACAGCTAATTGTTTTTTGTTTATGATACCCCACATTTAACTGCCTTTTTTTTTCCAGAGGTGTCACTAGAACGCACGGATATCCTGTAGTCTTATCATATCTTAAAGTATTTGTAAATCTTCATTGGGAATCACATTGCAAAAACAAAAGTCAAGCCTGTATTTACGGAAAAACATTAATATCTATTAAAAAAACAATATGTTGGATGTTTTATTATGAACGAAGATTGTGAAGAAGTCCACAAATGATCGTCTGTCATGAGAATGTTTCCATGAAGGTGAATCGACGGGCGCGCTGCTGTTTTCGGATATATAGAGATTCCTGATATATACAAAAAAAAAAATTATTTTTGTTTTGCATAATGTACAACTTTAACTCATGATTGAATGGTCAACTTGCCTCTATAGGTCAACTTAATGTATGCGGCAAAATGGATATTGTTTATAACAATACCGTCGATAATAATTATGTGCGATTAGTCTGTAAATAAAATTTTCTATATCTTTGAAATTTTTTTTCATACTAGGTATTGAAGGTGAGAGGATTCTCTAACGAGTACCCGGTTAAAACAACGTAAGCTAGATCATTTGTTGTGAGCAAATAATGATCCACATTTTTCAAAAAAAAAAAAATTTTTTTATTGTAACCATTCCAAAAGATAAAAAAAAATTATTGTATAAATGTTTGTTTTAATTTTATTACCTAACATGCAGGTGGAGCCAGTAGTAGGGGGCTAGCTGGTGCTTAGCCCCGCCAACCATCCAACCTTTCATTAGAGGTTATGTCCATGGCCGACATATTGAAAAGATTTTCTGCAATTGAGCCACCCCCATCATTCATAACCAACAGATCTCTATGTTTTTGTTTAACTTTGTAGGTGAAAACGAGTTTATAAAATCATTATTCACCACTATTTTTCTAGTATTAGTAATTGGGTGATGGTAGAAAAAAACTTGCAGAGTTGCAAGCGGTTACATTGAGGAACAAGGGCAAAGTCTTTATGACTACTTAAGTAATTTTCAGTTTATCCCCTTAACTATTATAAGGTTTACAAATATTATGTTAGTTATTAAAAGGTAACAATACGTACGTTATGCTTTTCTTCTCATAATTTACTTTTTTATAAATGTCAAATTTGATACTAATAATATTTTAATTTTAGTTTTTATCCTCCGAATATGTAACACCCCGAACTGGGGCTCGGAATATTACTGAAATTAAATAACACATGATGGAATTATCATAGGCAACTAAATGAAAATAAATGAATTCAGTGAATTCAACAAGTTTAAGACAAGAAAAATACAGCATGCATGAGGAGCAAGTAGCCATCAAAAGTTTACAAAACAATCTAAGAGATGGCGAACGATCCTAAGCATAATGCAAAAAATGGGCATGTGAATCCTTGATCCATGAAAGTCTAAGCCCGGGTCCAACAATCTATCAAATCATGCATCTTGTTTTAAGTTTACCTGGTTACCTGAAAAGTGTACTAAACAAGTCAACACGAGGTTGGTGAGTTCGTAGTAATGGTTCACAATGAACCATTGTCGATAGTCACAATGTCCAATCACAATAAGATCATATGGCATAAAATAGTTACGTGAAATAAATGAATGAGCACAATTGGTGTAAATTTTCAAGTCATGTATCATAAGTATGCATGTGACATGATGAATATCAAATGTAGACCAACCATGTCACTTAAAGGGGTTTGCATGCGTGTAATTCGCATAGATAAGTATGCTTGCGTGTAAAGCGCTTACATATGTACAGTTGCGTGTAAAGTGCGTCCATATGTATAGTTGCGTTTCACTACTTGTTGGATCAGTTGGAAAATGTGTAACGAGAAAAGGTTTGAAAGTGGGAAGATTTGTATCGAGAAGGTGTTTCAAGAGATGAAAGCGAATGGTTTTTTATGGTATAAGAATAGATAAAAAAAAAAAGTTTGCTATGACATGAGAAAATTGGTGTAACTTTACGTTTTTGTAAGTATATAATGTATAGTTGGCCACACCATTCTTGGTTATTGTAGGCGGTTTATGAATAAAAGTCAAATTTAAAATAAAATAAAATAAAAAAACACGTTAAACTATTTATATTGGCAGAATTCCCAATACACCCCTATGTTTCATTCCCTAACACGCATTTTATGGGCACTCACGCGTAAATAAACTTTAGGGTCACTCAATCATAGCTTACCTTCATCTTGCATCCATTTTCTTTCTTCATGTTTTCTTGAAAGCTTCCTTTTTGTTGGATTCCATTCATGACCAAGTATCTCTTGCTTTTCTTTTTAGATTTGATGAGTTGTCTTCTTTCTACTTTCATATCAAACAAGGATCACCTAGTACCAAAGTCAATTATCTTAAAAGTTCGATAGACATCAAATATCAACCAATATATTAAAGAGTTTGTCTAATATGCTGTTAACGGCAAATGATTATCTATTGTTTCATCTCATATTCAAGGAGGGGTTGAGTTTTTATTTCATCAGCTAGGAAAATTAATGTGAGGGCAAGGGGCTGATGTTTGCAGTATATAACATTTTACCTATATTAAAACTGTATTGTAACATTATTTGATTGACACGTGTCACAATATTTAAGCAACGTGTGTTATTTTTATTTTTTTTAAAGAACTATATTCTTAATTTATAGTTACCAATTACCATATATTAATCAAATTCTTATTACTATTATTACTACATACTGCAATTATTAGTTTCCACAATATCAATCCAAATATAACACTCATTCTTATTCTTTTGATATGTCTAATGATACATTCGTCACAGTTAATGTTACATAAATATATCTACATCACTTAAATTTCGTTACTTTCCTCATAGTTTTCTATTGTAATAAATATAATGCAGAGTATATATAAACTAACAATAATATAATCTCTATTATTAATAAAGGAATATTGTTTATAGAAGAAAAAATCTTATGTGTTATATTATAATTCTTCCCTACATTCTATATAATTAAAGATGATGTCACATTACAAAAATATAATTATTTTAATTTAGCATTTTTTTTATTTAGTCATCATAGTTTAGAATTTCCACTTAAATCTTGATAAAATATTTATAAATTAAAATTAAGGATATCTTCTATATGTCTATCTCCAAGTAACAATTTATTTTGATATTAAAATGCATAACTACATGTCTATTAGTTTACCTCGCTGGTGTATTGAGTTTATGATTATAAATACGTATATTATGTTTTGTTTTTATAGGTTGTAGGCTATATTATTACTACATAGTGATGATGATGCTAATATTATTATACTTTGAAGCTTGTATAGTCTAATTAATGTCAACACCTATAACAATTTTTATCAATTACAAATTTATAGTTACAATATTTTGTTCATTATTGAATTCAATATTTGATAATGTTAAGATCAATGTCTGTCTCTTATAACAAATTTTATTTTTGTATTTATTATAACGAAATATATTTGCATTTTCCCGGATTGCATCCGGGTTGATTAAGATTTTTTAAAAATTGTATTACTACACATTCTTTTAATTTAATTATGACATCATCATACTTTTTTATTTAAAATTCAAAATATCCTTTTTTTAAATCTGTACCATTAATATAGATTTTTATTAAATGTCCACATTATTATGTAAGTTTAAATCACCTTATTTTTTCGTTATAATAGACTGAAAACTATGGTACTTTTTTTTTCTAGATAACGTTTTTGTTTTTGCCAACCGAATGTATTTTAACGTGTGTCCACAACTACAATACTATTGTTTCCGTTTAGTTTCGTTTTTTACATAATAATTTTTAGGGTTTTGTTACTGACAGCCCTTAGGGTTGTCAGTAAAAACTAATTGGGTGCATTAAAATTTGTAACTTGCTGTTAGAAAAATCAGGGGGCGGTTTCTAATATATAATGTACAAAGTTTTTAAGTATGTAATATGTTATTAGTGACAGCCCTAAGGGCTGTTATTATCATTTTCCTAATTTTTAATATGACCATATATTTTTAGATAATCTTTATAATGTAGTTTGGCACTTTTGCTTGTACTCCTTTTACCCCTATTAAAGCGCAACAACAAAAGTATTGTTAGGATATAATCTAAGATATCTAAGTATTTTTTTAATAAATCCTAAGCTTATGGAATGTCTTGGATATTGAAATCCTTGACGTGATAACCACTAATAGGTTCTCAAGACGGCATTGTTAGTTTTCGTCCCTCTTGAGATTAAAACAGTAATATAAATTAACTTATAATATATATTTTTGTTATTTTTTTCTAGATAACGAATATTTAAATCTCCAAAAAACTGGTTATTTTGGCGAAATAAATAAGATATGTTACATTTTGATTAACATGTGTTTTAGTATTTGGATATTGATGTAAGATGTTATCATTTATTTTGTCATAAGGTGGCACCGAGGATTGAGTCTGTTTGACTTGTAGGTATGAGAATAAGGAAATTATATTAATTACTAATTAAATTTGCTTTATAAGTACAATTCGTATGCAGTTACTTACTTACTTTTTTTTCTAATCCTTAATCATATATGTACAATTCATTTAATACATGTTAATGTTTTCACTTCTTTTTTTTCAAGTAATCAGAGGAAGTTGTCATTATCAATACATTATACACTTGACAATATTGGGCATGGCTAAAACTTTCAAGGTGATCGAATAAGCATAGTCTAACTAAAGAGTTGTTAAATTATGTGGTCAAGGCCAGGGACGACAATGCCCCGACCCAAAAGAGTTGTTTAGTACTCCAACATATATATAGGGTCGAAAAAAATTTCCGTGTAACCTACGAAAGCATATAGGGTTGAAATCCGTAAATGCGAAAGTGTTTCTTGACAAAAAATAAAAAATTCATGAGTTGGTTGAGGGAACAGCCCATAAGACTTAATTAGTAGAAAAACCACTACATAGAAATAATGGCAAGGTTGGAAGAGCAAAGGCTCCCGAAGTCACCTTTGTTTTAATTAGGACAACAAATTTCCTTCTAATAATTTATGCAAGAGAGCTTATTGTACGATTATATTTTTTTATAGTTAACAAATTTCTTTCAGTCACTAAGACAATGTATTACATGTGTACGTCTTTTACTGGCCTAAACAAATCTTAATCGTATATGTTACTTGGTCATCTCAAATAAAAAATTTTCTATTTAAAATCATATTAGATTATACATCACTAATAAAGTTTTAGTTACCAGCCGTATGAGTACCAAAATAGTTGAATATGTGTTGTTCATCATTCACTACAACAAATAAATAATGTGAAATATTGGGGAGATTATACGTATGCAGTTGCAGTTGCAGACAAGGCCACATGGGCCATCATATCCTCATAGCAGTTGAGGAAGAGCCCAGTACTAAACTTGGGCCATCATGTATAATAGCAAGTCCATGGTGGCTGTCCAATTCATCTCAGCCTTTCCTTATTTCCTTAATTTTATGCCCGCGTTTCTATTTAAATCCTTTCTCTCTCATTTTGGCAGTGAATTTAGAAATGGGACAAAACACATCAACGAATTGACTTAGACCCTTTTTATGTTCGTTTGTTTTTTAAAACATATGGCCAAATTAATATAGAATTTATTCATTTTCGTTTGTTAAGAAAATTAGTTGATTCATATTCATTTTCTATATTTGCTCGATATATACAAACCCACATGAAGAGAATGAGCAAAGCACATAAAATTACTAGAGTCATCACGAGTTCACGACACAAATTAAATATTATAACCTGAAATAGCTATACAATATGCATGTTAATTTAATTATAGTTAATAAGTTTAATAAAACTTTATATAGTTCAAATAAAAGTTTAAGTAATGGATATAAACAAACATAAGCAAACGAGTATACACGAAAAATTAATGAACATACACAAAGATTCACAAACACAAATAAACGAATAATGTTGGTTACGTTACATTCATTTAAATGAAGTAATAAACAAACACACTATTTTGTTCATTCTATTTGATCGATTAGACAAACGCCTAATGACATCAGATTTTACAACTTTAACTTATAATGAATTATATGAATATTATGCAAAAAAATATTTCTTTTTCAAATTTAGGTTATAAAAGATCAAAGATTTTCTTCCTTAGTAAATGACCATACAAAGGTCATGTCCATATATTTACATCATCCGAATCTCATTTCATCAGCAGGGTTCAGAGTTTGTATTTTGTTCCTACTTTGTACCAACTTAACACTTATTAGCCGCCACAAACCAACGTGCATTACGCAACTTATAAAGTTCCAAATGACAATTAAATTGAAAATATTTCCTACAAATGCTATATAGTGATAGCATTTTTAAAAAGCTAACATCTAGCTTGTTCCATAGAAGTATACATACATATATAGTAACTTTTTGTATTTCTACTCATCGTAATAATATGTAGTTATATATGTACACACAATTAAACAATAATGTGTGCTAATAACGAGTTAAAAGATATCGACATCATGAAGTCCAAACCTATATACAAGCATTCCATCATGATTTTATGTTGACACGCAACTATGGAGTACATTATTACAAACCTTGCATTAATTATTATTCTTATTAGAGTTCTTGTAATCAGCTTGATTCACACACAACTCGATCGATCCCAGAATCATCGCACGTACGTACTATATATTTTCAAGCAAGCAAGCTAGCTAGATCATTATTGAATCACATATTTGATAAAATAAGAAACATATACTTAAGTTCATGATTAGAGAGTATCATTAATACTATATAAAGTTTTCTTCATTCTCTTGCTAGCTAATAATTAAGTCATATCGGTCCGGTACTGGAACAACATTGATCATTTTCATCCAAGTTACCAATATAACCTCCAGAATCAAGTTCATCCTCATTTCCAACATGTGATTTTGTTACATGGCTACCCAAGAAACTTTGAGGTAAACGATGATTATCAGGATCGATTCCCATTTCTACAAGTTTTTTCCTCAAGTGTGAGTTCCAATAGTTCTTTATCTGATTATCTGTACGCCCTGGAAGTCTCCCAGCAATCAACGACCACCTACAAGTTAACCAACAAACTTTTAAAATTTTGTCTTTTAACTATTAATATATCCATTACTTGAATATCAAAAAGCTAGGATGGTAAAATCTTATTTTGTTAATTAAGTACGACATGCCATATTTTAGTATATATGTAAACTCGTGATGTTAAGATTCTCGAAGTCTTAGTTTAATTTAGTGTCTGGATCGAGAATCCAATTGTGAGTCGTTTTGGAACCCAAATTTTATTAAATCATTCTCGTAAGCTAAATTATGGCATCTTATATCTAGCTTAACAAGATTTTACTGTCCATATTGATACATCGTGGTTAAAAGTAGATAAGTTTCAAAAGTCCATTAACTAGCTATAAAACATATCAAAAAAATAATAAAATAGAGATGTTGTTATTGTAAACAATTACATCAGATCAAATTCAATCAAGTAAACATTTGAGATAATTAAGTAAACCATATAAAAGCTTATATATATACATATATATTATATTATATATCCGGCCACCTGTTTCCTAGTAAAGCATGAAGCCTAACGATGAGATCATCCTCATCTTCACCAAAATTTCCTTTCTTAAGGTCAGGCCTTAAGTAGTTAAACCATCTTTGCCTACAACTCTTACCGCTACGAAGTAGCCCTAAAACAAAACAAAACAAAACAAAAAATTATACAATTAATACTGAGTAGTAGTTATATATTAAACAAAGATACGAGTAGTACGTAGTTATTAAACAAATCTATATATTCATAAACATGCAGAACAATATGATGTTGCGTGCGCACGTACACAAATACACCAAATTAAAGATCACCTGCAGCCTGAGGAAGAGTGCGCCAGCACCCTTCCCCATGTGTGGTAACATAGTTTATAAGCCTTGTGTCTTCTTCTTTAGACCAAGTTCCCTTATTTATGTCTTGCATCTTGTCACTACTACGTTTACTCATTTTGCTTATCTAGTACATGTATACGGTTACTTCTTTTTCTTGTTAAACTATATATATAACAACTATACTATACCAATTCTCTAGAGTAGAAACAAGAAATATTTCATGGTACGTGTTGAATTAATATTGTGTGTGATGGGGAGTGAATGTAGGTGTGGTAGATATGATGAGCAAATGGAGGCATGTATAATGATCATATATATATATGGACATATGGTTGCTTATGGGAATTGAACAGATGGTTGACTTGGACTGGTGGTTTGCTCGTGCTTCAAGTTTGCCAAAAAAGTTGTTTGGTTTACTGGTAAACGAATCATATACATATACATATACTATACTATACATATAAGACATAAGACAATTATATATATAAGACAAGTGAAATTCAATTGGCTATACCATGATGCACTGTTAGAGACTAATTAGACGTACGTACATACCGCTCCAAGTGGTTAATTATATAAATGGAAGATTTGTCTTTGGCTCGTTTTTAACCTGCCTATGAGTCCACACCATTGTATGGGACTCGTGGTCGAGTGGGTGCTATATATAGTTGTTAATTATTAAGTTTCTAATTTATTTATTTTACACTCAACGAATATAAAAATAATGTGGGTTCCGGATTTGATTAGTAGTGAGTCGATGATTTGTGTAGAATTTATTGTTGAAAAGTGATTGGGATGATTTTTCATGTACCGTAGGACAGGTGGTTTTTAAAATGGTGGTCAACACTCTGAGTGGTGGTCTTAAGGAATTGAACACTTCTAATTACTATTGTCACCTAACAAGATAAAACTAGGGCAATGGACGTTTAATTTTAGTTCATGGCATGCATACCTTTCATTATATTAATTTTTTAAAATGGTTGCAACATTCAAAGAAATTAATGGCTTGATCGACCAATCTTTCAAGAAATAACTTGAACTTAACATGATATCAATCACGTTTGACAAACCCATAAAAGTATAAAACTCAATCAAGAAAGTCACACTAGCTTATATAAGAAAGAAAAAAAAAAGACACAACAAAGATTGTAACGATCGACATGGTGCTAATTATAGTGGTACTTGTTTACTGTAGTGGTTGGTGCTAATTATGCGCGAGAGAAAAGTGGGTTAATTGGGGAAGATTTTACTTGTCACATTAGTATCCCAAATGAGAGGTTATTTTCTAATTATAAATTCTTACGCATTAAATTAAGAGGTGTCAGTTGAAGGTACGGATATGGGAAAATAGGTTTGATTTTCAACTTAATTATCTAGATGATGAGTTTTTAATTTTTAATGTGTATCTCTATTCTTTTATAAAAATTTTAGGTTTTTCTCATTTTAATTTAAAATTAATTTTTACATGAAAGTTACATTGAAAATGACACAATTCTTCTTAATAAACCCATTTTAATGAAGAGAATAATTTGATATTAGACATTAAACTTTTATCTTATTTATTTACACTTTAAATTCTTGTCTTCAAAAATATTTCAACTTACATCACTCGACATTTCTACCACCATCGATGGTTGACGCCATCAACACTCTTAACCTTATCAGAACGTCGTCACCATCATCATCACCGCACTATGCGAATACCGTGTTGGTATACCACTAGTTTTTAGTCATGCACCCAAAACACATGTTTCATTTTGCCTTATTGGTTTTAAGACGAATAGTCAAAACATCCGCTTTAATGGTACATGGCTAAATGTATATGACTCACGATTAGATCGACGAGGTGAAATAATCTTTTTTTTAAAATCAGATGTTATGTTACGCGCACATGCTTCTCGTTTTTTACACATGGCGATTTTCAAGTGGAAAATGATACGGAGTAATATATTCTATATGTTTATATTATAATATGAAATATAATATATAATTTCATATTCCTTCTTAGTACAAGCTAGTTATATATTCGATAGATGTCACGTCCACCAACCTCCGGTCCAAATATTGTCCAAGTAGCACTAGCCTGCAAAAAAAGCTCATAGATATTTCTCTGTAGAACGGTGAGGCAATGTATACCGAGTTATCTACTCTTCGTGTCGTGTATATATATATATGGGACGTGATATTTGTACACTGTTTTTGATAAACTTACCAAAGCTATGCATTACCGGTTTGTACATTAAGCTATAAAAGTTGTATATTGTGGTACACCAATCAAAAGTGATGATACGAATAACATTTCCCATATATATATATATATAGATCTATTTAAATTCTTTTAAAGAATAACATGTTACTAATTCTAGTTTTTATGATTATAGCCCTTATAGCTAATATGCTATAGAATATTGGATTGGATTTAGACTGTTGATAGTTACTTTTAAATTTGAAGTTTCAACATTAAATTGTATAAAGTACTCTTTCTGTCTATTCTATATTATCTAAAATAACTATAATATCTCTTTTTTCTCTTCAAATCTCAACCACTCATTTTTTATGAAAGTGATATTGCTACAACATTAATTAGTCATCTATAACAAATATACAAATATTATTGTACAATGTACAACCGTATAATGGCATAATGCAGGTATTGTTGTAGATGGCTAAATATTGTTGTAGCAATATCATTCTTTTTTTTTCACTCTTCTTCATAAATCATTTTATTTCTCTAATTCATTCAAAAAAATTTATCTCAAAAATCGTACATCGATAAATTATAAAAATTATATAGATGTTCTTAAAATTTCATACTCTTTCATTAGAGGGGTCATTTGATATACTTTCGATGAATTTTTAAATCCGAGAGCAGGGCCCGTACGGCTAAGGGCGAAGCCCGTCAGGTAGATCACCCGATCACCACCACCGCCATTACATCACCACCCCGCCATCAACTCCATCACCGCCACAACACGCAGGTACTTTTCTCTCGTTTATTTATATATATCCAACACTTTGCCATAAATTATACTAAGATTATGGTTACTATACTTAATTAAATCCATTATATACATGATTTTAAGTTATCCGATACCAATTAAGCTTAAACCCACATGTGAAGTTTTAAAGACATTGGTTCAATCTTTCGTGGTGCCCAGATTATATGAGGATTTAGATAGATGTATTGTACCGACATCATATTGCTCATACGGGATGATCGAATCAATAAGTATCCAATGATGGTATCGGGCTAGAGTTCTACTCTCCATATACCCTTTTTTTTTCTATGACTTGGGTATTATTTTTCTATTCATCTTCTTTACGAGCATATACTTTTTCATGTGCCTCGCTTTTTTTTTAATTAGTTACCAGTTTAAGCATATTTCGTACATCCTTTTTCTATATAACTTTTTCATGTCTATATCACTAGACTTTACTTTTGATGTTAACATCTTCTGAATCGATATCTTATATATGTTTTAATCTTTGTTAAGTTGATTAATGTAGTATCAATTGTTTTCAATCACCAAAAGTAAGTGAGAGTGATCGGATCAATTGTATCTGTAGTTAATTTAACCCTAATCTTAAATTAGGAACATTAAGACGAAATCTCAATCATTCATTTTTTTCTCTCTTCTCAAATTTCATATTCCGTTTTCTATAATCCGGAGACATCTCCGGCGATGACGACATCTCCGGCGACGGCGGTGATATCTTCGGCGAATTTTTTCGACAATAATCAATTTTGTTTTCGGGTGGATATGGCACGGGTGTTGTCCTTATCCGTTCTAAATGGGTTGTCACCGGACACATATGAGAATCGTATGGATTTGATGGGAGGGGAGGCGATCCAAAAGATGGTAACGGATTGATACAGTACGTGCGTAGCCCTTGCTGTCGGCGCCGGCACCGTGGTTGGGGTGGTCGGAGATGATGGCGGTGGCGGTGGCGGTAGTTGTCTCGTCGGATAAGAAGGTGGAAGAGGAGGGGGTGGTGGCCGGAGAGGAAGGAGGAGGGATGAGAGAAAGAAAAAATGAATGGTTGAAATTTGGTCGTAGTGGTATTAATTTAAGATTGCTCTGAAAATAATGTTTCCATATATATATATATTAGACGAATACTCGCGCAATGCAATGGTATAGGCGGCAGCGTTTTGGTGGTGGTAGTGGCGACTTGTAGTGACAACAGCGACGAGTGAGTTAGATAGTTAATGTAAAATAATTCATGTAAAATAAGTAGTTAATGAAGGTAATTTAGTAAATAAAAAATGTATGTTATACATGTTTTAAAAGATTATGAGATTCCAAAAATAAAATTACCAGTTTGCTTTATAAGTAGTTATAGATATAGATTATAGAAAGTAGTTATAGATATATAAGATAGAGATCAAATGAGAAGGTACCTTAAAAAGAGAAAAAAGATATCGTTCGTTTTTTATTTTTTTTAGCTTGTTTTTTATTTTTTTACTTTTTTTCACCTTTCTCATCCTCTCTTTAATTAACTAATTCCATAAAAAAATATTAAAAATTAATTTTTTTTCCCAAAGGGCGTAGCACGTAAGTTATAGGCGAAGTCTCTTAATCTATGGCGGAGCCATGATGGCTAAGGGCGACCCCGTTATGTAGATCACTCCATCACCGATCACCCCCTATATGACCTATCACCTCCACCAACTACCCGTTATTATTATCATTAAGAGCGAAGCCCGTAGTATACCCTTATATGTATAGCTTGCTAATTCGGGTTAATATATATATAATTTTTTTAAAAAATTTATGAATTGACTTAATTAAAAAAAAAAAGAAAAAATATCAAAAAACGTACCTTCTCCCTCTTCTCTCCTTAAAACCTTCTCTCTGGATTTCTACCATATATATATATATGTATATATATATGTAGGGAAAAGGGAATATAAGGTTGTCCGACACCTAAGCTTAGCTGTGGAACCCCTCACATACTAATATTTTCTTTTTTATTTTTTAATGAATAAATGCACGGGCCCCTATGATTTTTATGGATTAAAGAAATAATATGAGAGTGTTCCACACCTAAGCTTAGATACCCAACAGCCTTATATTCCCATCCTTCATAAATATATGGTAACACTCCGGTGAGAACACTTAAAAACATCATTTTGATGCATTAAAAGTCCATAAAACTAACATAGTGCATAACTAATTATCATTATTTAAGTGTTTAACAACACATTGATTCGTCAAAATGGAAAATATCACGTTTTTTGTTTTGTGCATCCATCTTGGATGCATATTCATCAAAATGATGCATGCAACAAAAAATGTGATTTTTCGATTTTGACGGATCAATTAGTTGTTAAACACTTAAATAATGATAATTAGTTATACACTATGTCAGTTTTATGAACTTTTAATATATCAAAATGTAGTTTTTAAGTGTTCTCATTTTAGTTTGGTTCCTCATTTGATATATATATATAGGAGAAAGATAATTTTAGATCAACTAAAAAAAGTCCAAAAAGGACCATTGATTTTCGTAACTTACACACCACCATCATGATCTACTACGATATACAAGACTTTTTTGTAAAAACACTAAGACTTTCCAGCGACGGGCCCACAGAAAAATCATGTGTAACTTACACATGATTTTTCTGTGGGCCCGTCGCTGGAAAGTCTTAGTGTTTTTACAAAAAAGTCTTGTATATCGTAGTAGATCATGATGATGTACAAAAACAAATGGTCCTAGTTGGTCTTAAAATAAAAGGTGGTCTCAAATTATCCCACCCATATATATATATATATATATATATATATGTATATGGGAAAAGGGAATATAAGGTTGCCCGACACCTATGTGTGGAACCCCTCACATACCAATATTTTATTATTTCTTGTTTAATAAATAAATGCTTGGGCCCATAATTTTTATGGTTTACAAAATAAATATGTGAGTGTCCAGCACCTAAGTTTATATTTTCATCCCATATATATATATATATATTGATTGTTCCATATTGATGAGGTATCAATTGTTTTCAATCACCAAATCCTCAAGTTTTGTTATTGAAAGTTAAGAATCGATTTGGAAAAAAATATTACGTACGCATTTAATTAAAAGAAAAACCATTAACTAATGAGCTAGCAGCTAGACTATTATAGGACTTTATATCAAACCCAAAACTACAAGTTGTTAGAAATTTAGGAAACAGAAGAGAAAACAAAAAAAGAAAAACTTGTAGAAAAAAAGTGAGCCACGTCATGGGCAGCAATCACTCAAAATTACAGCAAACAGCGAAACAACCGAATTCTCGTTTTTTATACATGGTAAAGCATTTTTTAACTTCTAAGGTCGAGTGGCAACTACCAAAACAAATTGATGAAAGAAGTCCCATAATTAAACTTTAAATAATTTACAAAAACACAGCCCAACGTTAATTGGGATGGGTAACTAGCCCAAAGGATTTTGGGTAAGCCCGTAATTTTTGGATTGGCAGGCCGTACTGCCGTAGGTTTATTTGATTCGAGCACTTTTCTGAGTTTCTCAAAAATAAATAATAGAAGTAGTATTTTATAGTATATATATAACACCTGCCAAAATATTATTAAAAAGGAGAAAAAAAATTAACTTGTACTAAAGTTCTTAGTAATCAAGTCAATGATCGTCAAAGACATTGGGTTTTTATATCGATCAAGTCTTGTAGATTACTCTCTTATAGATTACTAGATTAAACTCGCACGTTGTGCGAGGTTAACTGAGAACATAAATAAAAAAATCAATAACTGATAGTTACATTATCGTTCATAATTTATGATAATATAAGAAACTGTCATATTATGACTGATTCAAACAATAAAATTATAGCTTATGAATTGATGAAATACGTCAAATATGTAAAAGCATGAACAATAAGTAGAAAAGGGAATATGGGGTTGTTATTCATCTAAGCTTAGATAGAGAACCCATCACATTCAAATATTTTAATATTTGCTTGTATTATAAATAAAACCATGGCCCCTCATGAATTTTATCATTAAAAAAACAAAATGTGAGATGTCTCTCATCTAAGCTTAGATGGGAGACAACCCCATATTCACTTCCCCCGAACAATAAACATAAATATCTATAAATCATAAAAATCTTTTTATAATATATATTCATTAAAAATCTATAACTCTTGTAAAACAATAATAGTTAACCAAACATTTTAAAGCCTTTTGCAATCTAAAACTAATTTGAAAAATTGTCACATAAGATTTTATTATATGTGTCAATTCCATATTTTTCTTTAAATAAACTATATATTTAGAAAACAAATGAACGTATATATGTTAAAATAAATAAATATATATATTGTAAGAATTTAAGATCTTCTTATTAGATAAAATGATATTTTCTCTTTAGTTTAAAAAATCACATTTATACCTAATGATGTTTCATTATCTTTTTTATTCAACATTTATATGAGGTTCCTTTCGGGGTTTTTTTATGGTGATTGTATGAAAGTTTGCTCAGGTCGTTGGCTAAAGAGAAGATATATCGCATTAATCATTAGTGGCAACAATTAAAGTTTATAAGCTTTTTTATCACCACTAAATTATATTCATCTTATATGAGTTAAGAGCTTTGTATAATGTCATAACTTTCTGAAAGAGTTATGTTAATTCTTTCGTTCATATCACTATGGAAATTATGTATAATTTTTGGTTTAATTCTTTTATCTTTTTTTGAATTTTATGATAATGGTTAATATAATCTCTTTTTTCTTTTGTTTTTTAACAATACAATTTTTCATTGTGATGATGAGAAAAATATTATGATGGTAGACGAAGAGTTAGTTCAAAACAAGTGTATATAACAATTAGTTTAATGATTGGATAATGAATACGTTATTGCTAATTTAATTAAGTGAAACTAAATAGATTGTTCGTCCATATGTTTTTTTTACGATCATTATTGATCCATTCCATTAACTCATTAGTTCACATATTAAGCGTTTCATTAAATGTTTTTTTAAGCAAGTTTAACTCAAATCTCACTTTATTGAGCACCTTTTCAAAGCAGTTGCACATCGTGCGGGTAAAAAAATCCTAGTAATATATAAAATACTTTTCAAAAAAATAAACGTAATATAATAAACAATTTCATTTAAAAAAATATATTTATCGTTGACCTAAAAAAAAACATATAGATAAACATCTTTGTGTTCATATAAAAGATAGAAAAATAAATATTAATGATTAGGAATATGATCAGAATTGGTGATTAAAATTATACATGAAAACATAAATATAACAATTTAAATAGAAAAACGACAACTAACTAAAAATTGTATGTGATACGAAAACTAAAAATGACACATAGAAAAAAACATATTCTATCTTATATATAGAGAGAGAGAGAGAAAAAAAAGATATATATGGTTTAAAAATATTAACTAAAACATTAATAAAAAGAAAATTTTGGCATGTATACATATCCATAAATCTAAAACTATATATTATATTATAGAAATAATATAATGATAGGATAGTTTGACTCAAGTCTTCGACTTCTTTGATACGAATATTGATAAAAAACGAGTAATAGATTTTTATAAAAGACAAAGAAATAAAATATACAAGAATCATAGCTATGAATGTAAACAATCAGATTCAATGTATGAAAATAAAGCTTCAACAATACAAAAACAATACCCAAAAGTGGGATCTTGCTAGAATGGAATAAGAGAAATATATTTTGTATGTACATATGATGATCCTAGTAGCAGCAGCTTAAATCAACTACATTTTTATGTTGTGTTGATGATACTGCTTGTGTATATATGAAGATTAGCAGATAAATGAACGTTACAAGTACCAAGGGTGTATTGAAGGAATAAGACTCACTCATATTTGACTCTTTATCTTTAAGAAAATACACTTTTAGCCATTCAACTTGATCATGAATAACAAATAGTCGAGCACACTTTTAGTTGGAAACGAAGCTAAGATTAAAGAAAACACGATCACTTCTCAACAAATATTTTCTTAATTTTTAATTTTATATTATTTTTATAATTAATTAATAATGATTAGGATTAATGAATAGGAATAATTTAAATGACATAAGGATGCTTAAAATTAGAAAATTAATGCAAAAATGACACATCATTAAAAATCTTACATGGCATGTACTTATAATTGTCAACTAAGCAAAAATCTATTCTCTCTGAGTTATATAGAGATATTTTTTCTTATTCGGCTTTGATATACTCTATGTTACTACAAGTACATAATCACATATATATTCGATCTGATCTTTACACATGAACATATTAAATTCATATTCACATAACTGATCTTTTGATATATTCACACACAAACACTTCCACATTTGTATAACTACTAAAATTACCTTCAAGTACCAACAATTCATAAGATTAAAAGTGCACCTACATTCGGTACTTATTTAACACAACAAAGTCCCACAAGCCCCAATTGCACACAAACTAATTGGGCTTAAGATACACACCGATTGCATGGAGGTAGTCGCTAGAACGACCATAGAAACCCGCAAAGCTAGCTTTAGATATTGGGACCGAGAAATGAGTCCCATTCTCCCTACCGAATGGTCCAAACGTGTTCACAGCGGTTGCAAACGCAATTGATGTCACAACCAATCTTGAATCAAACCATCCAATTGTTCCACTAATGCAATTCAACTCCTCTACATCGACATCAATATTAACCTTCGCAAAAGTTAGCAAAAATGGGTTAAATTATTATGGTTTAATTAAATATTCGAAGTTGTGAAATTTGATTAACTAATTAATTACCTCAGCATAATCGCCACCAAAACCACCAAACCTATGTGAATGAATGGTATTGCCTTCGTCATCTTGGCTAGCGAAACCGATTGAGTCAATGCATTCTCCATGAGTGATGATAAGCTTTGTGATCTTTCCTTCGGCTTTGAAGGACCAATGTTCTCCTTCAGATGAGCTTCCCCATGGTCCAACTAGAAGAATTTTTTTCTATATGAACGAAATTTAGCAAACAATAATCAGATAATCATTTTCAAAACGAGACGGTGATTAATTATAGACATCAGAAATAGAATGCATAAGAAAAATAGTATAAAGCTATTTGAGTAAATAGTAAAGCTATACCATTTTGAGAGCAATGTGAGATAAATGTAAATTGTTATGTGTTATGTCCTATGATATGGTGAGTTCTATATATAGACGACTAATAAGAATTAATGGGTTTACGGTTTAGAATAGTAATTTGCTTTTATACATTATAAATATATACTCGTAAAAATTATTTCTCCATCTATACTACTATATAAAATATATACCTAAATGTTGAAAAGTTAAAATTTTTTAGACATGTGAAATTACTATTTTACCCTTAATGAATTAATTTACAGAATCATTCCATTATCTTTAAAAGATATTCACTACTATTTTGAATCAAATATCTTTATATCAAATACTTACACCACTTGACGCATTTGCCGCCACCAACGACCGCCACCGTGGTCACCAACCGCCGATGCCACCACATCACTGTCACTGTCATCGTCGCCGCCTTGCGTGGATACCATGCTCGTTATATTATAAAAAAAATAGTTTATTTGTTAAAAGTTACATGGGAGCAATTGTCTAAAATGCCCTTAATGATTAAGTTATACTATAAGTCCTTTATCTTTTTAAAATATCTCCACCTTTAAATTAATTATCTACACCACTCAACGCCGTATCTACTACCACAAGTCACCCCACTATCACACCGTCACCGTTATAATTACCGTCGTATTGTGCGGGTTTCATGTAAATTAAACTTTTGCCTATATAAAGATATATCTTTATAAAATGTGAGTTTTGAAAAGTGTATGAATATGGAGGTGTTTGGTAATGGTAAGTGTGACTTGATCTTTATGAAATTAATGTGTTAGGAAATGCGTGAGAAGTGTGAAAATATAGGTGTCAAAAAATTGTAATTGTTTGGTGACGGTGCATGCAACCAATGAGATTCTTTCAAGGACCACAATTTCCACTTTTACACTACGGTAAGTACAAATGTAGGATACAATACATCGACCGAAATAGAGTCCAAATTTGCAACAAGCAAGCAAGTCTTAATTACAAACCTACTTGGCACAAGATATATAAAGAGAAGGAGAAAAAAATAGAGTCCAAATTTGCAACAAGCAAGCAAGTCTTAATTACAAACCTACTTGGCACAAGATATATAAAGAGAAGGAGAAAAAAATAGAGTCCAAATTTGCAACAAGCAAGCAAGTCTTAATTACAAACCTACTTGGCACAAGATATATAAAGAGAAGGAGAAAAAAAAACTGTATATATGAAAATATAGAGGTTGACGTATCTCATACAATGATACCCATTCAAGACAGATACAATGATACCCATTAAGACCAGTGTTGGAGCTATGTGGTGGCTAATGCTTAAGGGTAGTCATTACAACCTTATAATTTCTAAAAAAATTTATATTTCTAATAATATTTCTAAATATTTATTCATTTTTAAGCTAAGTGACAATCCCAAACTAGTTGTAATTGAATTTTATAGTTTAATTTTACACTTATTAAGTATCATAAAAATTATTCGGCGACTCCAGTATTAAAATTCTGGCTCCGTCGCTATTCAAGACCTTATAAACAATAATCATAGAAATTGGTTTATTTGTGAGTGTTGTGAAGCGAATAAAAATATGATAGCTAGATATATGATAGTAGTTTAAAAAATATGATATCATAAACTCATAAAACATATATGTTGATAGTCACAATATTGCCTATTATACTGTATTTTATTTTATTTTTTACACATTTGTCGAATTTTTCCACTAGATAATCATACAATCTGCAAATTTAAGGATTATTTTCCTTTGTGAAAATCAATTTTGTTACAAAATTAAATACATTACCAAAGAAGATAACTACACTAATATAAAATAAAAAGTAAGTAATATAATTTTTTGTAGATGTAACATAATATATCAATTTTACAGCTAACTATAAGGGTGTATTGTTTTCGTGTAGAAAAATTTCGATATACTCGGTTTCGACCACTCATTTTAGTCTTAAGGGGGAAAAAAATTAGATACCGACCCTTACTGAAAATTTTCAAACTTCGCCACTGTATGTCATGGACCTAAGTCCAAACTTATGTTTATTACAAAAGTGGTCGATTCAGCCAATTTGAATCAAATCTGCAAAAATTTACTAGTATCTCCAATAATAATAATAAAAGTTATAAATTATAACTTTATCATTATGTTATGTCATTTTATTGTGCATCATTCTTGTTAAAAATATCTCCAATAGTTCCTTTATAAATTAATTATCATGCCATGTCATCGATTTATAATATCATAAACCTACATACAGTATTTGTAAATCATTAAAGTTTTATGGATTTAAAATATCAAACTTTTCCTGATAATATACATAAAAAATTTTGATAGGCCCAATCCGTAATCCATTAAGTTATTAAGCCCACCTCATGCAGGTATCCCCATCAAAGTCAATGCCGGTTAGCAGAAAAGAATTAACAAAGTATCAAATTATAGATACTTTTGGAAGTGTCGATGAACAATTAGCTCGGTTGAAAACCTAGGCTGTTACTCTGTTAAGGTACTAGTTTTGGTTTTCTTTTTTCTTTTTTTCTTGGATTTTTTTCAATAAACATATAAAGTTAGAAATACCTTTTTTTTTTTTTTGCATTTCATTATGATGGTCTTTCGATTGTTGATGCTTGGGTAGGGGCCTAGGGGGTTTATGGTATATTCAAGCATTGCTTTATGCTCAGTTTATCATTCTTAGTTGTATTTTAAGTGTCGGTGGTGGATGTATTTTGGCAATTGGCATTCTATTTGGACTTGTGCTTTGTAGTTTGCTTGATTTGTTTGTTGTTTTAGAATGTGCTTCTCAGAATCTCAGTCGATATCTGATGTTTATATATCTTCTAATAGTCCTAATACTCGTGCGTATTCCACGATTGACTTATATAATTATATTTCATTTTATGTATAACAAATTTTATATATCTATTTGATACATGGACAATTGAATGCAAATTGGCATATTTATGTTATTAACATTTAATTCTATATAAGATCTAGAAATAAATAATAAGATTTTAGCATTCAATATATTAATGTGAAAGTGTAAAAAATTGATAGTTGTAAACCGCTTACAGAGTTACAGGGGTGTACACGATTGTTAGATATATGATATGATGTATGGGTTTTGTTAAACGTAGCGTTCAGGTTATAATTAAGGTGTATTAAATAGTTGTATACTTACCATAAAATTCAGAGGTGAGCTTTTGATATGGAAAAGTATAAATTTTTTATGCACGTTAAATGCAGCACTTGAAGCTGGGTTTAACATTTTCCATAATAACGTATTACCGACCTTCCCTAATGTACAAAACATAAATCAATCGATAAACAAATCATTTTATCCATCCATATCTTAGTAAAGTCAAATCCCCCTTCTTCCCTTTGCATAGATGATGTAAATAATTGAAATCGTTTAAATAAGAAATCATCATTTCCGTGGTATTCGTTTATCCATTATATTTGAAATCCAATTCACACGTACTTGAAAATTTTTTTATAAGGAAACATATAATTAGATGATAATAATAAGGAAACATGGTCTTATTATTATTGTCAATGTCAAAGACTTAAACGTCCACCTAATTTTTTAATTTATAATTTAATTTATTTGATTCAAAGGACACTTGTTACTCCAAGACAGTGTCACATGTCGTTAAATAAGAGTTACAATCCTGTTTTAATTTATCGGTAGATATCATCCTTATTTGATATAGACAAGGACAAGGAAATCGGAGACGGAGATAGCATGTTACAAGTGTCAAATGAGGTCGATCGACTTAAGCATCGTTTTAGCGTAACTTTGAAGCAAGTGTAGTGTAGATTCGCCTGTGAACCTTTTGAGATATATAAGCGTTACTCATTATAGTTTTGAACCTTTTTGTGATTGGCATTAAAAAAAAAACATCTATACGTAATAGATACATAAAATATCTTTATAATACCAAAACCCATCAACTAGCAAGTTTTTAAATAATCAAGTCAAGTTGTTATTGTTAATTCTACTAATTCTAATTTAAACCGAATGCCAGATAAGCTCTCTTTAATTATTCATAGTTTTATACTAAGTAAAGTAACGTCTCTCATTTCAAACCACTGACATTGCTGAATAAAATTGACCCTACAAAGTCAAAATGTATTAACCAATGACAATGGGTATGGGGTTATGTGTGGTCAATATACTTGGTGGTAAGCACGTGACTCAGGCGTGCACATTGTTATACTATCAACGGCCATATTTTTCAATTCCCACGATAGAATATGTGTTACTGTCACCTGACTGCTCCCTTGGCATCACTGGATATGGCTGTTATAGTAATCGCACATGTCTCTCTGTTTAGCTCATATTTTGCAACAACCAATGTCACACTTTTACTATAAAAATAAAATAAAATCTAAGTATACTTAGAAAATAAACAATGTTTGGTTATTAGTTAAAACTTAAAAGTGTCATTTCATATCCACAAAGTAGAATATTAGATTAGGTAGAGTAACCAAAATTTAGTAAGTATAAGATATTTTATTCCAATACTTGAATTATATTTTACATATAGTAAGTGTGAAGTTTGAAGATACATGTCACAGACAATAAAAGAAAAACGTCTTATTAGAGGCGAGCTAGTAAACGCTTGAAGGAGAGGAGATTCTAAAAAATAGGCCGGCACATAGAAGAAAGAAGTGAGCCGGGCAAAAAAAAAAAGAGGACCGAAGAGGAGTGAGCCGGGCAAAAAAGAGGACCGGAGAGGAGGGGATGTCAAAAACGGTACTGAGAGTGGGCACCAACGATTTTTTATTTAGTATCAAGGGATTAGTGTATGATTATTTTATGATGAGTGTAACTTAATGATTGAGGTGATTATTGTGTATTTTCAAGGAATTTTGAGTGAAATAAAAGTATGGTATTGACTATTTAACTTCACAATTTGAAGTGAGATAACACGTTTTGTGCACTATTTGGTTCGCGATATACACTTGAAAAATTAGAAATCACTTACAATATACTATATATCATAAAGTCAGAGTCATACAAGATAGAAGTAACAAGTACATAACTTGTAACTTGTTAACAAAAGATACACCATTACATAATTAAGAAAAAAACCAATAACCTAGAAACTTCATTCACACAATACTTGTAGAAAGACTAAATATTTCTTCCACAAATTTACTTATACTAGCCACCCCCTCATAGGCTCACATTATTGAACAACTGCTTGTGTTTTCATCACTAAACATATGAGCAGCAGAGTTCTCGTTACCACCACCGCCACCATCACCATTTGCGTGGTAGTAGTTTTGAGGATACTCATTGTAAGTAAAGGGACCGGCATTGTAATTGTAGTAGTAACCAGTAGCCGGCGGAATGATAGGTGCCCTGTGGTACATCATTTGAGACTGAGGCTGCGGATTCTGCAATGCTGCTTGCCTATTCTGCAAATTCATCATCATGGCTGCAGCAGCCGAGTTGTTGTACCCTGGTGATCCACCGGCGCTTCCACCATTCATATTCATCATCATGGCTGCAGCCGCTTGCGGATTGTAACCGCCACCGCCTGTTGACATTGGTATTCCACCATTAGGAAGATGGAACCCTGTTGTACCAGCACCTAAAACATTATTATTACCAAACACACCACCACCATTCCTTAAACCGCCATCTCCACGTCCCAAACCAACAAGATTGTTCAACATAGCACTCATTTCATTTACATTTTTACCATCCCCAAGATTCATACTCACAGCACCCCCACCATTCCCATTCCCATTCCCTTTCTTTCCATTCACATTCGCATTCCCATTAGTCGGTTTTCCAGTGTTCGCGTTCTGCGCATTCTTAGCCGCAACAGCACCAGCAGCATGTTGTTGCTGCAACTGCTGCTGCTGCTGTTGCTGAAACTGCTGCTGTTGTAGCAACTGTTGTTGTTGTTGCCTCAAAAGTTGCAACTGATTAGCTCTTTGAGCTAATAGTTTCATCTCTTCTTCTTGTTCTTCCGCATCACCATCATCATCGTCAAAAAGATCATCATCTTCATCATATATTTCGGAGATTAAAGGTAGAAACTTTTGTTGGTTTTTTAAGGATTCAAGATCTTTCAGGAAATCTTGTGTTTGGCCTTTGTTTTTCTTGTTATTATCTTTTAAACAAGACCCCTTTTGATTTGGAGTTTGGTTTTGGTTTTGGTTTTGGTTTTGGTTTTGGTTTGACTTTGACTTGTTTGACCATGGTTCAGCATGTTTACCAGCTCTAACAAGTTTCTTGATCAAAGTTGCAGAATCTACACTTCCTGAAACTGTTACTAATTGTTGTTCTGCATCTATGATCACTTGGTATACACCTAAAGTTTTACCCCATAAAAATTAAATAACTAAAAAGAAGGATATATATTTTGCTTTTCAAAAATAAATAAATAAAAAAAGATTCAATAAATTTGTGTTTGGAAATGACATCTTTTTGGTCAAACATTAATAAAGATGAGAACTTTAATGATGACAGGCACAACAAATGAGTCAAGGTCATATAAAGTGAAAATGGAAAATCTTTGATGTTTATGAACATATTATGAAGATAATAAGACAAAAATGCATAAAAGCTAAGTATGCAAATAATTTCCATGTTAGTACAAAAACAATGAAACAAAACAATAAACACAAACAATCATCATTTACAATACATATTGGCCTAAAATTTTGAATTAACAAAAAGCCATACAAAGTATTACGGAGTATTACTTTCTCAATTCCCATAAAAATAAAATTCAACATTTTTGAAATTCAAGTGTTCAAACTTTTTTATTAACTTAAAAACTGAAAATTACATAGGCAAATTAGCTTGGACACTAAAATTCAAGAAAGTTTTGAAGTTCAAAGTTTTCTAAAGATTTACCAATAAAAAATATGTACCAAATTCAACTTTCTTTAAGTACAAACATAACACATACATGATACATGTCATATTATTGGGCAAAAAGCTATAAAATATTTGACTAAAAGAAAGTCAATTATATACTTTTCTTCAAGAAAAATATATAGAAAGTAAGAGTGAGAGAAAGGGAGAGTGCACCATCAATTTTCTGAAGTAGTTTCTTCACTTTGTGTTTGCAACCATCACAGTGTAAATTCACTCTAAGAATACAAGTCTAAAGTGGACAAAAAAAAGCATAATAAATAAATCAAAGAAAAACAATATAAGTAAACAAAACCAAAATGCATGAAACCAAAAGACAAACATGTATTTTCTTAGTTATATTTAAAAAAGGGTGTTCATGATGTATTCATCATAAACAGGAAAATGTGGGGGTTTTTTTTGTTAAAAGGGTAAAAATATAAAAGTGGGAGTAAAAAAAAAAAAGTTCACCTGGATCTTAAGGAGCTTAAAGTCTTCATCTTTAGTCATGTTTTCTTGGATGGTGTTTGGATCTGGCAGAAAAGGGGAAAAAATGGAGTATATAGTAGTATACAAGTGAGAATGTGATTGTTGAGAGTGAGATAATTTTGAGTTTTTCTTTCCTTTGCTTTTCACTTCACACACTTTCTTATTATTTTTCTTGTAAGATTGGATAAAAAGTGAAAAACATATGTGGTTCTATTTAATAAGTAAAAAGCTACATAGTACTAGGTTGGATAACATTATAATATTTTTCTATTTCGGTACACATTTGTATATTTTTCCATTGGGCAACGTGGTTATTAACTTTATTTTTTACGAGTATTTGTTTTTTAATTTAACATTCAGTTATTACCTTTGTTATCTAAGGGCATCTCCAATTGAGCTTTATGTAAAGCTTTTTACTATTTGAAAAAACTTTTGCAAAAACTTTTTACCATTGAAGTGAAAAGCTTTTTTTCAATGGCTTGAGGAATTTCAAGTCTTTGCAAAAAGATGACACTCTCTTTTTTCACTATTTCATATTTAAAAAATAATTAAAAGACATTTTTTGAGTTGTAACCATTAGAGCTCTCATTTGATGAAAAGTTTTTTATAAAAAGCTTTTTAAAAAAACTTATACTATTGGAGATGCTTTAAGAATATGTATATAGAGGTTGGTTATTGTAAAATAAGTGTTAAAGTAAAATAAATAAAACAATATTTTGACCCTTAGATCATGGTTATATTGATGCACGATGATTTTCATGATGCACGTTGAATCTATTTTTTATTTGTTTTACTTTAATACTTAGTTTTATTTTACCTAAAAACTATGTATATTTGTGTGTAGTTCAATAAATTTAGTTTTATGTAATTGGTATATCAATGAGAACATCCAAGATAATTATGATCCAACTAGGGTATTCATCTTTCATTTCTAATCATTCTCACCATTTTAAGATTTTGTTGTTTAAACTTGATATATATGGTCATGGTAATATATAATTTTAACTAAAATAAATAACATAGAGCTAGTAAATGAATAATAAAGGGGAAAAGATATTAGTTTAGAGGAGATATTTGATTTTGTGATTATATTGTGATATTGGAATGTAAAAAGTAAATTTACAATGAATGAGAGAATTCAACCTTTGAAACTATAATATGCTAGTGTATCATGGCCAATATGAAACACATGGCTAATTTTGAAACTAAAATATGTTAGTGTTCCACTCACCAATTTAAAACACATGGCTATGGAGTGACATTATCTTGGAGCAAAGATATTTGGATTTGAAAATATGAGAATGTAATGAACTAATAACATGCATAAACTATAATGTATTGGATCGTTTGAGGTCGGTTGACCCCGATTATTACATGTTACATCTGCCAATGTGGCTAAGTATGGTAGGTTCATTTTCTTGTACATTTCCAATCGATACTTTTTCACTTGATCCCTTCTTGGGGATTTGTGTTAGTTGTTTATTTTCCCGAATTGGTAATTTGGTCTTAATAATAATAATTAGAGACTTGAATATATTGTATCGATTAGTATTCTGTTTCTTTAATCCATTCATATGGCTGGTTTGTTATAAATATTCTTATTCCTAATGAAAGATTCAGTTAATATGCAAAGCTCGCAAGGCATAACTATGCCAAATATAACACTTTGAGTATCTAACGTTTTGTATTTGATACCGACCCGTTTTCCTTTTTCATGTAAATTCTAGTGGACATGCTTATATCGACATATTGACAAAGTGGAACCAATAAGTTCAAGTTGTAGATTTTCCGCTGCAAAGAAGTTTTGCTTAATTAGTTACAATGGACAATGAAAACGGGAGTTTGTTGGGCTCTAAAATACAAATGGGCCCCAATAATTTAGGCAACGCGTCTAGAGTTGGAGATGCGGCGGTATCAAAGCGTGGCAAGAGGTGCAAATGTGTCTCTCCAAATTTAAATTTACTTATGAAAAATGATAAATTCTTCAAACCAAATAAGTTAATAATCTTTTTAATACATTAAAAAGGTAATATGTGACATCTACTATTTTTTTTTTAATCTTGCCCCCTGATTTTTACATGTGTCATTATCTAATGATTAGGATTTAGAATGATTATTAGGCTATTTGGTTAGCAGGATTAATTATTTCCCTTTAGTTATAGATGTTTTACTTTTTTATGGATTATTAAATAGAGAGTGTCTAAAGGTACCCCATATATGCTAAAGATACACCTATATAATCATTAGTTAATTAATTATATCATTAAATGTCTTTTAAATTTGTTTATTTAAGGCGGCTGGTATCTCGACCAGATTTTTGGTAATTAAACTAGACTATTTGCAACGATTATCGCTGCAAATAGTGGTGTTTTTGTCCATATCCAACTATTTGCAGCGATTACTGATAGGGGAGCCTGTTTTTATTTTGTCAGATTTGCCATTACAGACAGAGGGGTCGCACTATTTGCAGCGACTATCGATGCAAATAGTAGGTGTGGTCGAGATACCAAAAAAGCTTGGTTGGGATACGGTGGGCGTTATTTAACCATGTCATTTATTATCTTTATATATATTTCTTTTCTAACCATACATTAAATGTTTTATTTTTCTTACTAACACAATATATATTTTTTAATAAACTTTATCTTATAAGTACATGTTGAAAGTTTACAAAATATGTGATATGTTAATTGACCAAAATACCATTAATGAATTAAATCACCAACAAGCCTAAATATTAAATTAAATCATTAATCCATTATATTATAAAATATCTCTACTAACCCTCTTTAAATCACATACTTTTACCTACACCAATTGATGTCGCCACCACCGTCACCATCCGTTGCCGCCATCACTCCACCGTCGTCGTCGGCTCGCCGCCGCATTACGCAGGTACCATGCTCGTTTATATTTATCTTTATATATTGTTGTTAAATAGTATTGACAAAAAAACCTATGTATTATATAAAAGTCCAAAAATAACATAACGAATGAAGATATATTTTAAAAAACAATAACTAATATAAGACATTAAAAATATATCTAATCATTTATATCAACAAAAACTTTTTTTCACCGATAAGCTACGGATGAGCTAACAAAATGATCACTACATTAAAAAATAAAAGAAATGACGTCTTAAATAAAAAGCTTAATAAGAAATTTAAAATTTTTAATATTAATAGTAATAAATATAAATATAAACTAATATTTTAAAAATAAATTTAACAACAAAAGTTTAACAACAATAAAATAATCTTGTTCATAAGAATATTTATTAACTTAGCATTTAAATAAAAGTTAACAAAAAGTAAGTGATAGATATTATACTTTATTAGCAAAAAATAAATATATTTAATAGTAATAATAATAATAATAATAATAATAATAATAATAATAATAGATGTGTAAAAATATAAGATGTAACATTTTAATTTAAAAACCTAACAATAATAAAACAATTAATTACAAAAAAAATAATGTAAGGATATATATAAACTCACTATTATTTAATGCAAAAAAAATAATGTAAGGATTTTTGAAATATGCTTTTTTTTATGAAAAAGAAAAATCATTGATTTTTGAAACATCTTGATTACACATTTGCATTTGAATATGGAAAATTATTATTTCTCCTAACTAAAAAGCATAAAAATCTTCTTAATCATGAGATGATAACATGTGAAAAATCAAGGGAAAAGATTATGAAAGAGAATTAATAGATAACACATGTCATATTATTATAGTTTTAGTAAGATTTTTAAACTACTCTTTAGGAGAATTTATTCCTTTGAATATGTCATGTCTCATATAATTTTTGTTTAAAAATAACTTCGGTTTAACAGTTATTGAGAATGAAAAGTGATAGTTGATATCTAAGAGAAGAATGACAAGGAAAGTAATACAATGAAAAAAAAGATAATAAAATTGGTATGTAAATAAGTTATTTTTATTGGAAATAAATGAAATAACTTTTTAATGACTTTTTTTCTTAATAAAATTAGATATGTTTATTATCAATAGAAAAGTGAAGCCGTTAACATATATTTTATAACAAAAAGTTTTCACTAATAACAACTAGCAAGGTGTTAGATTATTACACCCCAATTAGCTCTGGAATCCCTTAAACCCATAATTCTAAGGATGTTAAACACTGAACTACCAGAGCTAGTACATGTAGGTTTAAATGTGTTTCTAACAAGTGCATCTTATTAAGTACGGATAATGTTCAAGGTCACAAGCATGGCTAGAGATTCTATAAAGTTTTTCACTATATACGTCTCAAAATGGTACAAAGACTCAAAGAGTATCAAGATAACCCTCGGGCAATCAACGATGCAATCCAGAACTAATGCTTTTTATTAGGTCCGTTTAAAGATGAGACACACAAATTGTCACCCCAATTATTGTAACCTATAGCTTATACTCGACTAATAAGTAAAGTGTAATAATACTAATAAAGAATTGAGAAGAGCATAAAAAAAATCGTACACACCGATCTACCTAGCTAAACATTAGAGCATTACCGCGCGCTTAAATCTAATATTATATTATAAAGGAGGACTTTTTTTAAAATTCTCAAAAGATGAAGAAGTATTTAAATTGTCCCTTTTTTTTATTTATTAATTTAAACTACGACCGCTAACGCCACAGAGAGTGCCGTCCAGCACTCCCCGATACCTAATATACCTATAACACTCTTAAATCTTAACTACTCTCTCTTCTCAAATCTCAACCATTCATTTTTTTCTCTCTCCTTCATAAATCATTTTATTCCTCTAATTTATTTAAGATCTTTGATCTCAAAAACCGTATATCGATAAATTATAAATATTGTGTGGGCGTTCTTAAAATTTCGGACTGTTTCATTAGAGATGTCATTCGATATACTTTCGGCGAATTTTCAAATTCGAGGGCGTACGGCTAAGGCATTTGGCTACCACACTCTATGCCTTATCACCTCCTATTACCTACCACCCCACCATCTTACCGTTGTGACGTGCGGGCACTATCTGTCGTATGTTTTTAAAAACTTTATATTTATATGAAAGAATTTATAATTAGTGTGAATCTTATAGATCACTTTAAGTAATGTTAAAAAAAAATCACTTTAAGTTTGCTAATTATGTTGTTAATAAATAAAAAAAAAAATGAGGGACAGAAAGAGAGTAAAAGGTGGGGGAGGGTAGAAAGAATGGATGTGATGAAACATGGTCAACAAAAACACAACAAAAACTAACCAACGAAAACACACACACTTTGTCTTTGGCAGCCTTCTGTTCTATTCTGCTCCTATTCACGTGCTACCCCCACACCCTATCTATATTACCTTTACCATCAAGATTCCATGCTATATAACCATTATTTTAATTAAAATGTTGTATACAGTGGATTAGAATATAAGACTGTTAGGTATTTAAGCTTAGACGTGAAATATTTGTATTTTTTTTTTAATCCATAAAATTCAAGAGGCCATGTGATTTATTAAAAGTTCAACAAATATTAAAAAATTAGTATACGAGGAGTTCCACACCTAAACATAGATGCTGAACAATCTTATATTCACTATTCCCATATACATATATATATATATATGAAGGGAACTTACCATTCGTAACGTTTTATGTTACAATACATAATTTGTTAAATTATTATCGCAAAAATATTGTGAAAGTATCATTTAAATGTTTTATTATTTTAATTTTGTATCTTTTTTATTTTTATATATTTTATATTTATTTAAATATGTACCATATCCATATCTATATATATGAGATAGGTACCCGCGCAATGCGGCGGTGATGGCAACAACGGGTGGTATTAGTGACGGTGGTGGTAACGATGTGGTCATTAATATAAAAGTAATTAACGTAAATGGTAGTGTAGTTTTTTTACGGTTAAGGAATGTATCTTTTGTAAATAACTTTATTAAGAATATTATAGAGATATTAGGTGAAAATATTTAAATTGATTAATAATGGAGATAAATAGTTTGGATAAATATGGGTGTAAGATATTTTAGGAATATATTGGGTAAATTTAGTGTGTGAGTTAGAAATGTGTTGAAAATTAAGGATATTTTGGGTATTTTAAAGGTAGATAGTTGAAAAGTGGGAGGGTAGTTTGTTTATTAATATAGTATAGATATTTGAGGAATGAGAAATGAGAAATGACAAATCTTTTTAAAAATCCTCCTAATACCCTAACTATTTTACAAGTGTCTTCCACTAATATTATCTCCTAATCTCATCCTTTGATTTTAACAAATGTAACACCCCAATATTTTAATGTAATAGAAAAATAACCCTTATCATAGTTTTGACATTAAATTAATTTCCTAGTATTTTGTCTTGAGATAAAGGATTAATTTAATTGAAACTTTAGTGACTAGTATGTATAATACCCATTAAAAATTTAAGTTAACGTGGCATGGGGAAAGAGTGCCTAGCCATTTCATGTTTATGAGTCATAGTTCCACCATTCCCTTCTCATTCTTAACTCTCAAAATCATTCTATAATTTTCCAAAAATCCATATGAAAGCATATAAGAAATCTATCCTCTTAATTTAATTAACTAATTTAATTAACTAATTCAAATAATAAAGAAGAAAATTAGGAGCTTATAGTGGCTTGGTGGTGGTCGAATTTTACAAGAAGAAAGGAGGAAAAATTGAAGATTTTATATTTGTTTTATTGTTCTATGAGGTAAAAAATTATCTCTAATTGTTGAAATGTAAATTAGGGTTTTGATTAATGAAATTAGTGTTCTTAATTAATGAATTTGGGAATTTTGTAATTTGGGGATTTTTAAAGGACCCTAATGGAATTAAAATGGTGAAATTAGGGGTCAATGCAATGAATTTTTATGATGATGAACCCCATAGTGATGAAACATATATTTTGGGTGTTTAGCTATAATTGTGTTATAACGTTATTATGAAATTTGTGTTGAATTGTTTTAAGTAGCCAAACACCATAGAGTTCATGGGGAATTCAGTTAGATGATTGTGAAAGAGTTGAGTTTGTAGAACTCATAGATATATATTACATAATGTGTAGGTGATGAAGATCATTTTGTTGAGCCTAGTAGTCATATAGTGCCTAATAGCCAAGTTAAGCTAAGTGTATATGCATATGATCATGTTCTTTTATTAGAAGTCATAGGCGGGTAAATTTCTATGACTCATATGTTTGTTGAATATGAAGACTAGTAGGTGGGTAAATTTCTACTAGTCTAAATGTTGATTTAATGAATGAAAGCTAGTAGGTGGGTAAATTCTTACTAGAATAATGTGATTTTGATTATGTAAGGTAGTAGGTGAGTAAATTTATACATGCCAATTTGATTGTGTGAGCTAGTAGGTGGGTAAATACCTACTAGCCAAATTGTATGATAAAGACTGGTAGGTGGGTAAAGTCCTATTAGCATGATCCATGGCCATGTAGAAAATGATTTGTGTGATTTTTATGTTTATGATTGTTATGAATGAAATGGCTATCAAAAGATAGGTTATAAATGAGGTTTGATGTTTTGGCAACTTGATTATGATTATATGTATATGTATTCACTAAGCATTGCTTAAAGTTTTAGTTGTTTACCCTTTTATAAGAATCGGTAGTAGCCGTGATAAGGATTTGAGCAAGTGATAGTTCTTTGAGTAAAGCTTTGGTAATTGGTTTTAGCGTTAAAGTAAAGCTTGTGCACTTTGAAGGTAGTTGGTCATTTAGTGACAATGACATTTTCAGTAGAAACTTAGAATTCCCAACTAACTCATGGCTCTTGATACTTTTGTCACTTTAGTAAATTTGGTTTTAGTACATTTTCTGCAAATATGTAGTATGTATGGTCTTTTGGTACATGTTAAAGTGTTGTTGATTTGAAAGTTGGCGCTTTGGGTAAACGACCCGTTTGGGTGCGTAAATGATTGTATGGTAAGACGGATTTTTGAATTATGTTCGTAATGATGTTAAAAACTTGTTTGAATCCAGAAATGTTGTGGTTTGAAGTTGTGTTTGAGTATGGGAATTTTGCAAGTCAAGAAAAGTGTTAAAATGATGATTTTGCTGTCAGGTAAAAAGACAACTTATTAGGTTCAACGCAACTTTGCTCTTGTTCATTTTACTGACCTCTTAGGTTCGCCGCAACTTTGAAGGGGTTCACCGCAACTTTTTCCTGTTCAGCACAAAAACTGAATTTTCAAACGACCATAAGTTTTAAACCGTAACTCTGATTTTAACGTTTAAGCTATCCACGGAAACATGTTAGAGTCTACTTTCCAATGGTAATATCTTTCAAAAAAAATGGTCATATTTTTGGGTCGAGTCGCTACAACAAATGTCACAATCATATAGTGGCTCAGGATAAACGCTGGCGGCATGCTTAACACATGCAAGTCGATTCGGAAGTGGTGTTTTCAGTGGCGGACGGGTGAGTAACGCGTAAGAACCTGCCCTTGAGAGGGGAACTAAACAACTTCTTATACCCCGTAGGCCGAGGAGCAAAAGAAGGAATCCGCCCAAGGAGGGTCTCGCGTCTGATTAACTAGTTGGTAGGGGTGAGCAAAACCAAACCATAAACCACAAAACCATAAAAAACCAAACCACAAAACTGCCCCATAATGAAAAACCGATTTTATGGTTCTTGTGTTTAGAAAAACCAAATTAATGGTTTGAATTTTGGATGCATATAAAAAACCAAACCAAAAAAAACAAACCGAACCGCATAATATATTATCAATAAAATTAAATAAAATTTAATTCGTATACCCTAGCTGGCTAGCCGTAAGTTTTCTTATAATCAACATTTGATAGTTCTTAATACTACGTATATATAGTTGTTTTGAAGTTGAACTTGATACTTTGATAGTTCTTTTATTATTATTATTTAAACATTTGAATTTTATTATGGATCATTGAAATAGACTATGAGTTTTTGGTATTAATATTTGCATGAATAGACGATGTAGTTGAATATCTTGTTTTTTAGTTTTTATTTGATCCGGTGTTTAAAAAAAACAAACCTCACCCATTTGAAACCAAAAAAACTAATAACCAATCTAAGAAACCAAACCGCTATAAACCAGTTACAAATGGTTTAAAATTTTGAGAACCCAACGTGATAGTTTGGTGTTTGGTTTAACTAAAAACTGCACCGAACCGCACATACTCACACTTACTAGTTGGTGACGTAATAGCTTACGAAGGCGATGATCAGTAACTGGTCCGAGAGGATGATCAGTCACACTGGGACTGAGACACGACCTAGACTCCTACGGGAGGCAACAGTGGAAAATTTCCCACAATGAGCGAATGATGCAGTCATTATCCGACTTGGATGGCAAGCTAAAAATCATTATATTTGTTAATTTTATTATTTATTTTTAGGGTTGATTTGATTTGTGTTTATCTTTAAGTAAACTTCTATCCAAGTTTCATGCCTAACTTTTAGTTAGGAGCCTCTATATATATGGTTTTAAGTATTCTAGTTTAATAAGTTTTTGAGATTGAATATTAGTAATAAACCATGAAGGTTTTATTAGTCTTTGATTAATACATTGTTCTTTTGCTATTTGAATGCGTGCGAAACTGCATCAGCCGGTAATAGAGCTTAGGTTGAATTCAAATGGCTCTAAGTGAAGAGAACTACATTTTTTCTTGCAGATTCGCCGACCGAGGCAGCGAAGAGAGTGTTTTCTATTCATGTGTCCATAGAGATTGTTTCTATCGCAATCGTAGATTCGCCGAACGAGGCAACGAAACGGTGGACCGTGACCCACGGGATGTCTTTGAGATCAAACGACTCCGAAAATGAGTTCGAGATCTTGAAATACAACACGAGATCAAGAAGATCCGGAAACGGATCCAAGAGCTTGAGTTGTAAAGACAGATGCACAAAACGGAAACTCAGTCAAACACCCTCGTCGAGGACGAAGGTGGTGACGGAGAGGAGAAGTCGTTTAGCGGTCACCCATCACCGTTTTATGAACCAATCTGTCAAGAGTGCCCCTTGGAGGAAAAGCCCATATCCAATGAAGACTTGGGTGAAATTGATGATGAAGAGTGCTTGTTGGTGCAAAAGGCTCTTAACGGGTTTAGTAATGGAGATGCCAAAAAAATATCGAATGGTTATTTTCGGTCATTGGTGGATCAGATAATGCCTTAAACAAACTTAGATGAAGATGGAAGGAAAAAAAATAACGAGGTCGATCTTATTGAGTCGCAAAAAATTCTCAGAGTCCGTGGAAGTCGGATTAGATGCCAAGGTAACTCAATGTTCAAAGCTTGAAAATATTATTGATTCTAATGAATTGCATGAAAACGAGATCAACGCTATTAATGTGTCCGAGAGATTTGAACTTTTGAATAACAATGATACAATTAATTTTGGAAATGATATAAGTATTCTATTTGTTGTGATCAACGTGATCATTGGTCTTGGAAAGAAGCTACAAATGAAAGATTATATATTTAAGGGTTATTTACTGAATTGGTACTTGGACTATCCATCATATTACTGATTTCATACCTATAACTTTAAAATTCTCCACACGGATGATACCTGATCTGACGGGCGTCAGTTTGGTTGTTAAGTTGGGGTATGACTACGGTAAATTTTAAAGTTTTAGGTATGAAACCAGTAATATAGTGGATAGTCCAGGTGTCATTTATGTAATTAACCATTATTATTATTATTATTATTATTATTATTATTATTATTATTATTATTATTATTATTATTATTATTATTATTATTATTACTATAATTTCTTGTAAATCCTATTAATTTCTAATGGAAGTGATGTTTTTACTATTATTATTATTATTATTATTATTATTATTATGGTTGTTGTTGTTGTTGTTTTAATTACACAAAGTATTATTTATTAAAAAATAAATTTTATAAATAATAGTTTTTGAAATATTAATAGTTTTTAATAAAAAATTAAATATTTACAATAATTTTTTTATAAAAATAAAGTATTCTTTTATAAAATAAATATAAGTATTTACAAAAAAAATAAATATCAATGTACTTTGTGTAATTAAAAAAACAACAACAACAACCATAATAATAATAATAATAATAATAATAATAATTACATAAATGATATCTGGACTATCCACCATATTACTGGTTTCATACTTAAAACTTTAAAATTTACGGTAGTCATACCCCAACTTAACGGCCAAACTGACGCTCGTCAAGTCAAGTATCGTCCGAGTGAAAAATTGATAAGTTGGTGTATGATGAGAGTAATTTTAAAGTTATAGGTATGAAACCAGTAATATAATAAATAGTCCAGGTACCATTTCAGTAAATAACCCTATATTTAATAATAGCTACAAGAAGATTATAGGAGATAAAGATAAGGATGGTATGCATCACACGCGTACATAAATTACATGTATTTTTCCCATTGCTACGAGTAATATTGAAAGGAGAAATATAATGGAGTTCACTTGGGGTATATTTTAAGAGCTATTAATGTTTGAGAATAAGGGTCGGTGGTTGCATATTAAGCTTCACGGCAAAATTCGAAGATTCATTCATGTGTTCGATCCCGGCGGTGGAGATTTGAAGCTATCAAGACTCGAGGACAAGTTTTTTTCAAAGAGGGAGAAAATGATGCAGTCATGATCCGACTTGAATGGCAAGCTAAAAATCATTATATCTATTAATTATATTATTTATTTTTGGGATTGATTTAATTTGTGTTTATTTTTAAGTAAATTTCTATCCAAGTTTCATGTATAACTTTTAGTTAGGAGCCTCTGTATATATGGTTTTTAAGTATTCTAGTTTAATAAGTTTTTGAGATTGAATATTAGTAATAAACCATGAAGGTTTTATTAGTCTTTGATTATGCCATTCTTTTGCCATTTGAATGCATGCGAAACTGCATCAGTTGGTGTCAGAGTTCAGGTTAATTCAATTGGCTCCATGTGATGAGAATAACATTTTTACTAGCTGAATCGCCGACCTAGGTAGTGATAAATGGTGTTCGAATCGCTAGATCGCAAGATTCAGGAAACTGACCCAAGAGACGTCATCCGGGATGAGGTCGTTGGGAAAGAGGAGCATCCTGAAGAAGGCGACGGTTACAAGTTCTAAGAAACCGACTCAAAGGTTTTCATCCGGGATGAAAACTTTGGGAAGGAGGAGTATCTTGAGGATTGTAGCACCCTCTATCAAGTACCTCCCGTATATGATGAATACGCAAACGATGAATGGTGCCTATGGTTCGGGTATGTGTTCCAAGTTAACGGAAAACTCGAGGACGAGTTTTTTCGAAGAGGGAGAAAATGTTTTCAGTCTTTGATTCAATCATTTGTTCTTGAGTCATTTGACTGCGTGCGAAACTACATCAGTGAAAGTCTGACGGAAGTTTTTTAAGCCATTTAATTAGCAGAATCAATCATTTCGATCCCTTAGATGAATAAATTCACAGTGAATCTTCCACATAATTTCAATCTTTAATTATATTTTGTAAAGATATAATTATGCATATAAATATTGCTTGAATGGATGTCTAAAGATAAACAAGCTTAACTTCATGGGTACCTATATTGTCGGAATATAATTTATTTTTTTAATAGCATTTAAGTGTATAAACATACTTTATCTACACTACTTGTTAAAAAAATATCCCCATGTTAAAAGTTACATGAGGGAAAATGTCTAAAATGTCTTTCCATGTAATATTTTCATCTATCACCCTTAAGATGTGTAATATTTTTACTTAGCACTAAAATATTTTTACTTACACTACCCCTTAACATTAATGATTAAGTTATACTATCAATCTTTTATTTTTTAAAATATCCCCATTAATAATCTACATCAACCGACATCTTATCTACCACAAATAGTCGCATCTACCACCACATCGTCGCCGCCACAACTACCGCCGCATTGCGCGGGTAACGTGCTAGTATCATTGAATCAGATTGATTGTCTCATTGTCCTTTACTCTAACAACTTGATAAAATAACAATAAATTTAGAACAAACTATTCTTTTTAACCTTTCATTATCCTTGTTCTATAAACCTTAATTAAAATAAAACCAAATTGTATACACCATTAGAAATTTAATATTGTATGAAAATACAAATACATATTAACACTAAGGAGAGATGTGCATGGACAATCCCAGTCGAGATATATTATCATGACACCGGTCCCAATAATCATCAAATGTTGGTATCAATTTCAGCTCTAATCTCATATAAACAGTTATTTCCCGCCGTTTACGGGATTTGCAGGTACTGAACAGGTCTTGATCACAAAATATACCAAGAGTAAATATCGACACTGATCTCACTTAGGATTCAATACAATTTTTTGGTATCTAGACGGGATTCAAATTTTGCTTATAATTAATTAACACCATTATTGACTATGTCTTTTAATAGAAAAAAGGATGTTGGAAGTTTGGAACCATTTTGTTATGGAGCCCAATGTCTACTGGGCTACTGGCTAGTTGTACACTTGTACGATCGAAATGCCCACGATAAAGTGATGCTTGTCAAGGAAAAAAAGAAAAATTACAACAGAGCATCTTTTATTCAACACTACTCGTATATTTTAGAACTTTGATTGATCTTTTTTTTAAAAAAAAAAAAAAACACACACACAAACGATATTTTAGAAGTGTTAGAGAAATCAAAGTAGTAACTAGTTTTGTCATTCTTAAATGAAAAAATAGAAATAATAAATATTTTTACTTCAGTATTAAAAAGTGGTTTCTATAATAAGAAAAGAAATACAGAAACTGCTAAATGTCATTTTCTGTGAGTTTTGAGCCAATATCTTGACGGTGTATGAGGGAGATTGAGATGTAGATAGACCTTACCCCTACCTAAGTAAAAAGACTGCTTCCATTTTTTACCTAAATGGTAGAAAAGGCCCTCCAAGGCTCCAACCTTTACATGTGATGAAGATTGAATTCATGACCTCTGTCTCCAAAGTCAGGATGCTTACCATACCACTGATCCAAACCATGTTGTTTTTTAAAATGTGGCTTTCTATAATATGAAATGAAAATAATTACATTATATAATGACATGGGTTTCATATATTGGGGAAGAGAATATGAGGCTGTTAGGCACTTAAGTTGGGTGAAAAACCCCTCACATACCTTTTTATAAACTATAAAAATAATGAGGGCCCAAACATTTATTCAAAATATTAAAATATTGGTATGTGAAGGGTTTTTTACCCAAGTTGAGTGCATTAACAGCCTCATACTCACTTTTCACTTCATATATACTTTCATTATATAAATATGTTTGAAATTTCATTTTTTTTAGTAGGCTGTTCACAATTAATTAAACAGTAAAAACCATTTGTAACCAATTATTGACTAAACCTCCGTAATAAAAAAAAAATACAAATAATAGTTACAAATGAATAACTAGATTAATACCCGGTCAGTGACTAGGTTACCAATTAAACTTATACGGTACATATATCATATACGCGTGTTATATTATATTAAAATGAAGTTTTTTATAAAATCGGTCACAATGTTATTTAACGAATCTTGTACATCTTTTGGTATAACTTATATAAAATCGATTTGATATATATGGTTTTCAATACTTGACCTTACGCGCAATTCAATTTGAAACTGACCCGGAAAAACTGAGGTTGGGTTATGAAATCTTGATCCGTTAACTCGCTAATTTGATTTTTTTTTGTCGCATCAGGTTTACCTTTTAGGTTAATAGCTCAACCTGCCAACCCATAGTTATTATAAATTATATAAAAAATTTAATGGTTCGGCCCACCCGACAACACATAACCCATTTTACTTAAAATCAATCTGCCAACCACCAATCATAATACCTTAAATCAACCCACCAAACCATTTAACCCGCTAGCCAACTTGATTTTCTTTTGGTTGGTGGTTGGACTTGAGTTGACGGATTCATAGGTCTTGGTTGAGATTTCCAAGTTGATTTTGATATTAAGCCAGGTTTGGGTTGATTTTTTTTTCAACCCGCTAACCTAAACGCAAACCCAAACCGATATATTATATTATAACTGTACTTATATTTATGTTAATTACTATACTATATAAAGTTATCTACTTGCACATAATAAAAGTTAAAATTATATAATAACTTATTATTAAGTTTTGAAATATATATATGAGTGGATAAAACATCATTTTAATTATATCTCAAAGCATATATTTTATCCGTATAATACATAGAACTCTTAATGTGTAGTAAAATATATTGGACTTGACAATTTAATACATCTATAATTTATTAATCTATACTACCATATAAAAATTATAGCCCTATGTTGAAAAATTTATAAATTTGGGACATGCAAAATTACCATTTTATCCTTAATTAATTAACTTACACAATCATTATATAATTTTTAAAAGTTGTTCACTATCTCTAAAAATCAAATATTCTTGTATAAACTACCCACACCACTTGACGCCGACGCCACCACCATCCGTCGACGCCACCACATCGCAACTAATGTCATCGCCGCATTGCGCGGGTACCATGCTAGTATATGTTTATTAAAAACACTTTAGTCAAAATGTGTAAACACTTCGGTAGTTTTCTAAAAATATCTTAAATTACTACTGTATGTTTAAAATCATTGATAAAATAAAGAAAATAATTATACATTGAACATCTCAAACTACCTCTGTTTCTTTTATTTAATGGTATTGCTATAAATAAAACCATACAATGTATAAAACAACCATGTTTATAGTAATTATAGTAACTTTTAATTATATATATATATATATTGCCGGTAGAGCCAAGAGAAAAAAATAAAGTTGAACTTTTGATCTGGACCATTGAAATTAGTTTTACAAATCAATCTGAACTCTTGAAATTAAAAATCTAGATATGGTAACTAATTAATTATACTAAAAGTGTAGTTTATATATATATGGTAACATGTTTACGATTTATTTCGTCTTTTTCCTATATCTCATTTGGCAACGTTTTAATGATTTTTTTTTCTTCTCATTTTTAACCCATTTTCAAACATGTCGCTTTTTATAATAATAAAAACTAGCTTAATATTCGATGAGTGACCAGGTTAAACGAATAATTATGTAACTTACAATATACGAAAGTTGCATTGGGGTTAGTTTATCATTATGAGTTAGAAAATAAAATTTAAAAAATTAAATTCAACAAAAAAAAATAAAAACATTTTTAAATTGGTTGGAATAAAAATGTCGTTATTTTCAACCATTTTTAAAACGGGTTGTCAATATCATTACACAACCCTTCATTTCTATTCAGTTTTCACGTACTATTTATTTTCATTCATTCACTCTCAACCATATGATGGTTGTTCTCGACGGGAAGGTCTCGTCGGAGATGGTGGCTAACGGGATGGGAAGGTTGATGTAGATCTTGATAATTAGACAAAGATGAGAATACCACATCTTAGCTATAAAATACCATCACGGGCATAATGATATCAAAAGTGTATTTGTATGTTTGTTTGTTTAGGTGGAAAAAAAAGAGGAGGGTGAATCTAGCTATGATTAGTGGTAATATTTTGTTATTCAAATGGAAGAAGTAAAATATATAAATGTAATACAAATTATTAAGAGTTTATATTTGAACAACAAGAAAAACTAAAAAAATGATTTTCTAATTAATTAAAAAATCATAAAGTGATTTATTTAGGGGGGGGGGGGGAGGGGGAAGGAAAAATATATTATTACTTCAATTTTTAATTAATGTATATAATACGTAAAAGTGTTTTTCTTAAGAAAAGTGAACAAAATAGCCGTGAAACCTAAATTTTAAAAGATTTTTAGAGGTTATCAGGATAACTCACCCTACGAGTCTAATCCAATATTTCACATCCATTATTTTTGTTAGTTTTATATTATTTAGAAATATTATTTTATTAATTCAATCATATTTACTGTCATATAGTTTTTTACAACATATATTTATTAAGATTTTTGATTTTAAATTTTACAGATATATAATAATGTTTTAAATTATGTAGCCTATATATATATTTTTCTTCTATATAGATAAAATACAATGTAACGTTTAGGAATATACTTAACATGATATTTTAGTCATCTATAATGTACTTTAAAAGTTTATAGCAAGTTATTATATAATTTAAAATTTTGTATGAAAGAGTAAATAACTTTATATAGAACAACAATTAAAATAAATATAAGTATGATTATCTCTGGTTCGAGTTAATGGGTTCGGAATGCCGATATATAATTATAATTTAAAATTTCTCAACAAAAACCTGTAACTTTGTCAGTTCGTTAACAGAAACCTAAGCACCAACCAACAAAACTAAAGTTTACGAGTTAAATGGTTTGGTGGGTTGATTTCAGGTGATATGGTTGGTGGTTGGCAGATTGATTTCAAGTAAATGGGTTGTGAGTTGTCTGATCAAATGAGTTGATAGGTCGATTTATTTTATTTTTTTTATATAACTTAAAAATATTTTTGGGTTGACGGGTTGATCTATTAATCCAAAAGGTCAACCCGACCACGACCCAAAAACTCAAGTTGACAGATTACCGGGTCGAGATTTCACAACTCTAACCCAGTTTTTCCAGATTAGTTTTAAGTCGAATTTCATGTAAGGTCGAGTACATATATAACCGACTTCATATATGTTATACCCAAAAAAAGTACAAGATTCTTTATTTTAACATATGCCCGTTTTCATAATAAACTTTAATATAATATACTATAAGACGTATATTTTTCGCAATGTTTGATATATTACTAATAAATTTAGTTGGTAACCCAGTCACCGACCGGGTATTAATCTAGTTTCAATGGTTAGGATTGTACCTTGTATTTATTTTGAATGGCCTAAATTAAAAATAGAGATTATTTTTTCTCTATGTTCTACCAACAATATATATATATATAATTTTCTAAATATATCTTAAATTACTACTATATATTTAAAATCATTGATAAAATAAAGAAAATAATGATACATTGAACATCTCAAACTACCTCTGTTTCTTTTATTTAATGGTATTGCTATAAATAAAATCATGCCATGTATAAAACAACCATGTTTATAGTAATTATGGTAACTTTTAATTTCAATGGTTAGGATTGTATTTTGTATTTATTTTGAATGGCCTAGATTAAAAATAGAGATTATTTTTTCTTTATGTTCTACCAACAATATATATATATATAATATAATAAATAAAAATTACAAAAGAAAACAAATAAAGACAAAAAAAATAAAAAATAAAAAAGAAGCAAAAGGGAAACCAGGAACGAAAAGGGAAGAGGGGTTGGGTACATCATGACGTTGGTTCACTTTTCTAGCTTTCTCTTTACACTTCCTTTTTCAACCATCATCATCATTACATTAACTGTCACCCCATTGCAATATCTACGAGTCCCAAAGCAACGAATATAAATCTCAAGCAATTTTTTTATTAACATTAAATTTGAGCTTAACGACGTATTTTTGTATATTGCCAATTTCAATTTAAAAAAAAATTTATGTTGGCAAATTTTTTGTCATTATTCCTAAATACATTTTATTCACATCAGAATTTAAGACCTTAGAGCAATCACAGTCGATTCGTTCTTCTTCGTTCTTGGCTCGTTCTTTCACCGAGGACGAGTGCAAACCGTTAGGTGTCACTCGTCCATGGTTCGTTCTAGCGCCTTTCGTTGCCACCGAGATGAACAGTTTTGAATTTTTTTTTATATAAATTGGACGCTCAAATTCAAAATTTGTATACGTTAGGTGCCAACAGTGATGAGGATGTTCCTGCCTATACACCCGTCAATCTTGGAACCAAAAACGAACTCTTCGGGCCCGACCCGTATGCGCGTCCAGCTAAATCAAAGACTCCCCGCACTTTCGCCTCTTCCGATGTAGGTTCAGCTCGCTCATCAGCATCAGACATCGCAACACGACTAGAGAGGCATTGTAGCACCCGACAGGAGATTATGGAGTCCCAGAAGGAGTCACTAGCTTGGATACGCGAGGAAGAAACAAAAAAGACGATGTATTCGACACTTTCTATGTGGTGCTGATGTGGTGCTGACAGGGATTAGTTCTTGGAGAATGAGTGCCTTCCACTGTGAATACGCTTAAACTTCATCATATACCACTTCACCTATCGATGATTGATAAATTTAAAGCACTTTTCAGTTTTAAGTTATGGTTTTCATTTACATATATCATCTCGTTTAGTTAATAGCTGAGTGAGAAAAAGAAGTCCTCACGATAAATGCTTGTATTCAAAGAGACATGGATTCGAGCCTTAAGGGACAAATTTTAGGTCTATTAGTTGTCGTGCTTTCTTACGAATCAATAGTGGTTAGAGAGTTCTTTAACATAATAATTTTAGATGATATGGAAGTTGATTTTGGCGGAGTCCAAAGTTGTATGAACATTAACGTTATGATGTTAAGATCTATTAATGTAGGCTCTAAGCGTCTTGATTTGCGATAAAAAAAAAATTAACGATGTAACATGTTGCTTTTTTTGAAAGGTGAATTTCGCTGAAAACTTCGTGTCGTGATTCGACAGCGAGAGGTCTAGCATACATTGTCTTAACCGGATCCGCGCTAGAGAGCTCCCTCGAAGTAGAAATACCTATTTCAAATACCCGATGGGGGGAAAACCCCCTACTAATCCGCCCGAAGGCACGACGATTAATAAGAGTAAACCCTGCCCCTTCAGACTTGAACCTGGGTAAACCCAAGACAAACCCTCATAAAGGGACTTCTTTATGTCCTCCCCAAGGTTTGAACAGAAGACCTCATATATTGGGGATGATCTTTCAACCATTGAACTAATGCTCAAGGACCGTAACTTGTTGCTCATTTGTTTTTTATCCATATGTAAAATGTTATTATAAGAAATATAAAATGTTTTTTCACTAAAAAATGGAGTCACTTAGGTGATTTTATTTCTTCTATCTCTGAAATTAAAGATACGTGAATCTTTGAAAGTACCCGTTAAAGATGATATACAAACATAGAAACTTAGGCTAGACAAGCACTTTAAAGTTAGGGACCATGTAACGAATGAATTCCCACATTTTTCTACCACACATGATGTTATGGATTAAATAAATACAAAGTTTAATCGAGTCAGGAGTTATCTATTATGATACAATCCCCAAACTTCGAATTTTTGATTAAACTAATCCCACATTTAGTAAGGGTCCCAAAACACAGGCCTGAATACAACCCTATCATCTTTGTTTTTGGTCTTTCCAATTGGTTCTATGTGTTATTTTGTTTTGCCCACCCCCAAGGACACAATCTTTTTATTGACCAGTCGGCCCCAATCTGTATATAAATGGCCATGTCTTCGATTTTTTTTACCCATCTGTATAGCTAAGTCATTCTTACCTTACATATTTTTATTCTCAAAAACCTATCAATTAAAAATGAAGATGAAGAAAGAGGAAGAAAGCATAAAAGAACTATGTGCTAATATTTGAGTGATTAAACATATATATTTAGACTAACGGGTTTTAGGATTACATATCATTACTCTTAAATACTGATTGTAATTCATCTAATAAGTTGCATACTTTCTAGCCAAAGTGTTAGATCTTTTTTTTCTTTAATATGTATATTCGACACATTCATGTGCTTCTATTTATCCAATGTTGTTCATGTACACTATGAATTGGACTATCAGTGCAATTCTAAATATAATATTTTATTTATTGAACCGTTATAACTTGTCTCTTTTTGATCACCGTTAGCTCGAATATTGAAAATACCAGTAAAATCTTGTTATGTTAGATATGATCTATGATGACGTACCCACCCAGACGTAATCACGCAGGGTACGATCAAAGGGTACGTGTCACTCTCGATAAATAAGGAAAGGATTTGCATTTATCATGAATCCTATATCTTAGGAAAGAAGATCAAATCAAATCCCTTATTCTTAGAAGAAATACACACGGCCTGATTAAATCAAATATAACCCTACTTGGGGAATAAGTCACGAACCCCCTATAAATAGAGGGAAGAATGGCTAAAATTATTCATAATCACACATACACACTTTCTTGGCGTACAAAAGGCTCCGCCTTACCGAAAGGGAATCGCCAACGAACAACCACAAACACCCCCATTCCTCCTTTTTAGGCTACCGGATTGGCTGTACAAACAATTGGCGCCATCCGCGAGACATTCTCCGAACAGTAAAACTTGCAAAAATTTTTGTTTTCCCAAACCCTAAAACCTAGAAGAATGAGCGAGGAAGATAGGCCGCCACCTGGTTTCGGGGGAGAAATCATAGATCTAAATCGAAATCAAGGCGGCACACCAATAACACCTTTATCAGTAGGGGCGACACACGCCTCTACGTCGGCTCAACCCCAGATCACCGATGCATATATACGACAAAACTATGCCAGCATACTGAGCACTCTAAGGCGTCTCCAAGATGCGGGAGAATTATCAGGAAGGGCAATCAATTTTGACGAGGAATATGACGAGTATGATGGTGATACACCGCCAAGTGGAAGGCGCAGGCAACCGCACTATCCTCGATCAAGAGTGCAAAGGCCGAATAATCAGCTAAATAATGCAGCGGGATCGCAAGACAATACTCAAAATCTAAACAACTCGGGGTCAAACACCCAGGGTCAAAGCAACCTGGGGTCCAACACCCAGGGTCAAACAAACCTGGGACTAAACACCCAGGGTCAAAGCAACCTGGGGTCCAACACCCAGGGTTAAACAAACCTGGGATCAAACACCCAGGGTCAAAGCAACCTGGGGTCCAACACCCAGGGACAAATAAACCTGGGGTCAAACACCCAGAGTCAAACCAACCTGGGGTCAAACACCCAAGGACAAGTCATATTTGGGTCTAATACCCAGGGGCAGATCAACCCAGGTTCAAACAACTAGAACATCTCGCAAGGAATCGAAAATCCAGGACAACAATATAATGCGCCAGGATATGTAGGAGTTCCCAGCAAAAAGCATATTTTATCCCCAGATAAGGAAGCAAAGCCAGGATATGTGCATTATACGCAACACACCAACTTCCCTCAGTACTCGACAAATTCACTCTCGCAGTACCAGGTACAAGGAACAAGTAACCCAGGTTACTATAATCAGGTATTTTCAAACCTATCTCGCAAATTAAATACCCCAAACCTACCACGGGTATTTTCAAAAAAGACCCTATACTTCGCGTAAACTTTCAAAAAAGCGCAGGTGCAGGGTAAGAGTCTAATACGATGATCTTCGCAGAGTCACCCCATTAAACTGGGGGGCTTGATGACGTACCCACCCAGACGTAATCACGCAGGGTACGATCAAAGGGTACGTGTCACTCTCGATAAATAAGGAAAGGATTTGCATTTATCAAGAATCCTATATCTTAGGAAAGAAGATCAAATCAAATCCCTTATTCTTAGAAGAGATACACACGGCCTGATTAAATCAAATAAAACCCTACTTGGGGAATAAGTCACGAACCCCCTATAAGTAGGGGGAAGAATGGCTAGAATTATTCATAATCACACATACACACTTTCTTGGCGTACAAAAGGCTCCGCCTTACCGAAAGGGAATCGCCAACGAACAACCACAAACACCCCCATTCCTCCTTTCTAGGCTACCGGATTGGCTGTACAAACAATCCATAACGGAGTATAATTTAGTTTATGGGGATCATTCAATACAATTTGTATTCTTAAAATGACTTGCATTTGAATCCTCGAGACACCATAAAAGTATACAACCATAAAGAATCCTCATATCATTATCCCAAGTTTACAGACTAATTAAACTATGGCATATCATCATATCATATTTAGTTTAATAAACCTATGCTATCCTTTTTTCGGGATTGAAGTTATGCGATGGTTAAAAAGAGAAATACAAAAAAAATCTCGTGTCCTAACTAGCTAATTAATACATGAAAATGTAGTTATACAGAATGGTTAAAAGAAGATTAGTTGTTATTTTATATCATTAACCCTTAACAAACTGAAGCATGGTTCAGAACTCATTGAGTAATAGTAAGTTGTAAATAAACGAATGTTCTTACAATCTGAAAACTACATCCAGTTTATAAAATAGTTAAATCAATGATATCTTAGTTGTTTTAGAACATTACGATTATAATCTCTTTACATATGACTTAATAATATTTAATGTGTAGAAGTGTACATAACAAGTTTTTTGAAAGAGTATCCAAGAATCTTGTTGAATTATAATTAGCATGGTACCCGAACAATGCGGCGACGACGGTGGGGACGACAGTCAAGTGGTGTCGGTGACGGTATTATTGGTGGTGGCAGTGTGAAGCGGTGTAAAGGTTATGGTGAAATATTTTAGAATACAAGAACTTAAAGTATTAATTATTAAAATAAAGGTTTAAAGTGTAAATTAATTCATTAAGGACGAATTTGGTAATTTATGAAAACTTTTTACATAGTGGGTATTTATTAAGGGTAATTTAATACTTTTGCATCTAACCATTTTCTAACACTTTCTAAAAATAGGGGGTCGATAATTATTATAAAAGAGTATAGATCAGGAAACTTGATATATGTAGTGTTTTGTAGGAGATTTGTAAAGGCCAGGGACGGCTCCACAGTGGGGGCAGTGTGGGCAACTGCCCCCATTCCAATTTTGGTACAATGTAATTTTTTAGAGGTATATTTATAGTTTTATTTCTAAATAATACTCGTAACAATAAACAGAAAATACATTATACATATAAATGTCACCATCGTAGTCATAAGCCTCTTATTTAGAAGTATGTTACTTATGTTGGGAGTATTAGTTTTGAGATAAAATCTTCTATTGGTAAAGTAAAAATCATCAGTTATTTTGATTTTTAACAAAGTTGAAAAATAGAAGTTGAAGAAAGTGTTTTATTTGTTTGGGTAATTGTATCAAAATTTATCACATGCTTTAAAATTGCAAAGAACAATGTTCAAGTTAAAAATATATGTTCTCATAACTGGCACCCAGACGAAATTATTTTAAGGGTCCATTTTTTCTAAATTCTCCGTTGAGAGCTAATTTTTGTTTAAAAATTTTTTTTCCCTAAAAAATGACTCTAATAAATATAATAAGAGACTTTTAAATTTACCCCTCACAAAAAAAGTTCTGGCTCCGTCCTTGATAAAGGCTTAAGAGGTTAGTGTATGTGGATTGTGACAATTTTCATATAGTGGAATCTTCTCACTTTTGGAGCCCGTGATTTTTAGTTTCACGTAAATTCTGCTTTTGGGATGTGATAGTTGAGAAACGTTTGAGACCCGTTTTTCCCAACGGTACGTAAGAATTTTTTTTATATAAAAGCTTGAACTTTGCACTTCTTAAAAGATTTTAAAAGCTTGCTTCATACTCAGTATGTAAAACATATAAGTAAACTGAAAAAGTCTAAAAATGTAGCTCAGAGTTGAGCAGAAAATAAATATAACTAACATATTCATTTATTGAATATTGATCATAAAAGAGTTCAGAACAAAAATACACATCGAGCGGATTTAAGATGCCGCAATTACAATGCAGATTACAGAGTAAGACGCTGTAAGCCTGTAACTTGTAACTTGCAAGTGTCATTTAGGATTAGCCCATTATCCAATATTGGCCCAAAAGAATCATTAGCCTTGGCCTATAAAAACCTATTTTCTCTTCTTGAGCCCTTTAACTTGCATGCCCATTTATAAGGTTCAATGATCATTATTGCATCTCCTCTTTCTATCAAATATCGGACAAAGTTAATGTAATTAACACCAACACATTATTATTATATGAAACTAGACACATAAAACAATTACTCTGACTTTTATTACACTGATATATATGACTGAAAAGTTCGTAAAGAAGGCCATCCATCGAGATAACTTAGACTAAGATGTTATTATTATTGTTAGTTAATTCAGACTTAATAATTTGAGACTAAAGTTTGTACAACTGGAGAAAGAAAATGACTTGTGTGCCACGTACGTATTCAATCATCCATGCCATGATGCCAATGAGAAATAATAAATCAAAAAGCACAAGTCCACATTATAACCTCACCAACCAAATATATTTGCCGTTTTCTCTTTTTTAAATCAATGTCAATAATTAAAATTCGTGACTAATATATTGACTTCTAAAATTAATCTGATTGCGTTAACTGACACATATATGATTAAGGGGAAAGATTTGGTAAAACATATAATATCTATCTTAGGTAAAGCATGAGGGATTATATAAAATTTATGGGAGGTTATGTAAAATTCAGGAGGCTATGTATGTTTATCAAATTCAAAGGTTTAGTTTATAATTTTTTTTAAAGTGGCAGTACCTAAATTTAAGTAAAGTCTGCAGTACGGATCATTTTCCTTATGATTAATTATCAAAACTCGTCGGGTGACTCCGGTCCACAGCAACAAAAAAGATCTCATAATAATCAATAATTATAAGCATACTGCATACTTAATCAATGAAGCCAACTCCCTAGATTAACTTTAAACCTTTTGAGTTACATATGAAAGTAATTTTTTCTCGTATATTTTCTTGATCACATAATTGGTATGAGTTATTTTTAACCTTTTCTGTATTTCTCGAAGTTTAAGCCTCAATAATTATCTAGGTTCGTATTGATTTGTTTTTTACCTAAATAGTGTGTTTGTTATTGTATATAGTTCGGTTCTTTACTCTTTGGTATTTAGCACTTTGCTAAAAGCCTTTAATAGTTTTAATATATGTTGCCTTTGAAAAAAAAAAAGCAATTACCTAAAAGAGAGAATTAACTAATTAATCATATTAATCTTTCATATATATATACAATTGATATGATATAATGGGATCAAAATCCACTACTTCATGGTTGATGACTCATCTAAATTACAGTCAGGACCAAGTCCCTTTGGTGTTGTGTCAATCACATATTTACATAAGTAGATGTAAATGTAACTGATTTTTTTTATGCATTTTTATAAATAAAACGGCTCGTAGAATTACAAAAGAGATCAATAATAGTCGAGTCTCCTTATATATGACGTTGTATTAACGGCGTTGGGCTCATAGATGAACCACAATGGGTACCCGAGCTTGAAGTGGCACAGGAATATTAATAATTGAACGACAAGACAAGCCATTAGAGGGATTTCGATCAATTCATGCGGTTGTGGATATGTCCAGGGTCGTATTCGTACATCTAAATTAATTTGAAGTGATAGTTGGGCTTCCCCACCATTTATATATTTCTTGTAGCAAAAAGTATGACAAAAATAAAACGTCCACATATACCACGTTCCTTTACTTGATTTTAGCTCAGCCCTATATTTTTTTCGTGTGAGAATAATTAACCATCGAAATTTATATGATGTGTTCAATTGGAAAAATATATATCTTAATCGACAAAGTAAATAATTGATTATTATTTAAATAGTAAGCTATATTGTTGAAAATTTTACGCGCGAAACAATCATCGATTATTGTATCATTAAAATTGCAGCAAGTCTTATTTTATTTTTCTTTTCAACTTTGATTTTCTCTAATTTTGCAAATTTGGGGAAAATGAAAATTGGAGGAAAACAAAAAAAAATCTCGATTTTAGACTTTTACTGATAGAAATATATATAATGTGTTGGTTCACACTAAAGTTTTTATTAACGTTGTTTGCTAGTCATTAAAACGAGGTCCAAGTAAAACAGACAGGTTTGAAATTTGACCCAATATCTTTATACGAGTACTTGAGAAAAAATCGAAAAGTATTGTAATGAGAGTTTGAGTGTGATTATTATCAGAAGTAGATATCCTTTAGTTTTTATGCTATTTACTTGACATAATATTAGATGAACTTTTTTGTTGATGATGTAAAGATTTGATTTTATCAAAAGCAAGCGATATACAAATTGTTTTTATATTATGATCACTTTAAATTGAGACGACTTAGAGCAATTTGGGGTAAATTTAGTTCGGGTCATCTCAATTGGGGGGTGACAATAACAGGCCCCTATACAAGGGTGTTTGAATACGTCTCTCATAATGAAGTATCACTATTCTATCTAACATTGTTTAGTTAAAATTAAAAGTTTTTGTTATAGTGTCGACCATAATGTGAACGTCATGGTCTTAACTCACCATGACATAACTCAATTTATTATATTGATGATTATTAATTTTTTATATAAAAATGTGAATTGGAATTTTGCTCACCTAGCGTGTGGCTCATTGTATGTATGAAATAAAAGTAACTCAAATTAAGATACTCCTATAACTGGTTCATCCAATGTAGCCCGATTCAAAATTTGCCAAAAAACCGATCATTTCGAATACTCCAAGTAAAAAACGCAGTGCGAACCTTGTTTGACCGCTTTATAAACACTGCAAATTAAACAACATTTGAAATTGATGCACCATCTTAATTGGTTAGAATATTCTTGCTAAAAATATTACGAGTAGATGGGACTTATAATTTTCCCATTTCCATTTACACCATCATCTCACATGCTCATGAACTAATTAAAAGTATAAAGAGATCAATTAAAAGTAGGGATCCGTAAGGCAGTAATTCTATTTTATTGATGCGTTTTTTTCCGGAACGTTCTGTCGGTATATAAAATTGGGAAAATCTCACCGTATAATGATGAAGCCTTGCACGCACCCAAGACAACGAGATGTTGACCATGAGCCGTTACAAGTATCCATAGGAAATACTCCAAGGTTTTTTCATCCTTAAGGATCGAACTCAAAATCTTGGATAAAACAAAGAGTGCCTTAGACCAAGTGGGTTTGGCTATTTTATATAATGAAATTGTCCTTGTGTGTTCTCTATTAGTCTACCAAGTATACATGTAATGATGTAAATCACAATATGACATTAAGAACTTCCGGGGTTCCTTGTACAATTGTGCTTTTTTCTAAATTTTTGTGTTGCAATTATATTTCAATAGAAGGGAATAGCAAAAAAAATAAAAATGAAGTGAACTCAAAATTTTATGCATATTAAAACCATAAACATTCCACGTATTCTAATAGCGTGTATACAGGAAACATGATTTAATCTACCTTCAAAATTGCCAACTACTAACTACGAAAATTGTGTACATGTAAATTATCATAACAAGACCATTCCAACACAAGCTCCTAATCGATAAGGACACACATTCACATAATCGAACAAGCATTTGGATTTTCGTCACTAAATAGAGTGGTGAACGCCTCGCCCGGAGCATTTGGACTATAAAATGCTTGAGGGACGTTCCTAACGTAGCCGGAAGGGGCTTTTTTGTCATATGCTTGAGGTGCATAAGGGTAAGCGACAAGATTATATGGCACGTATGGCCACATTTCGGCTTTCTTTCCAGTGTTTTGAACTTTCTTTAAGACCTTTTTTGGCTCCACATAACCCTTCACTGTTACCCGGCTTTGCTTTCGGTTTACATCCACCGATTTCACGCCTACATAAGAAGATATAGAACCAATAGTGTCAATCACAATGATGATTTGAGCAAGTGACGTTCTGTGATGTTTGATTACATTAAAAATTAACATGTATTATAACTTAAAAAAAGGTTTAAATATATGATGAAAAGTAAGTAAGTGATTAAATATTGAATTTGACCAATTAAGCTTGGTGACTAAGATTTGAATATGGAAAGATTATTACTCGTACAACAATTATTATGAGATCATTGGTGAAAGAGACGTGAGTTCCATTCCCATACGACAAAACAAATCGATTGATTGCAAAAAAGTATTGAAAATTCAGAATATAATTATTATTTGATGTTAATCAAATGTCAAGTCAGGGGGATTTTATCATTTTGATAGTGACAAATCTAAATTACAAGAAAACTTGTACGAGTATATATAACAAAATTACACGGATGCGAGGTTTGATGTATAATTATTATAGTAATAAAACTTGTATAAATTGAGCATAAAGTTTTTTGGTTACAAAACATAAATAAATTCGTGAATTCTTTCTCAAAGGTTTTAAATGGGCGTTTCTTTGTTTAATTTGTTGCGGTCCAAAAACAGCTAGGGTGTCAGTTGGGGCTGATTCGCGTTTGGCAGGTAGAAAATATCCAACCATGCTATCAAAATTGAGTTAGAAAACTCAAATTTAACATGTAAACTTGTTAACAAGGCATGTAAACAAGTTGAATTCATGTAAACAAATTATATGGGCTATGGATTTGTAGGTTGAGTTCGTGTCAAACGTGACATATGGGTTGTTGGTTGGTGTAGATTATATTGGTGGGTGATTTTAGGTCAAACAAGTCATATGGATTATGAGATATCAGGTTGTCGGGTTGGTTTTGGATCAAATGGGTAAGGGGTCAGCCTATGAAAAAAAATTATATAGATTTTTCTTTTTGGCGGGTCAACTTGCTAACCCGAATTCCCCACACAAACATGCAGAAAAACATCATATTAGCGTGTCGAGATTACACAAACTAACCTAACCCAAAATTGTTTCTCTACAATTAATATGAAAAATTGACGTGTATGTGTAGTTAATTGACTGTACAAATCTCATATATGTTTATTAATCACAAAATGGAGAAAGGATGCAAATTATAAGATCATTGTCACTTAAATGATTATATAGATGATTTTAATGTTAGGAAAAAAGTAATCCTAAGCTTGTACACAATGGCCCATGCCCACTACCAAGATCAAACTACTAGTCCTTAGTAACTAGACGAGTTTAAAGGCTATATTGATACACGTACACATTCAAAAAGAATGATCAAAAACATTATTTCTATAGTTGGAAAGGTGGTTTTAGCACAATTTTGAGTGGATGAATATATCATATATCGAGTATATACATACCATTAGTGGATAAAACATTAGCATTAATTGGATTAGGATATATAATCTTGTTTGCATGGTTTTATATATAAAGTTTATTTCTAGCTCAAAAAGTAATTAATATGCATGAAAACATTTAATTAAGAGAATGATTATAACCTGATAAGGAAGAAACAGCATTCTTGACTCTTCTTTCACAGCCATCACAATCCATTTTCACCTTGATCTCAACCGTCTGAAAAAACCCAAAAACTCAACTTTAGTGAATCTAATTATCTTAAAACACGGTACACATCAATAGTAACAAGTTAGTAACAAACCATGCATATAGACACAGAAAATATGAAAAGTTGACCAATTAATTAAGGTGAAAATATTAATTGATGAAGAGATATATATATAAATACCTCCATAGATTTGCGTTTGCTTTTTCTAGTACTTGTCACGGCACATATATCCGATATATGATCCAAGTAACCCATATTGGATTCTTAACTTTGTGTTGATTAACCAACTCTTTAATTACAAGCTATTATATATAGAGATGTGTGACGAGTATGTACGTGTATGTGTGCTTGTTTATTTCTTTTGGAGCTAGAAGTTGAATTAGGAGGGTTGTAGGTACGTTGGGGATGAATGAAGGGGAAGAGGTAGGGGATGATTTGGTATTTATAGCGCTAGCAAATATATAAAGAAAAAATCATGTGTTTGGAGAACAAATAGTTGTCAATAAGCTGTGATAAGTTGAAATCGAGTAATCTACCCTATTATATTACTTTACTATATATAAATAAATTTCACTTCATGCTTAGATTTCTTATATCGTCACATGAAGTGCTTCTCATACCAAATATATAACTATTTTGATAAGTGTAGGCCGGTTTATAATAATGTTATAGAGAATTTCAGTAACATTTTCTAAAACATTGAAGTGCTCCTTAATAAGACGGCGTCCTACATGGTTAACTCAAAAAAAATTACTATTGTACAAGAAAATAATCATCTCTTTACAAGTAATAATTAATTCTTATGTATAACTTCTATGCCTGTTGACTATAACTTTAAAGACCGTTGTTAGTAAAATCTTTTATTTTTAACTGACTAGTATTTTCAAATTAGGAGCTTATGCGTGTTAATTATATCTTTATAGTCTATGGTTAGTTAAATCATATATTTTTTTAACTAGCTATTATTATACACTTTTAAAAGTCTTGAAAAGATTTCCAGGAACTTATTTCGTGCAACTCTGGTAACAATTATTTTTAACTTAAAAAGATATTTTTAAATGAAGAGAGTATAAAAGAACTCAATCAATCAATGTATCATCTTGTCCGCCCCCTTTTTACCACATATCATATAAATTCATTTGATGTGATGATACAAGTTTTGATTATACATTTAAGTTAATTCTATCTTATGTTATGTTAATTAATAAAATATAAAACAATCGAAGAGAAGAAAAGAAAATGAGATGGGCCTGCCGTCCCATCTAATGATGAGGGCCGATGGGAAGCCTAAAATCTATGTGTGACTACCAACTCTGAGAATTTTCTTTTTCTTTTCTTACTAATATCAATCATTGGAGACAACATACATTTTCTGTAATTCCGTGTTAATCCCCTGTTTATGGGCTGGTATTCTTTCTTGGTCTTTCAAATTACTATGAAAACGACTTCAAATGTGCTTTTAAATAATATTTTAAGTATTTTACCTTTACAATAAAAAGAGTTATTAGATTGGCAATTTGTAAATACTATTTTGATTATGATTACTAATACAAATGTTTTGATTATTTTATCACGAGGCATCAGGGTAGCATTATCTTCTATATCTACTAGATGTATGCTACAGCGGCGATGATGTTAACGACAGCGGTTTGGTGGTGGTGGGGCCAGAGCTAGCGAAAGAGGGCGAAGGTTCAAGGAAGAGGTATGTTAGAATTTAAGATATGAATTAGGGATGGATACACACATAGTTAGGATTAAGAAAATATAAAAATGTGAAAAGTGTTGGAAAAAATAATTAAGGATATTTTAGGGATAATGAAAAAATGCTTAATTTCTTAGTCCATTTTGCTTTATAAAGGATTATAAATATGGATATAGAAATCTATACTTACTACCTTATAAACCATTTATTTCCTTCAAGTTTTCTAAAAAAAACTTGATAAACTCAAAAGGTCTCTCTTTTGTTCATCAATTTGAATATTTTTACCTAAAACTATAATTCTCTTAATAAAATTATTTACGACATATATTTTCAACCATTAAAATAAATACATTACCCTCATAACATCAATTACCTTTACATTAATAATCATACCGCCGTCACGGCTACCGTCGCTACCACCACTGCTATCAATGTCGTTGCCGGCACACCGCTGCATCGCACGTGCACATGTCTAGTATAATATATGTTTAGTTGATGTTACAATTTCAAAAAGATTGATTGTGCTGGTGACATAGTCGATCTCTACCGGACAATGAAGAGGCAATGTCGCTGAGTCCAATCACTACTGCTATTAAAAAAAAATAAAATTGAATATTATATTCTTTAGCTTATTGTATATCAATACGCTGGTTTCACATAATAAGCAGGTATTGTCTTTCCTTCTTGGTTGACTTTTACAATTTGGGTAACAAGTTATATTGAAATTATTACATGGCCACAAAGGTTTAGATGTTATGACTTCGGTCTTGCAAAACGAGTCTTCTGATTAGACTATTCGCAAAACAAGTGAGACCATCCAAGCTCGTAAGAGGCTCAAAAGCAAAGCGTAAACAAGTCAAGATTCTTTATGTTGAGTTCGAGATTAAAAAAAAGACCCATTAATTTGATTTAGTATAATAAGTTGAACTAAAACTTTTAATTGGCTCGGCTTCTATAAATATCTTGTTATTTCGGATCAAATGGTCTAGCGAATGCAACAAGTTTAGTTAGTTAATATGAGTTTTATAAACTTGTAAGCTAGAGTATAAGGTTAATCTTGATGATCATCAATCTCGAGCTGAAGTTTAAGAATCTATGCAATTTATTGAATTCGAGTACACGACTTTATTTGAGTTTGAGCTTTAAAAACGAGTAACAAAAGAACTTGGCAATTAAATATTAAAAAAGTTAAAAAAATCATAGTCGAGCTAGTATCGTATAATAATTACAAGTCAAGTACTAGCGTGTTGCTGCGACAATAACTTATATAACGCGCGAGATGCCGTGTCGTAATTTACGTCGTGCATGTTTTTTGCTAATTACCCAAAGTACGTACTAATGCAAGATCCCTTACATTTGACCTTTCGGTTCAAATTGCCTCTAATATGTATGGTAGATTAAAGCTGAAATGGATTTAAAGACTCTAGTACACTTTTTTTAAATAGGTTCTAAAATCATAACAAGCATCAACTAACGGAGGATTGTTTATCTCTTCATGTGTACACATGTATTTAAAATTAGAAAAACTATGCTTAAAAAGGTTGTCAAATATTTGAAATATACATTGTTACAAAATCTATGGCCTCCATAAACCAAACTGTAAATGATGCAAACAATTGCCACTCAGACCAATCCATGTATCAGACCACGGACCGCGGACAACATCTTTCATATCAATCAAAATGAATAAAAATCAAAGCAAGATAAAAAAAATCTTGCGGTATCCATAGTCACAGAGCTTCACCCCTTCATAGTCCACAGTCACTAGCTTATACCGTCGATGTGAATCTCGAAAGATCAGCAGCCCCAACAACAGCAGCCTATCAACAGCATAATATGAGAACTAAACAACATAATATATGTAAAGTAAACAACATCATTAGTAGTGTTGATAGGAGAACAAAAAAGCATAATATAACACGAAACAAACCGGTAGCAACAATAGACACTTGGACAGTGTTAAAACAACGATAGTCATACACAAACATAAGAGGAGCAGTATGTTGGATTCACAGGCCCTTAATCACACACAAGACACACTCAATATATGTAAAGTAAATATGATGAAGGTTTAAGGAGAGTTGCAAAAGGAAATTACTACTGTTTCTTTACTCTCAAAATGAAAAAGGGTACATAACAAAGAAAATTCCTATCCTATTTATAGAGTAAATAAACTACCACATGCGGTAAAAACTAAGTCCATGTTCACAAAACTAATTAACTCAACGAGCTCCATATTATTAGTAGGAACCACCTCTATGTTTTGCATCGTTACTCCCATAAAATACTCGGTCAATTTAAACCAAATCTTCCACACATTTTACTTATGACCCGGTAGTGAATGGTTGACCGAGACCCGTTTAACAAATGGACAAAACCAGATTAATCCAACAAGGTATACGGATATTTTTGCAAAACAAAGGCAGCGGACGAAAAATCCCTAATTTGAACTAGGTAAATGCAGATTGCACTTGCAGAGCAAAGAAAACTCACGAGACGTGATCAGTAAAGAAAACTCACTTGTAAACACAAAGTAAAGAAAACTCACCAGACGCGATTAAAGGATGCCACTTTCAATGTTTAGATGAAAATTGCATTTGTATGTATCTTAATCATCACGTAAAACTGGAGATCATCCATACCCATACAAGGATTATACACCTTCATTTTGTTGTAGCCTGTGTCAATGACATAATAGATTCCATCCACGGTAAAAAGAAATTATCTACCTTTTTATGTGTATTAACGTTTAAAATATCTATATAAAGTTTAAAGTAATGAAAGTTTGAATGATGAGTCGTTGTGATTGATCAAGAAAAATGCATAGCATATATTAACTTAAAAGGTATACTGGCCTAGTGGGTTAAATGTATTACGAAGAAGAATAGATAAGCTGCAACACACAAAATAGAATAGAAATTGCAGTTGGCAAGTAACCTAGATCAACTGTGTTGTCTTTCCGGAACCAGTTTCATAAATTGTACAAATTGGTATAAATCTTGACCCGCAACATACAAATTGGTCAAGCCAAGTTATGCTTTATCTCTTGGGAGATCAGCAACTTGTTCCATAATTTCAAGAATACCTCTTGACCTTTGTGTGGTTGAAGCCGAGCGCGTTGGATGTACCTGTTAACACTTCCTCTTTCCTTGAAGCATCATTGCTTATTGGTCACGTCTATTCATTTGGTAGAAAATTTACTAAGTATTCAAAATTGAATTGATGATTTTAACTGGTGATAAAGGACCATTTATAGTCGTGACAAAAAAATGTGGGCTTTTAAACGGTGAAGTTTTTTCTTAGTAGTGAGTCTTAATCTAAACTTGTCACTGTGTAAGCCAAAAGTGGCAAAAGGGTGGGTTCCTTGGAGTCATGGTTTGGGTAATCAATCAAAATGGGTTATATGGTCAAAGTGGGTAATTGTAGGCTACAATTTTGCACAGATCAAAATTGACCTGGCTGGATTAACCTGCTAACACTTATCCTATATTGTAAGCTGATTTTTCAAACATAATTCTAATTGAAAGACAAATACTTAATACACTCGGAACCACCTATCATTTGCACCCATTTGTTTTCTAATGAGACTTACTTAACCCGACAATCTCTCGGTTGATTGGTTACTCCAACACCTCAAGACTTACTAATCTAGGGTGAATTAGTTGAATAATGCTTTGGATAATAATCTGTACGTTCTGCCTGTTTTTTATATTTTATTTTAGCAATGGTCTTAAGCTTGGCCCAATTGACCTTTTAGTGGTAAAGAATAACCAAAACCAACATGATCATACGAACTCATTATAATCAATTTCAAATACACATGATCAAGCAAACTTGATTACTATCATTCCCACAAAAGCAACAGAACATGTTAACAATTAGATCACTAACGAGGTAATTTGGATTACAACTCGAATAACAA